>NC_081416.1:156416357-156751357 GCF_949786415.1 Peromyscus eremicus | reverse complement strand
GAGTTCGAGGCCACCCTGGTCTACAGGGAGAGTTCCAAGACAGCGAGGACTGTTTTACACACACACACACACACACACACACACACACACACACACACACACACGCACACACACACACACACACGCACATGCACACTTAGGGAGGCCAGCGTCCAAGCTCAGGTACAAGTTTTTGTCCTGCTGTTGTAGGATGTTAGTTAAAGGTGTGTTATGATCTTTTATGCTGTGGAACATTTGTTTAATGATGCAAAGATGTGTTGCATTCTTTTATGTTGCATTCGTTTAACTGTGAAGCTGTGTTACTGTGACTGTCTAAAATACTGGATTGGTCTAATAAAGAGCTGAATGGCCAATAGAGAGGCAGGAGAAAGGATAGGCGGGGCTGGCAGGCAGAGAGGATAAATAGAAGGAGAAATCTCAGAGAGAAAAATGAAGGAACGAGAGAGGGGAGGACATCAGGGGCCAGCCACCCAGCTACACAACCAGCAACGGATTCAGAAAGAAAGAAATACAGAGATAAGAAAAAGGTAAAAGCTCGCCGGGTGGTGGTGGCGCACGCCTTTAATCCCTCGGGAGGCAGAGCCAGGCGGATCTCTGTGAGTTCGAGGCCGGCCTGGGCTACCAAGTGAGTTCCAGGAAAGGCACAAAGCTACACAGAGAAACCCTGTCTCGAAAAACCAAAAAAAAAAAAAAAAAAAAAAAAAAAAAAGGGTAAAAGCTCAAAGGCAAAAGGCAGACACGCTAATTCAGGTTAAGAAAAGTTGGCAAGAAACAAGCCAAGCTAAGGCCAGGCATTCATAAGTAATAATAAGACTCTGTGTGTGGTTTATTTGGGAGCTAGGTGGTGGACCCCCAAAAGAACAAGGAGTGAGAAAAAAGCCAACAACACCCTGCTGTCACTGAGCTACTCCAAACACCCTGAAGGCAGATGACATGTGTAGTCTCAGCTTGACATAACATAGCAGACATTGGAGATGAAATTGTTCAGGGATTAGGGAAAAAGTCTCCTGGACACAGATTCTTGGCTCCTTTGCTCTGTGTTGTACCTTGTGCCTCCCCTCTTGAACAAACGAGCACACTTTTATTTTTAGATTCTTTCTAAAGTGGAAAGATCATTACCATCGTGTGGAGGAGCATGATGTCAAAGGAAGCTTTCTAGTCCTTGGCTGCCTCTCTATCCCCATGCAGCTATCTACCAAAAGTGACACCGGTCTCCCTGTTACCTTCTGCCAGCCTATGCCTATCCCTTACAGCTCACTGTCAATGTTGTGATTTAGCCATTTCCTGTCAGTAAGGAAATCATACTTGTAGCAAATAGGAAGTTCGTATTGACATGAAAGTCTGTGTCTTATAGTTAAAAATGGTTTTTAATGGGATAGTAAATGTGCCTCAGTCAGTAAAACGCTACACTGATATGAGGACCTGAGTCACAGCACTCACATAAAAACAAGTGTATAGGCAGCCATATTGTTGAGGTTTCATGGGTACAACTTCCTGTCATAGATAGAAGAATACATTCTCGAAGCAGACGTCCTGGTCTTCTGGCTCTTAGAGTTTTCTGCCTCCTTTTCTGTGATGTTCTCTGGGTGTTAAGTGTTGTTTTATACATGTATCAAACCACCACCACACCACCACCACCACCACCACCACCACCACCACCACCACCTCCACCATCATCACCACCACCACCACCTCCACCATCATCATCACCACCACCACCTCCATCACCTCCATCACCACCATCACCATCACCACCACCACCACCACCACCACCACCACCACCACCACCACCACCACCACCATCACCACCGCCACCTCCATCACCCCCTTCACCCCTGCACCATGGTTAATTATCCAATCTCTATCTGCTGTAAAAAGAAACTGCTTTAATGAAAGGAGACAGCTGCTCTTAGCAGTGGGTATGAAGTTGGGTATTTAGAGTGCAGTTGGGAATGTCACTGGCCTAGGACAGTGGCAGTAGTAGGGTCCCCTCTAGGTTCCATGACCTCACTGTCCAGGCATGAATTCCCATGTTACGGGTGGGCTTTGAGTCCAATTGGACAGCCGTCAGCTGCCACCAAGATACAAGTGCCACTATTGCATCTTCGGGGGTGTCTTTCCAGGACAGTCACCGTGTGGCTCATCGGTGTCCCAACTGGATGGGACTATTGATTGCTTTGTTCCCTTGTAGCTCGCACAGTATCTTCTGGTGCTATGAAAGCGAGTCCTCAGGGAGGAGGACTAGGTCTGATCTAGGTTGATTCCTCCAAGTCCTGAGTCTGCCGTGCATGGTGTCTTCAGCAACAGGAACTCACCTTCAAATTCTGGGAGGAAGCCAGTGGCAATGGCAATGTCTGGGGAGTTACCACCTGACAACTCAAAAGGGAGTTTCCCATGCCTGGTAGTGGGGTTTTGCTAGATAGTCTCTGCTCTTGGAGGGGAGCATCGTCAGCCCATGTCATGCAACTTTCTTTAAACCCTATACATATGTACACTCACACACCTATATATTATATGCAATTTTAGGCAAACACAGAGTAATGTTCCCTGTGGCTTTTTCAAACAGATTTGGTGATATTTATTTCTCTTCCCTCCCTCTCCCTCACCCCCACATCTAAAGCACCCCCTTGTTTTCACACTTCCCCTTCCACAGCACCCATGTCCTGCTATCCCCCTCCCCAGAGATCCTCCCTGCCCCACACCATAGTCCTGTTTTTGCTTAGGAAAAATCTTACAAGGCCCCACCCCTAGATGAAATTGTACAGGCAAATAATGACTCCTGAGAGGGGGTGACGCAGTCTTCCCCAGGGATGAACCCCCACATTGGTTGTCCAACACCAAGTGACCATCCCTAAAAGCAAATACGTATAAGCAACACTAAATGTACACAGCAGGTTGTCTTTATATATTGATTCATTTATATATATGTGTGTGTGTGTGTGTGTGTGTGTGTGTGTGTGTGTGTGTGTGTGTGTAGCAATAACAAAGTAGAGGAGGTCATGAATTACAGAGGGAGAGGGACATGGGAGGAGGAGTGCTGTAAACACAATATACATATATGGAATCTGCATGTTCTAACATGACAGCAGAGGGAACAGACGGCCAGCCCAGTCTAGCTGAATCTGTGAGGTCCAGGCTCAGTAAGAGACCCTGTCTATAAAACTAAAGAAGATTGCTAGGGAAAAACACACACGTGTGTGCACACACACACACACTCACACACACTCACACACATGCATGTATTCTAGTCAGGTATTATGTGCCTTTTTCTAGGGAGCTATAAAGAAACATCTGTGCACCCCAGGTAAGAGGGTGAGCCCCTGAAAACCAAAGAAATGATTCTGTCCAAATTCAGCTTGGCGAGCCAATGAGTGGAAATGGCTCACTCTTAGGCAGCTGTACCACCAGGAGGCCCCCCGGATGACTTATAAGCAGCACCCTAAGACGTCCCATCTGGCCAGTCGTTCACCTCCGAGAGAGCAGCAACTGCTAGGATGGGGAGGGGAGTGGCCCCAAGAGGGTCTCCTGAATCTCACCCTTCTCCTCCTCCCCCAACAAGGGAACACGCAACGGTCCCATCTCATGAGGGTATTGGGGGGTCTTCACAGCTGCTCCACGGCAAGATGGTAATGGCAAGTGCAACCTGGAGGAGACAGCTTCTCCAGGTCGGTGTGTCTGAGGTGTTGTGTTGGTTTAAAAGAAAACAGGCCCCGAAGGGAGCGGCAGTATGAGGAGGTGTGGCCTTGTTGGGATAGGTGTGGTCCTGTTGCAGGAAGTGTGTCACTGTGGAGGCAGGCTTTGAGGTCTCATATATACTAAAACCACGCCCAGTGAGATAAGATCACTTCCTGTTGCCTGTGAGTCAAGATGTAGAACTCTCAGCTCCTTCTCCAGCACCATGTCTGCCTGCATTCTGCCTTGCTTCCCATCATGACAATAATGGACTGAACCTCTGAACTGTGAGCCAGCCCAGTTAAATGCTTTCCTTTATATGAGTTGCCGTGGTCATGGTGTCTCTTTACAGCAATAGAAACCCTAACTTGGACAGGTAGGTGGTCCAGCTGTTGACAAGAACAGAGGTCTCTCCAGCGCAGTGTGGAGCTGGTACCTCCCATGGGTGTGCCCCAGCTGGATGGACTGGACATAATCTGACAGCCAAGAGAAATGGGTTATCTCTCCTTCACTCGTCTTCTCTCGGTGATGCTGAATCCTGTAGTAACAGATGTACCTTCAGCCGGGCGGGCTCGAGGCAGTGTGCGTAGGAGGAGGGTGACTGCGCGCCTCCCAGTCCTCGTTACTGACCTCCACTTGGAGCCAGTGAGTGACTGGCTGGCAGGAACTCAGGTCTAAGTTTCCCTTGGCATGGAGCTGTGTTTCTGGGTGTTCCCTTCACATCCTTCGCGAAAGTTGGGTGCATCCAATCTGGTCCTAGGACTTACTCCAAGTAGACACAATAGCCACCCATATGTCACTTACCCAAATGTATTTAGCCACTCCCCCTGACTGATGGCTCTTTCACTGATAGTTGCCATTTATACTATTCAAGCACCTCCTCTCCTCTGTACAGTCCCTTTTCTGTGCGCTCCTAGGACCTTCAGCTCTCTCTCTTTTAAGCAAGAATAGCCAGGATGTGGAGATTTGTTGGACAGGCCAAGACACATGGAGGTGACTGCTTAGGTAGCACAGGAGAACAGTCACTCTTTACTTCTCCTGAGTGCTGTACATCTCTCAGGTGCATGCACGCTGTGCCATCTTTCATTTGTGACACCAAAGGAAAGAGAAGGACGTCCCCATCCACACACACTGGCCAGATAAGCACAGAGCTCGCTCACACAGGTGATGCAAACTGTGAGACAGAGTGCATGGATCAGTATGGGACCCCCTGGGATCAGGATTGAGGGGCCATTCAGATGCAGCAGGGAGACCTTCACCAGAAGCAGGGACCTAGGGACACTAGGAACCCAGTGGACGAGGAAGAAAATGAATGGAGGAGAGAGTGAAAGAGCTGTCCCAGAGGGGTGGTTTATGTGTTGTCTGCTTCCGAGGGTGTGGTAAGGTGCCAGAGGACCCTTCCTAGTCCCCAGTCTAGTACATTCTTCTGAAGGACTCTTTCAACTTGTGTTTGGTTAGAAAAGGTGTGCCAGAGAAGGGAGAGATGGAGAGAAAGGGCATCCAAGAGCAAAGAGTGAGAGCTCAGCAGCTCAGCCTCAGGATTGTCTAATGCTTATGATCCTTCGCTCTTTGTAGGAGGGTGGCACTTGGGGACAGTTCAAGACGGCAGATTCCAGGAGAGCCTGCATAACTATCACTCCCATCCCCCATCATCAGGCCCACACACTCCTCAGCACCTAAACTCAGTGCCAGTGACTCTCTGGGCCTTCTGTCCTGGGGTCATCAGAGGTCAGAGCCAGGGTTGAGGCAAGGCTCATAGGAGGTCAGGGTAGGAGAGATGAGGATTGGGGCAACGGGCCAATTCTGGGTACCACCATTACTGCTACCCAGGCAGCTGGTATGGCTGCAGCCAATGAGGCAGTGTGCTCTGGGGTCAGGGGAATGGACCAAGCTGCATGAGTTGATGTTCCCTTTTTGCCAGCACAAAGAATGCCATTTAACCACATACTGTTGGTGGTGGTTTTTATTTTACTCTTTTGGCTCTTTGCTATTTGAGGACATGCCATCCAGCTCCCAAATAAACACATACACGGAGGCTTATTATTTCTTCCTTCCTTCCTTCCTTCCTTCCTTCCTTCCTTCCTTCCTTTCTTTCTTCTTTTTTTAAAAAGACTTATTTATTATGTATACAGTGTTCTGCCTGCAGGCCAGAAGAGGGTACCAGATCTCATTACAGATGGTTGGGAACCACCATGTGATTGCTGGGAATTGAACTCAAGACCTCTGTAAGAATAGCCAATGCTTTTAACCACTGAGCCATCTCTCCAGCCCCACTTATTCTTTCTTATAAAAGCCCAGCCTTAGCTTGGCTTGTTTCTTGCCAGCTTTTAACTTAAATTATCCTGCCTGCCTTTTGTCTCTGGGCTGTTATTTTTCTCTATTCTGTATGCCTTTCTTTATTTCTTACTCCGTGGCTTGCTGTGTAGCTGGGTGGCTGGCCCCTGGAGTCTTCCTTTCCTCCTTCTCTTGCTCCTTGATCTTTTCTTCCCAGATTTCTCCTTCTATTTCTTCTCTCTGCCTGCCAGCCCTGCATATCCTTCCCCCTGCCTAGCTATTGGCCATTCAGCTCTTTATTAGATCAATCAGGTGTTTTAGACAAAGTAACACAGCTTCACAGACTTAAACAAAAGCAACATAAAAGACTGCAACACATCTTTGTATCATTAAATGAATGTTCCACAGCATAAATGAATGTAACACACCTTAAACTAATACTCCACAATAACATACACTCCCCTTCCTACTTGGTGGCTCAGCACTGTCACACATAGGTCCCTCTAGAACTCCCTGAGCCTACAGTATCTTCTTCATGGCTGCCTTAGAAAGGCATGAGTTCCGAGCCTGCCTGGCCAGGTTGTGAAGGATTCTGGGTAAGGGAACTTGGTACACTGATCTACCTGGATACCATGCTCCCTAACACCACAGCTGGGCAAGTGCTTTATCATCGCTTCCTTTAGCAAGTTCAAATAATTATAAAGAGCATTTAAGACTTAGAAACTTGCTTGGGTCACCTGTGTGGCAGTGGCAGAAGCTAGGATTCCATAGTTTATACATTCACCACCTGACCGGCCGGGGTGGGGGTGGGAGGTGTCCTTTCTCCTCATGCACGTCCCCTTTTAAGATTTGTTACCTGGACATGGTGGTTCACGCCTTTGATCCCAGCACTCTGGGAGGGTAGAAGCTGGTGGATCTCTGTGAGTTTGATACCAGCCTGATCTAATAGTGAGTTCCAGGACAGCCAGGGATACATAGTGAGACTCGGCCTAAAAAAAAAAAAAAGTAATATTTTTGTTATAGTTCAAGTATTTGGCATTACAGCACACAGCTAGTGAGTATGCACACACTGCTGCCTTATCAGTTAATACAGGTCAGAGTGTACCAAACACCAGCATGAACACCATGCATTTCTCTGCAGAGTGAACCTTGTAGCGACCATGCAACTGTCTATGAGCTATCTTCTCCCAGGTACCAAACAGGACACCATATCTGTACTGCGTGCACCCCATTTTAGAAACATGTGCCCTCATGGGCCCCAGAATCCCTTGTAATAATAATAGACTCACTTTCAGGCTCCTAACTGAAGTGGACAATTTGACTGTCTGAAGAGTTTCCTCTTTACATTACTTACACTTGGAACTTTCTAACCCAGAAACTGCCTTGTGGCAGGAATAAACAGGTCTGTCCTAGTTAGGGTTTCTATTTTTGTGAAGAGATGCCATGACCATCTCTTCATGCCATGCATCTCATAAAAGAAGGCATTTAGTTGGGGCTTGCTTATATTCAGAGGTTTAGTCCATTATCGTCATGGTGGAAAGCATGGCAGTATGCAGGTAGACATGGTTCTGGAGAGGTAGCTAAGAGTTCTACATTTCAGCAGGCAGCAGGAAGAGAGAGGGAGAGTCACTGGGCCTGGCTTGAACTTCTGTTATTTTGTCTTTTTTTTTTTCTTTAGAGCTGAGGACTGAACCTAGGGTCTTGCGCTTGCTAGGCAAGCGCTCTACCACTGAGCTAAATCCCCAACCCCGGCTTGAACTTTTGAAACCTCAAAGCCAACCCCCAGTGACATATGTCCCCCAACAAGGCCACATCTATTTCAACAAGACCACACCTCCTAATAGTGCCACTCCCTATGAGCCTATGGGGTCCATTTTCATTCAAACTACCACATTCCACTCTCTAGCCCCATAGGCTTGTAGCCATATCATAAGGCAAAACACATTTAGTTCATCTTCAGAAGTCCCCACAGTCTATCACAGTCTCAACACTTAAAGTCCTAAGTTCAAAGTCTCTTCTGAGACTCATGGGACTCTTAACTATACCCGCCCTGTAAAATCAAAATGAAAGAGCAGATCACAGATCACATATTCCCAATATATAGTGGCACAGTTATACACTACCATTCCAAAAGGGAGGAAAGGGAGCATAGTGAGGAAATACTGGACTAAACAAGACGTAAAACCAGGTGGGCAAACTCCAAACTCTGCATCTCCATGTCTACTGTCAAAGTGCTCTTCAGATCTCCAACTTCTTTCAGCTTTGTTGACTGTAACACACTTCTCTTGGGCTGCTTCCACTCCTGTTAGCAGCTCTTATTGACAGGTATCCCACAGCTCTGACATCTCCAGCATCATGGACTCTCCAAAGCAATCTAGGCTTCACCTTCACAGCTTCATGCAATGACCTCTCTAGGTCTCTATGCAAGGAAACCTCTGACATATGCCTGGCCTCAGCAGCTTTTCTTAGTCAAGGAGGAAGATTCCACAGCCCCTTTCTTCTATCCTTGACTCCAGAGCCACATGGCTAAAGCTGCCAAGTTCTTCTTGCTGATTATATCTTCACCAGCTTTCTCTTTTCAGTGGTCTCCTTCACTGCCTAAGCCTGGCTGTTCTGGAACTCACTCTGTAGACCAGGCGGGCTTCAAACTCAGAGATCCTGCTTGCCTCTGCCTCTGGAGTTGTGGGATTAAAGGTGGGCACCACTGCCACCTGGCCCTAAGCTTTTCTTTAATATCTTTTCTCAAGTTGGAAGTTTAGCTAGGTGGGATCTTACCCTGTGGTCACCACTACCTTAATCCCATTTTGCATCAGGCTTTTCTTTAAACTTTTTACCAGAGCCCCTTTTCTCCTTGAACTGTACACTTTGTATTTTTCCCTGCTCAGCTTGATGCTTTTTTCATTATATAGCTTCATAAAACTAGCCACTAATAACACAGGACACAGTCAATACTAAGCTGTTTTGAAATCTCCTCTGCCAATACTGTTAATCCCTAAACTCTTCAATTTAGCCTCAGGCAGACTTTTCAGACAAGGGCAGAAAGCAGCCACATTCTTTGCCAAAATATCACAAGACTGGTGTCTAGGCAACTTAATAACATTCTTCTCCTCTGAACCTTCTTGAGCCAGGCCCCCCACAGTTCAAATCACCCTCAGCATCACTGTCTTCCATGCACCTACTAGTATGACACATTAGGCCACACTTAAAGCATTTCACTGCTTTCCTAATCCAAAATCCTAAAGTCCATATTCCTCCAAACAAAAGCATGGTCGGGCCTATCACAACAATGCTCCACTCCTAGTACCAACTTCTGTCTTAGTTAGGGTTTCTATTGCTGTGAAGAGACACCATGAGCATGGCAGCTCTCAATAAGACAGCATTTGATCAGCTTGCTTACATTCAGAGGTTTAGTCCATTGTCATCATGACAGAAAGTATAGCCACACAGAGGCAGATATGGTGCTGGAGAAGGAGCTGAGAGTTCTACATCTTGACAGGCAGCAGGAAGACAGACACCAAGCCTGGCTTGAGCATTTGAAACCTCAAAGCCCACCCCCAGTGACACGCCTCCTCCAACAAGACCACACCTCCTAATCCTTCCTAAACAGTTCCCCAACTAGGGACTAAGCATTCAAACATATGAATTATGGGAGCCATTCTCATTCAAACCACCATGGGTTTTTCTTTTCTCATGGGTTAGTTGGCATTTCCTAAAATGCTAATGGCTTTTTATGTATACTTTCATGAAGGGTATTCATCTACAAGTATGTTTATTATTGGCCTGAGGTAACTCTGGGCTCACTGAGACAGCTAAGAGGAAAGCTTCCTCCTCTCCACCCACTGAAAGAATTTAACACTGGTAAAATATTGTTCTAATGTGCTTGAAAGAATTGGCTGGATTTAGTTTCCACCATGGAAGGCTATTCTTTAACTGTTGAGACTGTAGTGATGTTCTTGCTGATTCCTGATATTATTTGGTATTTCCCCTTTTAATTTTTTTCTTCCTTTTGTTTGAGACGCTCTCACTATGTAGACTAGGCTAGCCTCGGATTTGAAGGGAGCTCTCTGCCTCCGCCTCTTTGTTGCACTTAAGTCATGTGTCACCAGGATTCATCCATTTAAATTTCTTCTACTTTTCCTCTTCCTCCTCCTTCTTCCTTCTTCTTTTGAGATAGGGTTTCACTATATAGCCCTGGCTAGTCTGGAACTTGCTGCGTAGATCAGGCTGGCTTTGAACTCACATGGATCCACCTGCCTTTGCCTCCCAAGTACTGGGATTAAAGGTGTGCACTTCCTTGCTCAGCTTCCCTTTTACTTTCTTGATGAAACTTACTACAGTTTTATCTGTATCATTAGCCTAGGATACTCAGGCTGCACAGGGACAATGGGATAACAGTCCCAGCTACCTTCTTCCAGTCCTTTCCTTGATCTCATCCATGGTGGACCCTTGTGATATGGTCACCTCCCAAATGCTCCAGCTCCTAATACTGATGCATTAGAGGTGACTTTGAATGGAAAGTCTCAAGGAGACATGAAACATTTAAACCCTGGCAAGAGAAAGCCTAACCCAGTTCCTCCCTTTCAACCACATCCTACTGGAAGGTAGTTATCTGCCTTGCATGTTTTGGAGCATGCCTTAGAGGGATCAAGCCTTTCCCCCTAGACCGTGTACTCTGCCAGAGTGAATCAGTTGCTGGAGTTCTACTCTTGTTGCTGAGTAAGCTTTAGCCCTACGCCCCCTCCTCCACCTTTGCAGAAGCAGCCATGACACAGAGCTATGCAGACGGGTCAGCCTCCTCCTCAGGAAGTACAGAAAATGGCAAATGCCACCAGTAGATAGATGGGTCTAGAGATAAGCCCTCCTAGGCCATCTCCAGAACCCCCTGAATTGCTGGGATGGCCTTCAGAGAAATAAAAGCCCTTTCCCTGCCTGTGGCCATCCACATTATTTTTATGTTTGGGGGTTGGTTAAAGCCTGAAGTTTTATACATACGCTTTGGGCTAGATGTGTTGCTAAGTGGATAAAGGGCTTGCTTAACACGTGGCCCTGGGTTTGAGCCTCAGCTCAACATAAAACTGCCATGGTGGCATCTACCTGAATAATCAGCACTAGGGAGGTGGAGATAGGAGGATCAGAAGTTCAAAGTCATCCTCAGCCACATTGCAAGTTTGAGGCCAGCCTGAGCTACAGAAGACCCTGTCTCCTAGAAATAATCTTTAAAAACCCACTTTATGGAATTGGGGGGATGGTTTAATGGTTAAATGGTTTAATGGCTGCTCTTGCAGAGGACCCAGCACCCACATGGCAGCTCACAATCATCTTAACTCCTGTTCCAGGGAATCTGATTCCCTATTCTGATCTCACAGGCACCCAGCATGCAAAAGGCACATAGACACACATGCAGGAAAAACATACACACACAGAAAATAAATAAATTAAAAAAATAAAGATTAAAATGCAGAAGCCTCCTTTACAAATGAGTAAACAGCGCCGGACAGATGAACTGTCTGGCCAGTTTCAGCATGGTCTCTAGTTTCACTCATTTCCCTGCAAATGAGAGAACTTTCTTCTTCACGGTTGTGCAGAAGTCTAGTGTGTGTGTGTGCCACATCTGATCAATTTATAAACCAGACTCAGAAAGACAAATACTGAATGTTTTCACTCCTGTGTAGAACCTTGCTATTATAAGCACACACCACACACACACACACACACACACACACACACACACACCACGAATGTAGAAAGACTCAAGGAGATGACTAGGCCCTGGAGAGTGGTGCCAGAAGCAGGCAAGAACAGGAAAATGTTGTCAAAATATGTGATGTTATTGAATGTAAATGCCATGCGACTACTGCGTATATCACTACGTATATCGTATTATGTTACTTTATGCATAGTGGCAGGGCTGAGGAGTATTCTGGCTCTGACTTGGGTCCTCACGCTCAGTGCAACCACACATGTTACTTTTCACCGTCCCCCATGATCCCCCAGAAGGCATCCATTCTCTACACAACATACAGACCCTGGATACCAAGGGCTGAGCTATGGCTGCTTTATTAGAGTCGCTGTGATAAAGACTGGGTTTTAGCTATAGTTTTAAAAACACAACAAAACAGGAAGAAGCATCAGTTGCAAAGATTCATCTCCATCAACAGTTTAGTTTCAAACAGACTCAACATAGAAGTTTATCGAGCTTGTTACCCTCATGGTACCCTGAAAGACAGTAAGATGAGCATTAGTTCAGATCTGAAATACCCCATCTTACCCCCACCTTACCCCATCCCAACAAAGCATGTGTGTTGCAGGCTTGGTCTCCAAAGCTGCAATCATCAAAGGGTGGGACTTTGGGGAAATGACTGGATCTTGAAGGTCTTGATGCTAGTGATCGATTCACAAGAGAATGGACTGTTAGAGGATGGTGTAGACATTAGGAAGCAGGGCCTAGTGGGAGAAAGTAGGTCATTGGGGAGGAAGTTCCCTTGAAGGTAATTCTGTCTCCATAGCCTTGCCCCCTCTCTTGGTCTTTGCTTCCTGCTGGCTAGTGTTTGAGAGGCTCTCCTTCACCATGTGCCACTGGCCTGAAGCGACAAGGCCAAATCATGCTGGAAATCATCTTCATTCACTCACGGATCATGGAGAGGCTGAGAACGGGGAGTACGAGCCATCGGCAGGCAGGCTCACTGCTGTCAGTGAACACGGGCCAGTGTTCGAGATGGACAGAAGCCAGGCATGAGGAAAGAGGGTCCTGATCTGGCAAGACATCTGAGTAAACATTCAAGGGAATTCTTCTACTGTCACAGAGGATTTGAAGAGGGCTGAGCAGTGATGGCGCACGCCTTTGATCCCAGCACTCAGGAGGCAGAGGCAGGCGGATCTCTGTGAGTTCCAGGTCAGCCTGGTCTACAGAGCGAGATCCAGGACAGCCAGAGCTGTTACACAGAGAAACCCTGTCTTGGAAAAACAAAACAAACAAACAAAAAAAGAATTTGAAGAGGAAGTTATTTGGCTTAAAGCTAACCTTTGGCGAAAGACCAAAGCAGGCCCTGTGTGATGCTGCCGTGGGAGTCAGGCGACAGGTAACTGAGAGCCTCCTTCCTCCTGGAAAAGGTGCTGTCTATGACACTTGCTCCCCAGGACAAGAGGCTACCAACCAGCCTCATTCAACCTGAAGGGGTGCTAACTAAGAGGAGACCACGTGGGACTAACCTAAGAAATCAGCCCACCTAAATGTGTGCTGGAGGTGGGGGTACCTTGTGTCTGAAAAAGTTGGGGTTGAGGGTGGTGTCACAGTCAGCTTCAGCTGTCAATTTGAGACACCCCAGAGTCATCTAAGGAAGAGGGGAACCTCACCTGAGGAATTATCTCCATCAGATTGTCCTGTGGGGCATTTCCTTGACTGATAATTGATGGGGAGGACCCAGCCCACTGTGGGTGGTGTCTCCTGGATAAGTAGTCCTAGGCTATATGAGAAAGAAAGTTGAACAAGACAATGGGAGCAGTCTAGCAAGCTGTGCTCCTCCATGGCCTCTGCTCGAGTTCCTGCCTCCAAGTTCCTGCCTGAGCGCCTGCCCTGGCTTCCCTCAGTGGTGGAGTATTATAACATGTAAGCTGAAATAAACCCTTTCACCCCAACTGGGTTTTGGTCAGTGTTTTATCACAGCAACAGAACACTAACTAGGTCAGGTGGGGCGAGGGTGCAACTATCCCTGAGCATTTCTTTCCAACCAATTGGAAATGTGAAGCCTGTGCCCATAGTAGTAAAAACTGGTTCTGATCTCAGGCAGCATGTTAGAAGACTGAAGGTTTCTGTCACTGACCCTGTCTGGGATCTCTCAGGAAGTCTTGGGTAGCATCACTCCAGGGATATTTGCTGACTCTTACAAGTATTTCCCCATTTGGCAACATTTCTTGAAAACTCTGTCTATTCAGAAGTTCCTTATCCCACATGTACTCAGGAGAGAGGACCTTGGTGGGCTTGTTGTAAAGGAGATACTTGTTCAAGTAGCTTTCATCATGCTGTAAGACCTGGATGTGATCGGCTTGGTCCATCGTCATCGCCTGGTAACAAAACTTGGTGAGCCTGGAAACCTCTAGGACCTTTCCCCCAAAGAAGGCCCCGGAGTAGTAAAAGTCTCCCTCGTCCTTAGAAATGTAGGCCTGTGAGCGAGGCTGCCTTTCGTAGGCCAACAATTCCCTTGGTAATCCAAAGAACTGTTGATGCAGTGTGCCGAACAAGGAAGACAGGATCTCCACGCCCACGCTGTGGCAGAAAATTATGTTCACATACGCACAGACCAGGTAATCCACCTCCTTTGCAAAGCGCCTCTGGGAAAAATAGCTGATCACCTGCATTCTGTAGATGTATGTGTTCAGGGGGTGGGCAGAGCCCTGGGCTTCCAGAATTACCATCTGCCTTCCCTTATGGAGCTTCAGGACTGGCACACTAGCTGGCTGATCAGTGAAAATGTAGTACTTCACCCTGTGTCCCTGCATGAAGTATGTCTCAGCGGTCTCCAGGAACATGTTAAGGAAGCCTACATACTCTCCAGTGGCAAACACAACTAACCCAATGGAGACATTCTGGAGCCGGAATTGCTGGTTCAGGATTTCAATTTGGAAAGTCCCGTCCCACACAATGGGAGCCAGCCAAGGAGTCTGCATGACTACGTTTTCACTACTGGGCACTAGTAGTCTTGACTGATAATACCACATCCTGGACACATTCACTATTTTCAGGTGGTCCACCTCTCTAACCGTTATGCTGTCCTTGGCTAGAATGTATTTTGGCTTCTGTTTTCCCAGGATCAGGAAAGCATAGGCAAAAAAGGCCAGGGTGAGGGCAAGCAGGAAAACAAAGGTCACAGAAAGAAGTGAGTGATATTTTGATCTCTCAGATTTTGGCAACAGATGAGTCACAGATGTTGGTGTCTCCTCCATGACTTGTTCTGGGTTGGATGGGCCAAAGCCAAGGTTCTGAGATATCCAAGTCCCCAACAACGCTGCCTACTCATCCAGTAGCCCTCCAAAGTCCCCAAGACTGACCCAAGTGCCAGGTGCCATGTGGTTCAAATGGAGGAAGTCTGGAAATCCCGACAGAACTCCAACGAAGTCAGTTTCTCTTTACAGTGTTTTCAAAGCAGCAGTACCACAGGATTCAGTTACTGGAGAAGAAAGGGCAGCAGGTAGGACTGAACTCAGGATACTTGAACACGCTCAGGAGACCAGCTCAAAGGACATCACTAAGCAGGCCAAGAGGAGAGATTATGATGAAACCAGGGCAGGGCAGACACCACCAGAAGTGACCTGGCACTCAAGACACCCATACTTCACCCTGCCCTTGACAATACCTACTTGTGAAACTATTAGCAGAAACCAGTTCCCTGGAAAACCCACAGCGTTGAGACCAGACCATCTCTAACATCACATCTAGGTGGGCTGATGGGGCCCTCACTTGGGAGGACCCATTGGGTAGACATGGTAGAGGGGGTGACATAGGCCTCAATGTTTGTTTTTCCTATTCTCCTAAAGTCAACTGGAAGCCACTGAGGATTTGTTTTGAGGTAGCAGGCTTTATACTATTGGAGCTGGGATGCTAACTTTCATCAGCATTATCTTGTTCAATCATCACCCCAAGTGAATGCAGCCCTGCTGGAAAACCTCTCATTGAAAGGTCTGGGCTTGGTACTGGTTTCAACCTTGAACAAAGTAAAAAACAAAACAAAACAAAACAAACCACCAACCAAGAGATTCCAAATTCTATGGGCAACTCCTTAATCCCAGTTTACCTTCTATCTCAATGATAAAGATCATGACAAAAAGCAACTTGGGGAGGAAAGGGTGTATTTCACCTTACAGATGGCTCACAGTCTATCATGGAAGAAAGTCAGGGCAGGAGCTGGTGCAGAGACCATGGAAGAACAATACGTTATGGCTTGCTCAGCCTGCTTTCTTTCTTTCTTTCCTTCCTCCCTTCCTTTCTTTCTTTTTTCTTTTTTTGGTTTTTTGAGACAGGGTTTCTCTGTGTAGTTTTGGAGCCTGTCCTGGATCTCGCTTTGTAGACCAAGCTGGCCTTGAACTCACAGAGATCTGCCTGGCTCTGACTCTCAGTGCTGGGATTAAAGGCATGCACCACCACTACCTGGCCCAACAGAAAGTATTTTAAAACAAGATGAATTTTAGTAAATATGAAGTTCAGATAGCTCAGTGAATGGAGCTGACAAATAATTCTATTTCTAGAATTATGGCCAAAGACTAATAGTATATCATTCTTCTACAAACCATCTAAGATGATGAACAAAACAGCTGAGTGTTGTGACTTACATCTGTATTCCAAGTACCTGAGAGGCTGAGACAAGACGAATATTGGGAGTTTGGGGCCAGCCTGGGCATCAGCCACACCATCATTCCCAGTCATACTGTTGTGGGGTATTCAGCAAAGAAGACTGTAGAGTCTTTTTCTGTCCCTTCAGCCAGCTCCCAAATCAGGACACAGAGACTTGGCCAGTAGCTTAGGCTTGTTTCTAACTAGCTCTTATAATTTAAATTAACCCATATCTTTTAATCTACATTCTTTTGTTTGTTTGTTTGTTTTTTGTTTTTCAAGACAGAGTTTCTCTGTGTAGCTTTGCACTTTTCCTGGAACTCGCTTTGTAGACCAGGCTGGCCTCGAACTCACAGAGATCTGCCTGCCTCTGCCTCCCAAGTGCTGGGATTAAAGGCGTGTGCCACCACCGCCCAGCTTAATCTACATTCTTTTATGTGGCTCTGTTACCTTTACTTTGTAATGCCCATGCTGCTTGCTCTGGGTCCCCTGGTGACTCCTCCCTTCTTCCCAGCATCCTCTGTGCCTGGAAATCCTACCTAGCTATTGACTGTTCAGCTTTTTATTAAACCAACCAGAATGGCATGTCTTCACAGTACACAAAAGATTATTCCACAAGAGAAGATTGCTCAGACATGGGTTTAAGCCACTAGAAAGTCTTTATTAGTTGGCCAGCGACTACACTGGGTACTTGAGATGAGCACCAGAGGAGCCCTGAGCCCTTCCTAGGGTGAGCTTTTGAGTACAAAAGCCATGTCCTGACTTGACATACTTCAGTCAACAAGACCAGTTAGTCAGAAGCAGAACTACAGAAGCCAGAAAGCAAGGTTAGTGTATTTAGAGACTTTCCTAGAACTATGGCCTTTGATGGATTAGGTCTCTGTTTTCATGTTGGCCGGTGGTGCTGTCTATGTGCTGAGTTTTACAGTTTGAATGGCACTTCCATCATGGAGTCAGCTGTGCTAAGGTCTTTGGACCTGTTACATTCCCCTTTGGTCTTAGTGGATGAGTTAAATCATGGACTCATCCTGCTCTGCAGAGATGTAGTTGGTCCTAAGGACACTTAATTTTACCGAACTGATACATAATTGGCCATATAGTTTAAGATGCAGGGCCTGCTGTTAATCCAATTAGAATGAGAATTAAAAGTCCAGTCACTGCTGATATCAGATCCCCGCCCCCCCCATCATGACAAGATTTAAAAAAATTACTCTTGATCAATTATCATAGAAACAACAGTTTTTTTTCTTCTTCAAAGTCATACATAGTTTCCTTTATCTCATGAGAAGTAAGTCTAAGCCTCTCTGATTTTATAGGATCATTTTTTTAATTTTATAATTTAATTTAATTTTACATATCAATAGGATCATTTCTGCAAGGGAATCTGTTGTTCTAATACCTCGAGGTCCTGGTCAACCCATCTACTCAGTTTGGGAAGCATGAGAAGAGGCACATTTAGTCAAACCATGAGTACACGCCCACCAAGTAGTCTCAGGGGCCCAGTGATATCGTTATCCACATGAATTAACCCACAAGGCAGAACAGCTGGTATCAGAATAGGGGGAAGTGTGTAGGTCAAAGGTTTTGGGTATTAGACAAGTTTCAGCCCCTTGTAAGTCCTCTAACATAGATTTGGGCTGTCCCCAGTGACAGTGAGTTTTGTCAGTCAATGGGCTGACAGTCTGGTTAGTTCCTATCCTATGTGGTACAGGGGCCAGGTGTGTCTAAGCATAACCAGCAATCCTGGCCAATTTCTGACTGGGAATAATTAACTCTATCCCCAGGGTCCCTTCCCTTTCAGGCATAGAGTCTGATTCTCCAGGTTTTTCCTGTTTCCCAAAGGCTAGAATATTAAAGGAATTTTTCAGGAAGGCTCAGTTTTATTTATTATTATTATTATTGTTTTTTTTGTTTTTGTTTTTTTTTTTTGGTTTTTTGAGACAGGGTTTCTCTGTAGCTTTGGAGCCTGTCCTAGACTAGCTCTGTAGACCAGGCTAGCCTCGAACTCACAGAGATCCTCCGCCTGGCTCTGCCTCCCGAGTGTTGAGATTAAAGGCATGTGCCGCTGCCGCTGCCGCCACCGCCACCACCACCACCACCTGGTGGTTGTTTTTGTTCTTTTGAGACTGGGTTTCTCTGTGTAACAGCCTTTGCTGTCCTGGAACTTGTTTTGTAGACCAGGCTGGCCTTGAACTCACAAAGATATACCTGCCTCTGACTCTCGAGTGCTGAGATTAAAGGCATGTGCCACCATGCCGAGCTAAGCCTCAGTTTTATAAACCCTCAGTTTTTACAATGGAAGCTCCCTTGTTCCTGACATCTAGGGGCCCAGCCACAAGGCATGCAGAGAATTGTAAACTCTGTATTCCCATCTCAAAAGATAAACTCCCACATCTTTTCTTTTTCCAATAAAACCAGACACTTAAAGTGGGCATTAGTAAGTAAAGGTCAAGATGGAATATAGGTTGCTGGTCTGAGCTGATACCTTCCCTGTATCTGTCTTCCCCAGTTCCCAGGTCCAGGCCTGAGGGCTGTGGGGGTTGGACCATAACCCAGTCTTCATATCGATCACAAGTTTCAGGAGAGGTTAGAGGGGCAGGGAGTGGAAGGGCCTGGGGGCCTCAATGAGACCTTAATTGCAATGAGTCTGTAGTCTGGAGACAGTCCATTTGGCAGCATCCATGACTTTCATTTATTTGACCTGCACGTGATAGGTCCATGGTGTAGTGCCAGACCTTCACAGCCATAGAAGTGGAGAGAATCACCACGAGTCCTTTTCAAGTTGGTTCCAGTGCCTTTGGCTACCTGCTTGACCCAGACAGTATCACTGGACTGGAACAAGGAGAAACTGGGTCTCTCAGTTTCGTGAATAGTCTGTATGTAGGACTGAAGGGTCTGTAGTGACTTGAGAAAGGATTGGTTTCTCTGTAGCTTTGGAGTCTGTCCTGGAACTCGCTCTGTAGACCAGGCTGGCCTCGAACTCACAGAGATCCACTTGTCTCTGCCTCCTGCCTGGCTCAAAGGAAATCTTTTCCGTACCTGTTGTGGGATATTTTGTTTATGTTCTGACAAATAAAGCTTGTCTGGAGATCAGAGGGTGGAGTTAGCCACTAGTTAACCATAGAGGCCAAGCGATGATGGCTCACACCTTTAGTCCCAGTGCTTGGGAAGCTCACACCTTTAGTCCCAGCGCTTGGGAGGCTCACACCTTTAGTCCCAGCACTTGGGAAGCTCACACCTTTAGTCCCAGCGCTCGGGAAGCTCACACCTTTAGTCCCAGCGCTTGGGAGGCTCACACCTTTAGTCCCAGCGCTTGGGAGGCTCACACCTTTAGTCCCAGCGCTTGGGAAGCTCACACCTTTAGTCCCAGCACTTGGGAGGCTCACACCTTTAGTCCCAGCACTTGGGAAGCTCACACCTTTAATTCCAGCACTTGGGAGGCTCACACCTTTAGTCCCAGCGCTTGGGAGGCTCACACCTTTAGTCCCAGCGCTTGGGAGGCTCACACCTTTAGTCCCAGCACTTGGGAAGCTCACACCTTTAATTCCAGCACTTGGGAGGCTCACACCTTTAGTCCCAGCACTTGGGAGGCTCACACCTTTAGTCCCAGCGCTTGGGAGGCTCACACCTTTAGTCCCAGCACTTGGGAGGCTCACACCTTTAGTCCCAGCGCTTGGGAAGCTCACACCTTTAATTCCAGCACAATCAGGAGGTGGAGACAGGAATATAAGGTGGGTGGAGACAGGATCTCGGCCCCCCTTTCCGTCTGAGGATTCATAGAGGTAAGAAGTCTCTAGTGGCTGCTGCTCTGCTTCTCTGATCTTTCAGGTTATTACCCAGATTTTTGACTCTTGGTTTTTATTGATAAGACTAATTAGGATCATACTGTATCTATCTTTAATCCTTTAAAAAGGACCTAACAAAGGTTGTTTAAAGTCTCCTTGGTCGGTGTTGGACAGAAGGGAGAATCCATTCTGTCCAGGCTGCATTGTCTGACAGTGATCCCTGTGTCCAGCCCGCAGGTGTTTTTTGTTTTGTTTTGCTTTGCTTTTTTAAGAGAATGGTGGGTTTTATGGATCATTGGTTAAAAGAATGACATAAATCATGAAAGAGAAAGGAGTGGAACTTTCTCTTTTCTTTCAGACACAGCCCAGGAGAACTTTCCCCCTTCCCTGGGGCTGCTTAGAGCAGGCAGGGAGTGGAGGGAATGCTCACCTGGAGGACTATTTCCCTCTCCCTGTGTGTGCTCAGCTCAGATGGGAGGGGCCCTGGATGAGAGGCCCGGCCCCTCCCTGCCTCCTCACTGGGACCAACCCTGACCCTGAGCAGGAGTCAAGCAACTAAAATGCAAAACAAGCAAACGCTCCTGCTCCTGGTTTTCCTTCCCCTCTCTGTGACCTGGCAGAGCCAAAAGGATTTGGGTCCCCCAACGGGAGTTGGGTACAATTCTTAAGCTGGGGGTTCTCACACCAGAGAAAGCCACTGATCAATACAAAGAAACAAAACTTACAGAAACACATAGAAAGACACAGACACACACACACACAGACAGTACAGACAACCAGGGGTGGCCACCACACAGTCTTATACCTGAACAGACAGAGGGATCCAGTGACATCTCACATGGAGCCCCGACGCTGGATCAGGTGCCGTGTCTGACCTCTCCTAAGTGCTCCAACACAAGGTGCCTTAACCAGATTTACCCCTGGAGGTGACCAGATGACTTTATACTTTGTTTCCTTTTGGGGTGAAGTTGTCAGGCCGCTCTGAAGCTTTAGGCAACATCTGATCAAAGGGGCCCTGGGGATCTGGAACATGTCAGGTTGTGCACCCCTACCAGTTCCCTGATCGCTGCACCTTGCTCCAAGGATCTTTGCTCCAAGGGGTTCTGAGACCCCACCACCACACCATGTCTTGAGTCTGGTCTCTGGGATCCTGGTGGGACCTCCAGAAATGTTGAGGGTTATCCACCAGAGAAGACTGCTTGGACATGGGTTTAAGCCAATAGAAAGTCTTTATTTGCTGGCTGGAGACTACACTGGGTGTTGGGGATCCCAGTGTAGCACTGAGCCTTCTTCAGTATGAGCTTTTAAGCACCAAAACCATATCCTGGGTTGACATACTTCAGTAAACAAAAACAGTTAGCCAGAAACAGAACTACAGAAGCTAAAAGGCAAGGTTAGTACATTTAGAGACTTACAGAACTGTGGACTTTGATGGATTAAGTTTTTGTTTTCATTTTTGCCAGGTGATGCTGGCTACATGCTGAGTTTTACAACCTGAATGGCACTTCCATCATGGAGTCAGTTATGCTAAGGTCTGGGGCCCTGTTACAATAGGAAAACACTAAACCATCTTCTGTATCCATGTATGTGTCTATTCTCAAAATTGCACATACAGGGTCTCATATATGTGACCCTCTAGAACCTTCTTCTTTCACATAGTGTAAGTTTTCCAAACTCACCCATACTGTAGCATTTATCAATGCTAGAGGTGGAATGAGGGCAGCAAAGACACTATGTCAACAACCAGGGGGAGAAATCCAAATGTTGCTGCCTACTGTGTCTTGGTAATGGGGTTGCCAAGGAAAGCCAAGCACGGTTAAAACATTTTTAACTGTTGATATAAAAACATGATTTATGTTCCAAAGGGAATTAGAGATCATTTATTTTGAGCCAAATAAACGCCATGGCCCGGGAACATGGATTTGGGTTTCCCTGAATTACATGTTTCATGTGGAAGCAGTTACATAAACCTTTATAGTCACAGAACAAAGACGGCTATAAAACAATGCAATTACCCAATACATTGTAGGGAGAAGCAGGTATGTGAGGAACTGCAAAGCAGAGGAAACTCTGCTATAGGTTTCAGTTGCAATGTGTGGTGGTTTTAATAGGTATGACCCCCATGGACTCACGTGCTTGAATGCTTGGCCTACAGGAAGTGGCACTATTAGAAGTGTGACCTTGTTGGAAGAAGTGTGTTACTCTAGGGGTGGGCTTGAGGTCTCATATGCTCAAGCCATGCCCAGTGCGGGACACAATTCACTTTCTGTTGCCTTCGGATGAAGATGTAAAACTCTCAGCTACCTCTCCAGCACCATGTCTGCCTGCACGCGGCCAAGCTTTTCACCATGACAATAATGGACTAAACCTCTGAACTGTAAGCCAGCCCCAATGAAATGTTTTCCTTTATAAGAGTTGCTGTGGTCATGGTGTCTCTTCACAGAAATAGAAACTCTAAGACACTATGTGCTGGCATTCTTAGCTTTGGACTTGTGGAAGATAGTGATCTGTTGAGTTAATACACTCTAAAGGGTTTATCTGGCAGTCAAAAGGGAAGTAAAAAATGGGTGAAAAATGACTGTGAAGTGGTCTAAAGATAGGGGCTAGGAGATGGCTCAGTAGTTAAGAGTGCCCTGCTCTCCCAAAGGATCTGGGTTCAGTTCTCACCACACAAATCAGATCGCTCACAACTAACTGTAACACCAGCTCCTGAGAATCTAACACATTCTTCTAGCTGGCTGCCAGCACCCACATAGCAGATGTACACACAAATATTTAAAATCTTTCTGTTAAAGTAGATTAAGTTAAATGTGGTGGGTGGCACATGCCTTCAATCCCAGTACTCAGGAGGCAGAAGCAGACAGATCTCTATGAGTTACAGACCAACCAGGGATACTTAGTGAGACCCTGTCTTAAAAATAAATAAATAAATAAATAATAAATAAATAAATAAATAAATAAATAAATAAATAAATAAATAAATGGACTGAAAGTAGCCCAAGGCAATTTTGGCTTTTGACCCACAACATTTCATCTCTCTTCAATTACAGAAGCTCTAGCCAATCAATCTACAGAATCTTCAATATGGGTGTGGCTTTCCCAGGATGCTTCAGTTTGGTTTCCCTGGTTGGTCGAGAATCACATTTTGTGCATGCAGAGGCTCATTTCCCACAGCACTAGGAAGATCTACTTTTAGGGCTTGATACTGGTGAGAGTCAGGGGGATATGCCTATACTACCAGAACTTGTGAGGTGCAGAGTCAGGTCATCCTCAGCTTCAGTCAGTTCCAGACCAGCCTGGGCTATATGGAATTTTATACATGCATTACATATCATATATATTACTTATATGTAATTATTTTATACATATATATGAACGAATAAATGAATGAGTAGATAAGAAAGTAAGTCTTCAGGAGAGAGAAATTGTTGTTAAAGCCATAATTATGAAGTCCTTCAATCAGATTACTATAGTAGGCCCAGATTGCCTTGAATTTATAGCCATCCTCTTGCCTCTGCCTCCCAAATGTTGGGATTGCAGGTGTGCTCTGTCATACCCAGTGAAATATGAGTTATTAAGGTATATAGACTCTTACGTTAGAAATTCCATGTGCTGAGCATGGTGGTGAACACCTTTAATGCCAGCACTTGGGAGGCAGAGGCAGGTGGATCTCTGATTCCAGGCCAGCCTGGTCTAGAGAGTGAGTTCCAGGACAGCCATGGCTGTTACACAGAGAGACCCTGCCTCAAAAACTAAACCAAAAAAAAAAGTTCCTTCATTTTTTTGTTTGTATGTCTCAATTTTTAACTTAAATCCTTTTCTAAGGAATGTATTTGCTACTTTAAGCAAATCTAGCCTGTTCAAAAAGTCTTACTCCTGATGCCTTCTTCTGGCCTGCACGCATATGTGCAGGCAGAATACTATATACATAATTAATAAAAATTTAAAAAAATTAAAAAATTAAATTAAAATTAAAAAAAGGTCTTACTCTAATACATATACCTGAGCTGACAAGATAGTTCAGTCAATAGTGCTTGCCATGGCCTGGGCTTGATTCTCAGAACTAACAGCTAGGTACAGTGGTACATGCTGGGATCCTAGTGCTGGGGAGGTGGAGACAGGCTGATCTCTGGGGCTTCTTAGCCAGAGCATAGCAACAAGATATGTCTCTATGGGGGCTAGAGAGATGGCTCAGTGGTTAAGAGCACTTGCTGCTCTTCCAGAGGACCCAGGTTCAATTCTCAGCACCTACATGGCAGCTAACAACTGTCTGTAATTCCAGTGATCTGACACCCTCACACAGACATATATTCAATGTGCATGAAATAAAAAAAATATATAAAAAAGAAAGTTGTCATCTGATCTCCACAATAAATAAATACATGTCATAAAAAAAGAGATGTCTCTAGAGGTATAGGCATTGGGTTTATTTGTGTAGGTGCTATGTGCATGTCTATGTGCATGTCGATGTGCATGTCTAAGTGCGTGTCTATGTGCATGTCTAAGTGCATGTCTATGTGCATGTCTAAGTGCATGTCTAAGTGCATGTCTATGTGCATGTCTATGTGCATGTCTATGTGCATGTCTATGTGCATGTAGGCTCCTATACAGTGGCTTACAACTATCTGTAACTACAGTTCTAGGGTGTTTGACTCTCTTCACCAGGTATGCACTTGCTACAAATTCCTACATTCAGGAAAGACACTCACACATAAAATAAATACGTCTAAAAATTTACAGACACATATTTCACAAGTTTATTGGCTAAATTCTGAAGCATTTGTTGCTGCTGTTATAAGTAAACCTCTAATCAGTATCCTCAAGGTGGAATGGAGAGGGTGGCAGTCGTTCTCCCCTGTTTCTCTCCCCAATGTACCCACATGGAACAAATCTCCTTTTTTTCTGCTTTTAATATTGTCTTTTTAATTGGCATGTTGGAGATGAACGGCCAAGACTAGTTTGCTGAGGTTATCAGAACCCAGGCTTTTATTCTAAAATTCCTGGTTAACAATATTCACCATCATCCACCTGACAAGGTAATAAAGATGGCTGGGTCCAAAGGGCCCATGCTGGTACCAGGTACCAATACAGGTGAGTTCTTGGATAAACATTCTTGTGGCCTCATGTTTTGCATCAAGTGATTAATACAAAATCACAACTCTCACCCCAAAGGGAGTAAGACATGGCTTGTTTGAGCCCAACATGAATGACTGTGGCCTGGCTGGCTTGCCTTGAATGACATGTTCCACCTTGGGAGTGGTGACATGAACTTTCAGAGTCGCAGAACAAAGATCATCAAATTGATGGATTTAACCAATCACATTGGCCAGGGCTCCAGGTAGACAGGTTATAGATAGAGAAAACTGCTCTAGATCTCAGCACTGCCTGATGGCATTCTTAGCTTTTGGCTTGGTAGTTTGAATAAGACCCTCCCATTAGTCTTAGGCATTTGAATAATTGGTCCCCAATTGGCAGCTGTTTGGGAAGGATCAGGAGGTATGACCCTGTTGGAGGTATGTCACTGGGGGCAGGCTTAATGTTTCCAAAGTCTCCCATCATCCCTAGGATGTTCTCTCTGCTTCCTGTTTGTGGATCCAGATGTGAACTCTCAGGTGCTCCAGCACCATGTCTACCTGCCTGCTGCCATAGTCCTCACTATGATGAAGATGGACTCGTACCCCTCTGGAAAGGTAAGCCTCAAATAAACTCTTCCTTCTGTAAATTGCCTTGGTTGTGGTGTTTTATCACAGCAGTGGAAAAATAACTAATGCACCTGCTGAGTTAATCTGAAAGGTTTACATGACAGTCAAATAGGATGTTAGTTTTGATACAGAGATGGATGAAATGGCTATTAGGAGGACTAAAGAGAGCTCAAAACAATTTTGACTCAGAAGCTGCAGTATTCCAATTGTCCACAATTACAGAAGTTCTTGTAAACCAGAAAACCAGTCACCACAATCTTCAACACAGGTGTGGCTTTTCCATGGAACTTCAAGTCATATTCATCATACAGAGAACAGAGCAAGGTCTGTTCCAGCAGTCCCCATTCCCTATGGCTTACAGACACCACTCACAGCCAAAGTAGGACCACTGCCTTAGGCACAACTCTCTGATGTCCCAGGCAAAGAACTCTTCCCATCCTCCTGTGGAGTCTGAAATATCCAATCTGGTGAGTTTGGGAGTCACTGATTCACACTGACACAGAACAGAGGAGGACCCACTCTAGTGACCTTCTACAACAGTGGTTCTCAATCTGTAGGTCACGACCCTTTGGGCTTGAACAACCATTTCACAGGGGTCACCCAAGACCATCAGAAAAAATAGGTATTTACGTTTCTTAACAGCTGCAAATTACAGTTATAAAGTAGCAACAAAAATAATTTTATGCTTGTGGATTACCACAACATGAAGAGCTGTATTGAAGGGTCACAGCATTAGGAAGGTTGAGAATAGCTGGTCTACAACTTAGTGCTTAAGCAAATGATTCAGGCCTACTTCCTATTCTGTATTTTTTGTTTGAGACACAATCTCACTTTCCCCTCCCTTTTTTGGGGGGATTATTTTTGTCACATGACATTCTTTTAAAAAATATATTTAGCCGGGTGGTGGTGGCGCACGCCTTTAATCCCAGCACTTGGGAGGCAGAGCCAAGTGGATCTCTGTGAGTTCGAGGCCAGCCTGGGCTACCAAGTGAGTTCCAGGAAAGGCGCAAAGCTACACAGAGAAACCCTGTCTCGAAAAAAACCAAATATATATATATATATATATATATATATATATATATATATATTTAGCCAGGCAGTGGTGGCACACACTTTTAATCCCAGCATACCGGGAGGCAGAGGCAGGCAGATCTCTGAGTTCAAGGCTATAGAGTGAGTTCCAGGACAGCCAGGGCTACACAGAGAAACAAAAACAAAATTATTACTATATATTTGATTAAGTGCAAGTATGTGCACATGAATACAGGTACCCACAGAGGATCTAGCCTGGAGCTAGAGTTACAAGTGGTTGTGAAGCACCTAATGTGGTTGCTGGGAATTGAACTTGGGTCCTCTGGAGAAACAGGGCATGCTCTTAACCAACAAGCCATCTCCCCAGCTCCAGGATTTCACTCTTAACTCTGACTGGCCTAGATCTCACTATGTAGACCAGACTGGGGTTGATCTTGTGGTGATCCTCTTACCTCTGCCTTCCAAGTGTTGGGATTGCAGGCTAGGCATGACCACACCTAGTCCAATGCCCATTCTTTTTTTGGTGAGTATACTTGTTCATGTGTGCTCATGTGCACATGTACATGTGTGGAAGACAGGGATCAATGTTGGGTGTTGTCTTAGTCAGTGTTCTATTGCTGTGAAGAGACACCATGACCAAGGCAACTCTTAGAAAAGAAAGCATCTAATTGGAGGGTTGCTTATAGTTCCAGAGGCTTAGTCATGATGGGAAGCATGGCGGCATGCATGCAGGCATGGCCCTAGAGCTGAGAGCTTTGTATTCGGATCCACAGGCAGCAAAGAGAGACACATTGGGCCTAGCACGGGCTTTAGAAACCTCAAAGACCCCCCCCCCAGTGACACACTTCCTCCAACAAGACCACACCTCCTAATCCTTACAATTCTTTTAAAGAGTTCCACTCCCTGATAACTAAGCATTAAAATAGATTAGCCTAGGGGGCCATTCTCACTGAAACCACTACAGGTGTCTTCAGCTACTCTCTGACATATATTTTTTAAAATTTTATTTATACTTTATGTATGAGTGCTCTGCATGTATCCCTGCAGGCCAGAAGAGGGCACCAGATCTCATTACAGATGGTTGTGAGCCACCATGTGGTTGCTGGGAATTCACCTCAGGACCTCTCGAAGAGCAGCCAGTGTTCCTAACTCCTGAGCCATCTCTCCAGCCCTCTCTGCCATAATTTTTTTGTAATTTATTTTAGGTTGTGAGCCTAGCCGTTACTGGCTGAGCCATCTCTCCAGCCCTCTCTGCCATAATTTTTTTGTAATTTATTTTAGGTTGTGAGCCTAGCCGTTACTGGCTGAGCCATCTCTCCAGCCCATTAATTTTTATTTGGAATGTGCATGTGTGTGGGTGTGTCCTTGGTGTGGGTTTTTGATGGCAGATTTCTGAACTGAAATTAGAAAAAGAACAATTCTGGAAGGAAAGTGTACGGGGTTAGTTTTTTGACAACCTGACACAAGCTATTCATCCGGGAAGAAAAGAACCTCAACTGAGAAAATGCCTCCATTGGACTGACCTGTAGGCAAATCTATCGAGCATGTTCTTGATTATGATTGATGTGGAGGGGGGCCCACACCACTGTGGGAGGTGCCACATCTGGGCAGTTGGTCCCGGGTTGTTTATGAAAGCAGGTTGAGCAAGCCAGTAAGCAGCATTCCTCATGGCCTCTGCTTCAGGTCTTGCATTCAGGTTCCTGCCCTGAGTTCATGCCTTGCCTTCCCTTCATGATGGACTGTAAACTCTAAAATGAGATAAACCCGTTTCTCAACATCAACCATCAAAAAAGAAAATGCCCCCATAGACTTGCCTATAGGCTAATTCGATGGAAGCATTTTCTCGACTGAGGTTCCTTCTTCCTGGATGGCTCTAGCTTGAGTCAAGTTGTCAGAAAACAAGCTAGCCTAGGAGGGAATGAAAACCACAGGCCTGCATCCAGCGGACACATTTGGACTGGAGTTAAATGTGACTATCAAGGGTATGTAGGATTTATAAGACTGGATGAGATGACCAGGGGAATGTGGGTGGAAAGAAGAACAGGGATTGAAGGCTGACAGTTCAGACAGTGAGAGGCCAGACAGAACCGAAGGAAGCAGGACACCAGACTGAGGAGGAACACGTCATGGGTTTCAAAGGAAACCAAGACGCCAGACATGGCGGCGCACGCCTTTAGTCCCAGCACCTGGGAGTCAGAGACAGGAGATCTCTGTGAGTTTGAGGTCATCTTGGTCTACATAGCCAGTTCCAGGACAGCTGGGACTTCATAGAGACACTGTCTCAAAAAACAAAAAGAAAACTAAGATGATGTCATGAAGAGTAAGTCAAGAAAGTATATAAAGGAATAGGGGAAATGGTCTTTTGTGTCAATGGCTCCTAGCAGGTTGAGAAAACAACTCAATCATTAAATTTAGCATGGTGAGGCCAGCCATGCGTGGTGCTGAATGCCGCTAATCCCAGAAGTCAGGAGGCAGAGGCAGGTGGGTCTCTATGAGTTTGAGGCCAGCCTGGTCTACAGAGTGAGTGCTAGGACAGCCAGGACACATAGGGAGACCCTGTCTCAAAAATACCAGTAATAATAAAAAATGATAAATTATTATTATTTTTAAGCATGGAGATTACAAGTAACCTTTTTTTCCCCCTTAGTTTGAAAAACTTATTCTGATGATTAGTATTCTTGTACAGTAAAAGGTTTTAAAGTCTGAGGCTGAGATAAACTGAGACCCAGACAAAAGAAATTCGAGGCAGACTATAACTATTTTTAGTTCTGTAGAAACAATAGTCAACAATATGAAGGAGGAATTAAAAATGGTGTGTAGCTGCCATAGTAGGGGAACTGCTCAATCTAATACATACTCAAGGTAAGACAGGAATTTCATTTTTAAGATAGAGTCTCATTATGTAGTACTGGATGGCCTAGAACTACCAAGTAGACCAGGCTAGCCTCAAAAACAAGGATCCACCTGCTTCTGCCTCCTGAGTGCTGGGATTTAAAAAAGGCATGTGCCCCTTGCCCAGGAGGATGGGGACATTGATACTACCACCTCTGACACCAAGGGACACTGGCTGATGGTTAAACCAGTAATGGGGGGAACTCCAGAACTTGGGAGAGGTAGTACCTGAAAGAAATTTCCTCAACATAGTGGAATCTAGTCTTCTTGCAGTCACGCCACTAGAGGGAGTGCATGCAGCCATCCTCGAGGTTGTCACACCTACATAGTTCCATGGTTTCAGGGTGCGGTTCCCAAGCCAGAGACTGAAGGTCAGCCCTGTGGCAGGTTGAAAGCCCCACGCAGGAGGAAGGAAGGAGTGGAGCCTCCATGAGCTCGCAGTCAGCTGGGGGACCTCCGAATCCTCCAAAGGGAATAGCTCGGCCTCCTGCTGGCGCGGGCATGCGCATCTGCTGTCTCTCCCCTGAGCGTGCCTTTCGTGGCCTAACCTACCCTCATGCTACACGCATGCGTGGTAGATGGGTGTCACAAACTTTCTATCATGTGGTAACGACCCTATCTTGTGGTCTGTCTGTCCAAGCTGGCGAGAATGAAGTTTTTGCAGAACATGAGACGTAGGATGGACCGCATGTGATTGATCTGGGCTAACCTCACACCCGTCACCACTCCAACCCCATCCCAGAGAACACTAGTTTACTCCCGCCCTGCATCCCTAGGCCAGAGGATGGAGGGCCATGGGACGAACCTGAGGTTCCCTCTCATTTATCTTCCAGAGACCCCACACCTATCCATTTGGGCTTTTGAAGTACGGGAGAAACGTGGGTACCGTCCTTATCTTGATGCTAGGTTTGACTGTAGCTCCTCTGAGCTTGGTTCCAGGGTTAACACAACAAAGGGCAGCATGGAAACCCCTGATAATCACAGAGAGCCCCTCCCTTACACGCGGGCGGCTGATGCAGGGCCTCTGTCATAAAGGCCTGCGTTTCCCATCCATGCATGTACAGTGACTTTGCATGCCTGGCGTCTTTCTCTCTGGCCCTGCCTCTAGTTGTGTGGCTGGGTTTTCCTTTCCTGGGGAAGGAAGGAGATATGGCTGAAATAGGGTTAGCAAGTAAAAATGTTGGGCAACCAATTAAAATTTAATTTCAGGGAGCGGGGAAAACCCTGCAGTTCTGGGTGGGTTTTTCGTTTGTTTTTTGTTTGTTCTGTTAGTTGTGGTTGTTTTTGTTTGTTTGGGTCTTGGTTTTGTTTTGTTTTTGAGACGGAGTCTCACATATTCTGGGTTGGCCTAGAACTTGCGAAATAGCAGAGGACGAAGAACTTCTTCACCTCCCGAGTACTGAGATTACTGAGGTACACCACCGTGTCCGGTACGCCATCAAACCCCGGGCTTCGATTGTGCTAGGCAAGCACTCTACCAACTAAGCTCCATCCTCAGACCTAAGCTCCCGATTTCTTTTTAGAACAAGCTGTGTCCTAGTACCTAAAATTCGAAGTTAATTATTTTGTCAGCCCTACCTTAAGGCAGTTAGGTAATGCTGCACAGGCAAGCCTTTAGAACAGCGTTGAGGCATGTAAACACAAAGTTTAATCATGCACAGCTCTTGCCCCTACCTCCAACACAGGTCTCTCATCAGACTGTAGGACTCCCAAGACCAGCCCTCAGAAATCCACTGTCATGAAAGGCTACTCTAAATTCCCCTCCATTCTGCTGCAATATAATGCTGGCTTCTTAAACTCATCCTTTCCCTGTCCCCATGCCTCCCAGCACTGGCACATTCGCTGGGGAAGTTTCAGGTTCTTAGGGAAGTTGGTGCTGTCAGTGAACCCCACAGATGTGAGGGTTGGGGGAGGGGCTTGGGGAGTCCAATGCATTATGATGTTGGAGCTGGTGACTTACCTTCTGTGGAAACCTGTGAGTGGAGTTTGTCTCTTGAATTAAGGGTATGTAGTGCTCTGGATGGTGAAGGTGTGGAGGGAATGGGGAATGAAAGGGAAGCCTTTGGTATTGTACACTATTAGAAACTGCTAGGAGGAAGTGTGATGAATGGCATTGGTCCTGCTGAGATCATGACGATGTCTGCCATCTGTAAGATAGGACTATTGGAGCCGGGCGGTGGTGGCGCACGCCTTTAATCCCAGCACTCGGGAGGCAGAGCCAGGCTGATCTCTGTGAGTTCGAGGCCGGCCTGGGCTACCAAGTGAGTCCCAGGAAAGGCACAAAGCTACACAGAGAAACCCTGTCTCAAAAAACCAAAAAAAAAAAAAAAAAAAAAAAAAAGATAGGACTATTGGGTCTGAGAAATCCAAAGGAAAAAGAGAAACAGTGAAGTGGCAGAACCGGAGGATATAAATGTAAATTTGTGGAACTCCGTTTCTGTTTCGTCTCTCATTCTCATTTGATTTCAGTATGGCCCTTTCACAGTGCCAGAACACTGGTTTTACAATGCATTTAAAAATTTTAATTGTGAAGCCTTTAGATTTTCTTCCTTTTCTTTTTTTCCTTTTTCTTCTCTCTCTCTCTCTCTCTCTCTCTCTCTCTCTCTCTCTCTCTCTCTCTCTGTCTCTGTTTTGTTTTTGTTTTTGTTTTTGTTTTTGTTTTTTTTTGAGACAAAGTTTCTCTGTTAACTGCCCTGTCTGTCCTGGAACTCACTTTGTGGACCAGGCTGGCCTCGATCTCAGAGAGATTCCCCTGCCTCTGCCTCCTGAGTGCTAGGATTAAAGGCATAAGCCACCACCACCCTGCAAGCCTTTTGATTTTCATTATCTGACTTTAATTTTTGAATTGCTTTAGTTGGCAAAACCCAACTTTTTTTTTATTTTTTGCCAGACGTGGTGGCTCATGCATGAGGTAGGTTTCCATGAATTTAAGGCCAGCCTGGTCTACATAGTGAGTTCTAGACCAGCCAGGGCTATATAATGAGACCCTGTCTTAGGCAAGGGTGGGAGTGGGGGAGAAAGGAAAATTCAAATCCTTGATTTGATTTTTATTGTTGTTTCAAGACAGGATCTCACTATGTAGCTCTGGCTGTCCTGGAAGTCACTTTGTAGTCCAGGCTGGCCTCGAACTCACAGAAATCTGCCTGCCTCTGTCTCCCGAGTAATGGGATTAAATGGGATTAAAGGCATGTGCCACAGCTCCCAGCCTCACTTGTAACTGTTGAAGAGAACCCAGGTTGGATTACCAGCACCCACATGGCAGATCACAGCCATTTGTAACTCTAGTTCCAGGGAATCTGGTTCCCTTTCTGACCTCTCCCAGGTACCAGGCATACATGTGGGGCACATACATACTTGGAGGCAAAATGCTCATACACATAAACAGAGGAGTTTTCCCATTGATAAATACTTGTTCCTCCCTCTGTAACTTATGTTTTTCTCGGTTCCCTTAATTTCCAGCCTGACTTCAGATGTTCTCATCTTTCCCAGGTTCTATACTCCAAGATGACTAAGAAGAACTGGAAAGTTTCTAAGACTTTGCTCTCACCTAGACTTATTCCTGAGTGGAAGAATTTGAAATCTATCATAAATGACATCTTGAATGACAGAGAGGTGATTTGTGGGAAAGCTATGCATGTGGTGGGCTGTTGGAATGATCTCTTCCTGCCATGGGAGGATGGGGCATGGGTAAGACATGAACATCCATGGAGAGCTCCCCTCATATAGCCAAACAACTTTCTCTTCTACATTAGAACATTAGCATTAAGGGGCTGGAAAAATGGCTCAGGAGTTAAGATTGCATACTGTTCTCCCAGAGGACTGGGGTTCAGTTCCCAGAACCCACACCTGTGGCTCACAACTACCTGTAACTCTAGCTTGAAGAGGTCCAATGCCTGTAGCACACCCGTGCACCTACTCACACACAGAAGCAGAATGGTCCACTGGAGTTCACTCTTGACATAGTTCAATGAATGAATGACTGCTTCATACATGAAGGTACCCACATACATGTGGCACACACACATGCACATAATTTTTGTTTGGTTTTCAAGACAGGGTTTCTCTGTGTAGCCCTGACTGTCCTCCAACTAGCTATGTAGATCAGGCTGTCCTTGAACTCACAGAGTGCTGGGATTAAAGGCGTGTGGCACTATTGGTGTAATTATTATGGCCACTCCACGTAGTTAAAAGGAGATTTATTTAATGGCATAACTTACAAATTAAGGGATAGGTAGGTCGTGGGGTCTGGAAAAGGTGTATCACAGTCCAGCGGTGTTCTCTGGAGCTCTGCTTGGCCCACCTCCACCGTCCAGGGTCCCGGACCGGAGAGAGCGCTGGCCCATCCAGATCTCGGGTCTCCAGGCGCCTCCCTTGGCCCTGCCTTGTAGGTGTGACAGTTGCCGAAGTCTCAATGGGGGTTGGAACTTCCAGATCAAAGCTGGAATGGCTACCCACTACATCGCACCACTGCCCATTGATACACATAATTTTAAAGAATTAATAAAAATCTTTAAAAAAAAGATGAGCTCATTGAACTGGGTGTAGTAGGGGTATACTTGTAATCCCATTGCTTGGGAGGCTGTCTTGTTTATTATTATAGGACCAACCTTAATAATATACTTCCCAGGGGCTCAGAAGAGCACTACAAACGACAAGAATTATTTTCGGGAAATGAATCTAAGTACACCAAGCTCTTTGTCCGTGTACTTTATTCCTCTGGGATAAGATCCTATCTACACAGCTACGGTTCTGTACTCAAGCCTAGTTCCTTTCTTGTCTGATTTGTCTCTACCTTTATCTGCTGTCCCCTCTAAGTTCTATCTTAATTCTCTCATCTTAGTTCTGCCTCATCTAGGTCCTTCTTATCTCCTTCTTACCCATCTAGTACTTTCCCATCTGACTCTTCCTCATCTTCCATCTTGTCCTCAAGTTCTCCAGTCCTATCTTCCTCTCCGTCTCCTTATACCTCTAAGTTCTTCCCAAGTCTCTGAGGTGTTCAGTTATAAACCCAAGCAATAGCGATCCTCTGGCAGAGCAAGATCACCAGGCTTGAATTCTTACAGGGTCATAAAGGTAGGTAAGAATTTTTTTCAGGCAGTGACATCAGGCTCTCTTTTACAATCCAAAATGGGAGTGGTAAAGGGGGAGGTCAACTGAGAGCTAATGTTCGGTTAGTCAAGAAGGGAATTTATGTGCTCAATATACATTCCTAGAAGTGATTAGGTAAGAAATTAGGAGTCTATTGGTAAGGCTGTAAGAAAGGAGGGTCTCACCCTAAATTGCACAAGAAATAAAGCTATTCTCCTGACCTAAAAGGCAGATGTTGTTTCATTTGGCCTTGGATGCTTTAAGTCTGTTCTTAGAGAGTACAGAGGTTTCTCTGATAAGATACTTTCGGCCCTCCAGGGATGGTCCTGGCCAGATGACAGTAATTACAGGGAGGCTTGAACTGGGGTTCTGGCTGTGCATAGCTGTCAGTGCAAAAGATTATCTAAATATTCCAGTAGTAGAGGGGAAATGGTGCCTAATAAATGATGGAAAAGCTACAATAGTGCACAAGAAACTCATAGCAGGAAACGGCTAATAATCAAAAGCCAAATATCACCAAGGCTCCTTGAGCCTCAGCTTGACCTCTGGAAGGCCCTGGGCTTCTTCCAGGTATTAGCTTTGTCACAATCAGCTGAAATCCTACTTTATACATTTTTATGGCTTGTAGCAAGGTTGGGGCAGGATGGTTACAAGTTCCAGCCTGGGCTCCATAGTGAGACATTGCTTCAAAACAGCCAGACAGGGGCTAGACAGATGGCTTAGCTATGAAGAGCGTTTGCTACTCTTCTAGAGAACCCAAGTTTGGATCCCACTACCCAGATCAGGTAGCTCACACTCTTGTGTAACTTCAATTCCAGACGATTATGCCCTCTTCTGGCCTCCTTGGGCATTGCACACAGGTGTTGCACATACATATAGGTTTGCACATAAAAAATATACACACATATGAAATTTTAAAATATTTTTAAAATTAAGAAAGGGTATGGCTGAGCAATAGAGCACTTGTCTAGAATTCACTAGTGAGGGGATAGAGATGTGGCTCAGTGATAAAAACCTCTGCCTAGCATTCAGGAGGCTCTAGATCTGGTCTTTTTTGTTTGTTTGTTTTTGTTTTTGTTTTGTTTTGTTTCCGAGACAGGGTTTCTCTGTGTAGCTTTGCACTTTTCCTGGAACTCATTTGGTAGTCCAGGCTGGCCTCGAACTCACAGAGATCCACCTGGCTCTGCCTCCTGAGTGCTGGGATTAAAGGCGTGCGCCACCACCGTCCAGCTTAGATCCAGTGTTTAGTATTGAAAATCAAAAAAAAACTATGAACAGATTCAACTAGCCATTCTCAACTAGGCTTTCTCATCTGAACCATGCAAACAGGAGATGGTTTGAGTAGCTACCTCTTGGTTTTCAAGGCTACATAACTAGAGAAATCCTTTTATTCCATGAGGGCATGGTAGGGCTTAATTTTCTTCTGGAACCTTAGTTAAGAAAGTCCAGAAGGGCTGGAGAGATGGCTCAGAGGTTCACTGGCTGCTCTTCCAAAGGTCCTGAGTTCAATTCCCAGCAACCACATGGTGGCTCACAACCGTCTATAATGAGATCTGATTCCTCTTCTGGTGTGTAGGCAGAACACTAAATAAAGGAAAGTCCAGAAGGTGCTTTCTTTGGCAGCACATATACTGTAACTAGAACTACACAGAGAAGATCAGCATGGCCCCTGCTCAAGGATGACACGAAAATTTGTGAAATATTCCATAATTTTTTCTTTTAATTATTTTTATTTTATATGACTTGGTTTTTTTTTTTTTTTTTTTTTTTTTTTTTTTTGCCTTTATGTATGTCTGATCCCCTGGGACTCGAACCTGGCTCCTCAGGAAAAGTAGCCAGTACTCTTAAATGCTGAGCCATCTCTCCAGCCTCTATAATGTTTTTCTTTAAAGAAAAAGCCCAGAAGAATTCTGTTGTAGCCTGAGGCTAATTAGGGGAGAAGTGGTCCCCAAATAATGCCTTCCATTGGTAGGACAAAAACATATCAATTAGGCTCAAACAAGCTACACCAATGTTCACTAATCCCTCAGTGTCTATTTAATGAGTAAGTGTCTGCTCATACTTCTTAGCACCTGTCATTTTTCTCTTTTAGATTCAGGAAGACATCCGGCGTAATGTGATTGTCCTGAGTGACCGGCACCAGACTCTGTACCAGGAGTCTTATCATTTACAGAAAAAGCTTTTTGTGTGCTTCTACTCTCTGGATGCCAACTATTTCGTCGCCTTAAACTGGTTGGAACAGTATGACAAACAAATACAAGTAAAGCTACTTCAATTTTGCTTCTTCCTTCATAATGCAATTTATATGTCCCATACCTAAAATGTCCTTGTTTCACAGTGAGAGGGATGCCTCTGAATAAATTCATATTATATGTTCACTCATTCATTCATTGAGACAGGGTTTTCCTATGTATTTCAGGCTGGCTTCAAACTCACTATGTGGTCCAAGTTGTCCACCTCAGCATCCTGGGGGCTGGGATTACAGGCTATGCCCCCACAGCTGGAAAATCAGTTCATTTTAATACCTGGCTCCATGTTGGAGTTTGACCTAGATTAGCGACCCTTTTACTACCAGGCCCAAAGAATGCATGTTCATCATAAAGTAGACTGAAGGCCAACAAAATGGTCTTGGACTCGGGACTTCTATCATAAGTCCAGTATCTAGTACTAGGAAACCCAAAAAAGCCAAATCCTTCCTCTATCTGTAAGAGGAGACAGACATTTTTCCTTATAGCGCACTCTCGGGAGATGCTTTTCCTGCTTGACCAGGCTTCTGTTTCCCACCTTCTTCTAGGCAGTACTGTGGATACAGGAAAAAAATAAAGAAAAGAAAAGGATAGTCAAGAAGATGAAATTTCCCATGATGGCTGAAGTGCCACCCATCAAATCAATGGTCCACGCGAGCTCCCATCGCCTGTTAATAGCTTACTGCGACGACATGCGCCTGCGGCTCTTCGGAGACCACCGTCAGGCATTCGTCACTCTGAGCACAGTGCCTTGTCGTTTCTCCATCAGCTGTCTCTGCTATGACTCAGAAACTGGGGTGCTCTTTTCTGGTACTTCGGGAGCTGTGGTTACCTGGTCGATCTTAGCAAATGGCGAGGGCCTCCAGATGGCTCAAAAAGTGGCTGTGAGCGGTCGTGAGCTTGTACAGGACTTGTCCCTGAACTCATCCCTGGGCTTCCTGATGGCTCTGTGTGAGAGTGTGGTGAGGGTCTTTACCCAGGAGGGTCAAGGCCAGCTCAGAGAAGTGAAGACATTCACTTCGCTAACCAGCGGCTCCTCCCTCACCTGCTCCTGTAGCTGTGTTTCACAGAACACCTTCTACGCTGGAAACAAGAATGGAGAGATCCACGCTTGGGGTATAGATAACAGTAACTTCCTCCACAGCTTCAAGGCCCATTCCTCATCGGTGATGTGCGTCAACAGTCGGCCAGAGACCTACACCTTGTTCACCGCAGGGAGAGAGGGTTTGTTGAAGGAGTGGAACCTTGCTTCCGGGAACTTGCTGCGGCAGCTGAATGTTGGCACAGGTCTGCAACAACTGCAGTTTATGGATAACAACACTTTCTTCTGCCAGAGTGCCTCTACTTTCTCACTGAATCGCCTGCCCCACTTTTACAGGCTCTTCAATATCTGCGGCTCTGCTCCGCAGAAGATACAGCGGGTCCTCTGTGGCCGTAACTGGACTCGCATCCTGTGTGCCACCGAGGACGGTTTACTGCGTTTCTTGTCTCCAGTAACAGGGGACCTCCTGGTTGTTACGTGGCCTCTGCTTATCATGGATAAGGCTGTGGCGTGGGTCTATCACTCAGAGAGAGAGGAGCTCTTTGTGGCAATAGACAGTCCAGAGGTGCTGGTGTTTGATGTCACACGTTCCCCTTGTACAGCCAAATATATCGTGTGCACTTCAGAAAACTACAGAGATAAAGTAAAATGCCTGGCTTACGGGAGGTCCCATTTGGGCAATAGTAACAAAGGACTGATATTCTGTGGGCATGAGAGCGGCACTGTGAGAATCTTGTCTCAGTACTGCTCGATTCGGACAGAGAACACTATCCACTCCGGGGCAGTGCTGGCCTTGTCTACCCCGGATGGTTTTGAAGAAAATCCTTTACTGTGCTCCTATGGCAAGGACAAGTACATACACCTCACAAAGGTGGTGCGTTCAGAGAAGAACATGACCCTAGAGCCTGTCAGTAAAATTCTCTGTGTTTATCCCTTGAAACATGTGGTACTCTTGCCAGGTTCTGTGGGTGCTATCACTGAGCACTCCTGCTGGGTTCTCTGGCACTATAAAGATTTTCTAACATCACAATCAAGACAAAATTTTATGTCGAGAGAGACAAACTGCCTGCACGAATGTGCTGTCACTTCCTTTGATGTCTGCTTCTCCCTGAATCTCTTTGTCACAGGAGCCACTGATGGATCAGTCCGGATCTGGGACTTCCGTGGGAAACTGGTAACTCAGTTTGACTCCGAACTGCATTTTGGTTCACCTTGCTTTGCCAATAATCGAGGTGACCTTCTTTTGACTTTCAACCAGAGCATCTACGTAGTGTCCTGCCTAAAGTTACTCCCTCTTACTCGGCTGATGCACCTAAATACACTAAACATCGAAGATGAAATACAAGAAATCCCAAAGCCCTTCCTTCCTAGTTTCATGTTTTCATTTGAAGTGATATTTGTACCCAAATTTATGTACCTTGAACAAAGAGTTCAGGAACTTAAGGGGCTAGACACTCTTGTCAACAAACGGGCCATTGCTTTTGATGACACTGTGCCCCATGTTGTCGAGGAAGGCAAACAAATACCCATCACAACTCACAAGAGACCTGGGTTGTACTTTGTGGAGGATAAGTATGCCGATACTTCTGACTCCAAGCAGATGTATCCTAATGCCATCCCTGCTCAGTTACACCTGCCTGGCTGGGATGGGCTGAACATTTACCACATGTTCCAAAGCTTCTTTGGCCAAGGGCGGGAATGGCCCTTTGCTCCTGATTGCTACATCCCTAACTCAGTGATCCGTGCCCGCCTTTGGCCTAATGGTACCCCAGTTTTCTTGCGCTATGATCTAAGCCTATCCTACAAAGATAAGGATAAGGATGCACTTGGACCATTAAGATCCCGGTCACTGTCATCTGTGAATCTAGGAGATATGGAACTGTTAAGTGAAAAACGGGGGGATATGTACCAGGAGGAGAAAAGAGAATCCTATGGTATCCTTGAAAGCATGTCCAATAAAAACTGGACAGGAAGAAGATTTAGTGATGGGCTTGTAGAAAATTTGGTAGAGACCATTCTCAACCTCACAGTTTACTGTTCTACAGAAAAATATAAGAAATATTTTGGTGCTCTGACACAGATTTTCGCCAGTTACCAAATCCCTTCAAAGATGCGTATTGAGACAGCCTGCCGCCTGCTCAAAGATATAACCCATTACAACTCCGGTATCCGTGAGCTAGCCTGGGAGATGCTAGAGAGGCTGGGCTTCATAAGCCACGTTTTTACCCTTCCACTGACTACGGGGTTGATGGACAGTGATAAGACTGTGCGGACTAGGGTCTTATACCTTATGTCCAGATACACTGGCATCCAGACCAAGTCCATGCTGTTACACCAGCTAAGACGGCGAGATACCCTCCAAGAAATACAGTAAGTTGAATGGTGAGCTTCCCTTTTGCTGATTCCTCTTAGTTTCTAGAACCTGACTGCTTTTTGCCCCATTTCGCAATTCCTTTTATTGTCTTTTACTCCCCCTGCTCCACGACTGTTTCCCCTTGGTCTGCCCAGTTGCTTCTGACAACTGTCCTCCCATCATTTCCTCACTTCTTTAAGAGTCTTCAAAATTGCACCCAGCACAGCGATGCACACCTGGAGTCCCAGCCTTCAGGAGGATGAGGCAGGAGGATCCTGAGTTCTAGACCATTTTTTTAAAAAGGATTTTCAGGATTTAAGTTCACATATCTTCCAATCGAAGAAGTATCTTGTGTCACCATGACTATTCCACCTTCTTGTTCTTTCTTTTTCGCCTTTATTATTTTTATTTGCTTATTTTTAAACTTTATGCAAGATTTTATTGCACTAATGTTGTCACATAATGGGAGAGTTCTCTACTTTGTATATAGTTATTCTTCCTCCCCACAGAAAGGCTGCTCATGAACTCACCTGCCGACACAGGTACTGACTGCAGCGGGACAGGAGAAATGCCTCAGGGACTTAAGTTGAAAGCAGGACAGTGGTAAATGGCCCTTGTGCCCTGTATCAGCAATGTGTACAAATGTCTCTATTCCAAAATACTAAATCATCTGTAGGAACGGACAATACAGCAGTAAACCATTCTGTATTGTAAACTGAGACAGTAACTGATGGTTCTAGCAATCAGCCAGGCTTTTCTTGCATCATTTTCTTCAAATGACTTCTCTGAAGTTAATGGCGAGTAAGGCTGCCTTGTATGTCCCATCACTGGTCATTGATGAGGGTGAAGCTCTGTTACAATAGTTAGAACATGCCACCCATTGCCTCCCTAGTTGGGTCCTCTAAAATCCTTATGGCCAATTCCAGTCAACCAATTGCTGACTTTGCTCTCTAATTCAAGGTAAACTTTATTAGCAGTCTGGGAGTGTCAGTGCGGAAAAAATATCCTGCAGCATTCCCCTTTCTGTCTAAATAAAAAGAAAAGGTTTTAACTTTAACAAAGTAAAACTACATACAGTAAAAACAAATGTCAGATATTGTCTAATTAAAAAGGAAAGGTCTTAATTTTAACAAAGTAAAGCTATATACAATAAGAACAATTATCAAGTAAGAATTACATTCACATTGTCCAGTACATTTGTATTTGGCAAATTCAGAGAAAATACTCTATTATCTATCCCATCTTGATGAGTCCAAAGTTTTCTACCTAATTCACTTTCTGTCATAACTTGTATTACCAACCTAGAAATATCTTTTAGACCTTAAAATATTTTCTTAGATAGCAACTTAAGCTTTTATGACTCTCAACCTTATACACTTTACATCTCTTTTCTGAGTTTCTTTTCTGAATTTGGTAACAAGGAAAATTGTAACTATAACTATCTAGTTTTCAACCACATCAGAGACCTTCACATTACTTGAGTAAACAGGAAGTACAGAGCAAACAACTTCCAAAACTATAGAAACACAGAGACATCTGGCTGCCTATACAGTCATCCAAGTTTCCTCTGCAATGTTGGGGGCATCCATCTTCAGCTTACAGGCCTAGAATATCTGACAGACTTTTCTGTGAAGCAGGAATTTTGAAGGACTGTCCAACCTTGTCTTGACAAAGTTTGGCAGTTGCCTTCTTTTGTGTCCTGCTTTTCCAATTTAGCATACTATCAGCAGTTGGGACAAGAGAAGTTTCTTGCCCAGTGGCTAACTTTGCCATTAAAAAAAAAAAACTGCATATGAAGCTTCTTCAGTGCCCGCCATCCTTTTTTGAAGTAAATTGGTGCTACCAGAAGCAGACGTGTCTCATTATCATGAAAACCCTTACATTATTAAAACAACTTAAATGCCATATTCTGTAGGTCTCTGAAGTGTTTGAAGACCATCTCTCTATCTAAAATATATCTCTGTTTGACCTTGAAAACATACCTAACATGACTTTAAGTTCGATTGTTATAGATGACTAACTACTAGCCTGTCTTTCTTTATTATCCCAAATAGCTTTCAAGGACTAGAACTTTACATTTTAAAATGAGCTGCACAGGTACAATACCTTAAATAAAAGTAGAAACATATATGCAGTATGTCCTAACAAAAATAATCTTAAATTTGTATCAATATACAAAAATACCTTAAACAAGAGTAGAAATAAATATACAGAATATTGTAACAAAAATAACCTTAACTTTGTATCAATATACAAAAATCCATGCCAATGTAAAATATTTGAGATTAATAGTTGCTTTTTAGTTTAATAGTAGATTCAATAATCTAAGCTTTTATCCTGTTGTTCCTATATACCTCATTTTTTTTATCTTTTCAGAAAGAGATCCCTTAATCTAACCTCCTTTGCTTAGTTTCATTCTTGACCATAACCAATAACAACTTGCAACCAAGCCCCCAAAATGATAAACATCCATAACCCACTGACCAACCAAAACCACCCATCCCACCTCTTGGGAATATGGATGTTGTGTTCTTAAAATTACTTCCTGTTGTCTGGGGGAGACCCTGAGAAAATTAAGATAACAGTCAAGTCCTGGGAGAGCTAGCTATTGTTCAGTCTCAATGTGATGTGAAAATTTAGGGCTTATTTGAAGTCCCAACTGGAGTAGTCTGAGGCTGGACCATCTTAGCTAACTGCTTTGAAGTTGTCATGAGCCATTTGTAATCCAAAGCTGATTTTTGGGTGGTGTTTGCCAGATTAATGATGTTATTGCAGTCCAGGTGGATTTGTCATTGCAGGCCCCATATTATTCTTGGAGACCTCAAAGGTCACTGCCAGGAATGATCATAGGTCATTTCAGAAAACTTAAACATTTTAGTGTCATATGCAGTAGATCTCTGAAAGTTTAAAGGATCACAATTTGTTAAGTACATTTGGGGTACACACACTTAGTTCCTAGTTACCTGCTTCAGACTCAAGCCTGAAATTATGTATAGGAAGCTAGATGAAGCCTGTTTCTAGAATTAGTCAGTATTCTATATAACCATTAATATTATGACAGAAAGTATATATGTATATATATAATAACCTCATATATTTTGAGATAATATTTATACCTTAAGAAAAGTGTTAAAGAATCAAAATAAAACCAAAGGATTATAAGATTAGTGGCAATAGAATAGTCCATTAATTTTGGTTTCCTTCTGTCCCATACCAGGTGCCTCATCTGACATGAGATAGAGATTTTGGATTTTTCTTTAACAAGCATGCTTGAGTTTAGAGAAAGAGAAAGCCACACTCTAGCTCCAACACTAGTTTTAATTTTTAATTGAACTCGGACTACAACAAAACCATTTGCCTTATATGTCTGCAGAGAACAGCAGAAACAAACATTTTAGAAGATCTATGAAATGTTATCCTGTTGGAAGTGTGATATACCATTAGGCCAATTTATTCTTTTTCTTGGGACATTTTCTCTTGATGATTCATCCTTCTTCTTCAAATATCTCATTTGTCCAGCGGTCTTTAGTTTCCTTAGTTGAATTCTTTTATTCTTCTGGAAAGACAAAAACAAAACCTTGCCCCAACCCTAACTTTGGGGAGTTACCTTTTCTAGTAGGTTATAGCTGATCAAATAAAAGGCATTTATTAGTCTCATAAGTTAGTTTGGACTGAATGATCAAGTTGTTTGATGAACTACTGCCTCTCCTATTCAAGAGGTCTCTCCTGTTCAAATTAAATCTTTATCAATTGTGATGATATCCATAGCTTTTCTTTTCCTATGGAAAGAAAAGCAAAACCTCCTCCCCAATATAACACATATCCTGGTTTCCATTCTAAGGAATTTTTTTTTTTGAGACAGAGTTTCTCTGTGGTTTTGATGCCTTTCCTGGATCTTGTTCTGTAGACCTGGCTCTGCCTCCTGAGTGCTGGGATTAAAGGCGTGCAGCACCACTGCCTGGTAACACATCTTTAAAGTATATAGGCTGATTTAATTCAGCAGTTTTTTTCTACTGCCCAATGTCTCTTTGAAGTTGTTGTTCCTTTCGCATTAGCATTTAAAAAATTTAAAGTTAATTAAGCATTGTGCAATCCACCTCTGGGAGTCTTTGTTACCCCTCTCTGTTCATTACTCATATATTTTAAAGTGCAATTAAATCTTTCTATAACTGCTTGTCTAGTAGGATTATGTGGTATATCTGTAATATGCTTTATGTTGTAATATGCAAAAACTGTTTCATTTTACTAAAAACATATACTGGAGCACTGTCAGTCTTAATTTGTATGGATACCCCCATAATGGCCACAACTTCTAAAAAATGTGTAATCAGCCTTTTCAGAATTCAAAGCAGTTGCCCCTTGAAATTCTGAATATGTATCTATGGTATGGTGCACATTAATTTTCCAAACTCCACAAAATGAAACACATAGATTTGCCAAATTTCATTTATTTGAGCACCCTTTGGGTTACATCCTGCGGGTAGTAGAGTTTGCTTATACAAAGAACAAGTAGGACATTTCCTTATAGTTTCCTTGGCTTGTTGCCAGGTGATGGAAAAATCTTTCTTCAAAACTTTGCTATTAACATGATGTTCCTTATGAAATTCTGAGATTTCTAGCATATTTGCTACCAATATCTGATGAATTTCATCATTACCTTGCACTAGAGGGCCTGGTAGACCCATATGGGATCTGATATGTGTTATATACAAGAGAAAATTTTTATTTTTGATTATTTCTTGCAACTGAATAAATAACAAAGTTAACTCCAAATCATCTGGAATAAGTTCAGTGGTTTCAATATGTAAAACAACCTTTCTGCATATTCAAAGTCAGTAACTATGTTAAGAGGTTCTGGAAAATGTAATAATACCGTGAGAATATCATAATTCTGACTTTTGAACAGAATCATTAGGGCTTTGAGCCACTTTGCTTAAATTTCCTGATTTATAAACTGCCTTTTCTGATTTGTTTGCATCTGTATAGAATGTAGGGGCTCCAGAAATTGGTGTTCCCCTTAGCATGTAAGGAAGGATCCAGTTAATTCTCTTGATAAACTGAAGTCTCTTTCTTTTGGGATATCTGTTGCTAATCTCTCTCCCAAAATTACTAATTACTGCAAGCTATTTCCCAATGTCCATTTTTCTGCCCACAATGAGGCAATTTTAGCATTAGTAAAAGGTATCACAATTTCTGATGGGTCTATTTCTGTTCATTGATGAAGTCTCAGTTTTCCTTTCAGAATCAATTCAGAAACCTTTTCTACATGGGTCTTTAATTTTTTACTCTGTTTTTATGGTAAAAATATCCATTCTAAGATATTATCTTCTCTCTGCATAAGAATTTGTGTAGCAGAATGTATAGAAGGTAGTAAGACCAGGATACAATCAGGCTCTGGAGCCAAGTGATCCTCATGTGCAGCCTGTAATTTCTCTTCTACCAAAGCCGATTCTCTCTCAGCCTCAGCTGATAGTTTTCTTGGACTATTGTGGGGCGTTTACCCACCCGCCCCCACAGTTCCCCAGAGTTTTCTTGAGTGCGAGCAGCAGGAAATATTAGATAGAAGGATTTATTGCAGAGAATCTTGTGGAGATAAACAGATAGAAAATAAAGGATAGCCTCGAGAGGGCCTGGAACAGCCTGGAACCCCGACTGTCTCTGCTCCAGGGTTTTTATAGAGACGCCAAGGGGTGGAGCAAAAGACCTCCTCCCCCAACACAGCCAAGTGCAGACCATCTCAGACACCTGCACTCAGGCCCGTGGTCTAATCATCCTCTATGCGGACCTGCTGGGTAAAGCCACGAGGAACCCGAGAACGGGCTCCCACAGGTCCCCCTTTCTTAATATATAAAAAATAACTTTTTAATGGCTTACAGCAATCTCCATAGCTGTTACACCTCCAAGTATGGAGTAGAGGATGATAAAGATGGCATTTCTCTTTTGAATTAGGTCCAAGGTGACTACAGCAGTCTTAGCTGCCTCAAGCCCTTTCTAAACCAAAAACTCTTAAGGTGACTACAAACTTAAAGAATCCCTTAGCTTCATCATTACCATTAACAGGTTTACATAAATATTGCTATACATAGTCACAGTTCTCTCAATCTTACAACACAAAGCAAACTCTTAACAGAACCATTTGAATTAGCATATATGGTGCTATATATAGTTAACAATTTTCTCTGTCTTACAACTTTAACTCAATCATTTGAATTTTCTTGCTAACAGAACACAGGGAAAACGTTGATGTATTCACATCAAACTTAAATATTTCCTTAACTCCACAAAACCAGGGTGCATTAATATCAATAGGTTAAACAGAATTTCTGCAAACATACATTAAACCTTAATTCACTCATAACTCCTCCTTTTCTTTATAATTTTTTAAACAAAATCTAACCTAGTTAGAAAAAACCCAAACTTATACAATTCCTACAAACCCATATTGAAAAGCAATATTTTCAATCTAACCATTAACACTTTGAAAACTTTTAGCAAAACATCCAAAAGCAGTTTCTTAATAAAACTCTTTACACCTTAAAAGTAGTCTCTTAGTATACCCCATTTGCGTTTCTTACTAACGAAATAATCCACCCAAACAATTTTTTTAATTAAGTAGACTAAGGAATATTAACTCTCCCCTTTTCTTTATAATTTTTTAAACAAAATCTCAAGCCTAGTTAGAAACCCCAAACTTATCCATTTAAACAGTTCCATTTGTAACACAAAACCAGTTCTGTATGTAATTCCATTTTTACATAAACAGTTCCACAAAACAATTGCATTTTTAACATAGAACAATACTTGAATCACCAGCATATATGCATACACAAAACTGTATCTTGAGTCAAGGTAGAAACAATAAATTTCTTCATTTAAACAGTTCCATTTTTAACCCAATTCCAGAAAACGGTTTCTAGGTCATTACTATAAGTAAACTCAAAATTGTCCCATTGCAATGAAATCTCTATTGTTCATTTCATTTCTTAAGTCCCAAAATTCAAATGATAAATTCTGGTACTAGGCCTTCCAAATATGAAGAAATCCATAACCAAAATTTTTGTAGTTTTATCTCATTTTAAGTTCAAAAAGTTCAAACAAGAAATAAATTCTGGTATCAGGCTTTCACTTCCAAATATGAAGAGACATTTTACAACCAAAACTTTTTGCAGTTAACAATTTTAGTTCAAACAAGCGTCTCTGCAACTTTTATTTTCAAGCCAGAGACCCTTTTAGTTATAGTAATATGTTAAACTGCACCATTTTTGCTGTTAGCTCAGGTTTTTCTGTGTTGCGTTGATTTTCCACGGATCTCAGCTGCGGATGCCTTGTTGTGCTGGTTCTGGCGTCCGCCATTCTTAGCTTCTTAGCGGCTTCTGGAACTTTTGAAAACTGCTCAGACTGCCTGCTTTGCAGTCTGCTAGGACACTAACTTCTCTATCTCAGGTTCTTTCACCATATACATTAAGAATAGACTCATACTTAACATTTACACTTTACAAACTCACATATAACATTTTTTGCTAAGCATTTAGACTCACATTCAACATTTACATGTTTTTACAAACTCACAACATTAACATCTACTTATTTATACTTCTTAAGGAAACTATAGAACTACTTTAGCAAATATATTTCTTATTACTTCTTATATATTTCTTATATTCATTCCATCTTATTCTTATTTAAACTTATATTTACAACTAGCATCTTTACTTCTTACAAGCTTATTACTATATGTCTTAAGACTACCTTAGATACTTCTTGCAAGCTTATATTCTTGTTGTTGTTATTTTATGTGCATTGGTGTTTTGTCTGTGTGAGGATGTCAGATCCCCTGGAACTGTAGTTACAGACAGTTGTGAGCTGCTATGTGGGTGCTGGGAATTGAACCTGGGTCCTCTGAAAGAGCAGCCAGTGCTCTTAACCACTGAGCTACCTCTCCAGCCCTGCAAGCTTATATTCTTAAAGGAACTCTATAGATCTATTTTACAAACTTATTTAGGGCTACTATTAGCATATATTTAACTTCACAAACACCTAAAGATTTCTTTTTTTTGTTTGTTTGGTTTTTTTTGTTTGTTTGTTTTTTTCGAGACAGGGTTTCTCTGTGTAGCTTTGCACCTTTCCTGGAACTCACTTGGTAGCCCAGGCTGGCCTCGAACTCACAGAGATCTGCCTGCCTCTGCCTCCCGAGTGCTGGGATTAAAGGCGTGCGCCACCACCGCCCGGCTACCTAAAGATTTCTTAACACAGGTCTAACAAGACAGAATTTCTACAAATTCACATATCTTATTTTCATCTTTTTCTACTTCTTACTCTTAATTATTATCACTATCTCTATTAGAAAGATTCTCTTAACTAGACAAGAAGTACATACATCATTTCTAAAGCTTAGAGTTTATAGTCAGCTTGCTATAAAGCACTGGAATTTAGTGAGTGTTGTTATAGAATTGTGATAGTTGTTGCTAGGGGACTGTAACCTTCCCAGGATGATGCCACACTCCAAAGTTGCCAGTTCTCTCAGCCGTTCCGGACCAGCAGAGATGCACTGTCAGCGGTAGACAGTTTTTAACTAGAGGCTGTCCCTTCACCCAAATTCATAGTAGTCCCCTAAGTGCTTCAATTCAGACAAACATTTCTATTACAGCAGTACTTTTGGTTTGTTCTACTGAAAAACTTCACTTCACCCTGAGGGTGAAATTACCGTATTTAGCTACTGTAAAGCTCTTCGCCAAATACCGCACAGCTATTAGGTGATATAAAGTATTTTTCCAAAGGAGCTAGTAAAACCACAAGCGGCACAGCTCCGAACTCTATTTCCTCACTGTTTGCATTAACCAGTGACAAAACCGCAGAAACACTAATTGAGCCACTTTCATTCTGGTTCCTTTATAGGAACGTCATTGGAGCTGACCTTCCTTAGTTCCACGCTCCTTACCAGATGCTCCAGTAACCACCAAGCTTCATTCTCCTCTTGTGAAAAAAACACAAACATGTCCTCAACCCCATATTAACAGGATCGGGACCCTTCCATAATCCCAAGCAGGGATCTTTCCATTTCGCATTACCCTCAGCTAAAGGACCAGGAAGATTGGAGTGAGCTCTAATATGGCCCACAAAGCATGGCAGCTTTCTTTTGTGAATAGCATCTTGAATTTATTGAAACATTTTGACTTGGTTGTTGTTAGTTCCAATATTTTCACCAAAACTGTTACTATTCAAAGGAGTGAAGAACATAGATGTTCTTTCATGAAACATATCCTTCATTAGCTTACTCTGAGAAAAAGCATTTTCAGGATTTAGTATTTTCATTTCATTAGCTTTAACTCCTGATATTATTAGCAGCTGTGATATTTAGCATTGATTTCTTATAAGGAACCTTCAGGTGAAGCAACTATTTTTTTAAGACAAATTTTTCTGAAGTTTGTTCCCATCTATAAAGCAGTCATTTTTTTTTGAATGCCTGTTTCCTTGTCTCCTTAGTAGATTTGCAAAGGAATTACTCATTGCAGGCAGTTTGTTCAAAAGGTAAATAATTTTTAATTTCACGTAAGTTTCTTCATATCTAAAACAACGTTCAGTGTATAAACTGCTTTCCCTTGTTTTAAGGATTTTAAAGTGGCTTGTTTGCTCTTGTAGGTAGCTTTCTGTCATCCAGCTACTGTAAAAATTTTGCACAGCTGTTAGGGTAAATAAGGCATTTAACCAATGGAGCCCCAAACTGCGAAGCATCTATTTCCATACTTAAACTCTTAGATGATTTTCCTCCTTATTCTTTTAAAAGCTGTATTTTAAGTTTACCATGAACGTATTTTCGAGCTGACAAAAGTGTTTCAGGGCAATGTTGCCATCTTTAACGAAAAAACTACCTTTCCCAGAATGCATTTCCCTTATCAGTCCATAATAATATCAGTCCCTTATATCAGTCCTTTATATCATTTCCCTTATATCAGTCATTTCCCATAGTTCTTTTCGGGTCTGAGAGTCAACTGGTTCTCTTTTACCAGACTTGCTTACAAATTCTTGCCCGGGAGGTTTGAATAAAGTTTTTTGCTTTTGCAATGGGAGATTTGAACAAGCACTTTACATTTTCAGCTTTGGCACATTGGAGATTTCTGTTCTTTCCTCAGCTGGCTTCAACAGGTGTCTCTCCTTCATTTGACACTGGCCCCAAATCAGAACTGCACCTGCCTCGTTAGCCAGCATTGATGCTGGCATTTCTGATAGCAACTTTCCTCGGGGCTTGTGTTTGTCTTAGCCAGTCAGTGAAAAACAAGATGATTTACAACAGCTTTTCCATAGCTCCTTCAGAGAGATTTTCTCCCACTGATCTATCTCATTTTGCTTGTTCCTTCCTTCCCCAGATGCAGAGCTTCAGGTATCTGTCTGAGGCTCTTTTCCTCTGCTAGCTGCTTTTGGAGGTAGGGGCTTTTATTCTCTCCCCAAATCTGCCTCAAATTCTAGCAGCTTTTTCAGGTCATATATTTTCTGGGGAGGATTATGTCCCTTCTCTGTTTCTTCAGAGTCTTTCTCCCAGACAGTTCCCAGTTTGGTCTCAGTTTATCCCCTCTACCCCAGAAACAGTTTCCGACACTACAGTGGCGGCTTTCCCTGCTTCTGAAGGTAGGGGTTTTTGTCCGTTTGTTTTCAGGGTCTGTGTGGTTTGCGTACAGACTGAAAATCTAACAAAGGAGGGATTTTGCCATTTCTAAACTCCCATTAGAACAGGTGTTTTGCCTCTTCAGGTCTTCACCTGGCCCAGTCCCCCAGTGGGTTGTGTTTGCTTGTCTGGGTGCTCAAGGACAGAGCTTATGCCAGAGGCAATCACCCCTCAGGGCTACACTCCATCTCACAGGAGTCTATTGAAACAAAGCTTTTCTCAAAGAGGTGTTTTCTCTGACAGAAAAGAAAGCTTTACTCCTGGATAGTTCTGTTCTGCCCTGGCTGGGCTCTTTCCCAGACAGCATTCTGACTCAGCAGCACAACTGCTTCAGACACAGTTCAGCTTTACTGTTTTCTCAGAAAGGTCCTTACTCTGATAGGAAAGCTTTTTCTCAGATTTCTTTTTGCAGTTGTGGACCTATCAACCCGGGACTTGAAGGAAAGTGGACAACTGTGCTGTTCCCACCGGCTTTAGCTTTGTTTGTTCATTAGCAATCTTCCCCTGGGTCCTGCACCTTCCTGCCTCAGCTCTGTGCTCCAGGAAGTTTGCAACTGCAGGAACCGTAGTATCCCCAAAGTGCACTCCAACTCAGACCTGGCCAGTCGCCTCTGTGTTTTTGGTCAGAAGCGAGGATACAATGCTAACGGAGTTTGCATTGCTTCAGGGGATCTTTGCTTAGGACGATTAGGAGCACCTTTTCGTAGCTCACTCAGAAACAAAACCCTTGATGCCTCAGCTCAGCTGTAACTGAAAAGCTTGGCTTTTTGCTTTTCTCAGGTAGTTTCCTGACCTTTTGGGCTCTCTATAGCTCTGCACCCACTACTCTCCCAAGTGTTTCCCTCAGGGTACTCTGACCCACTGTCTTTTACTAGCTTGAAGAGACAGCTTAGTAGAGGTTTTTTAGGAACTTGTCCCTGCCTCCTGCATTGCAGAGAGGACTTTTAAACCTTGAAAGAACAGAGAGGTTTTGCTGTCTTAAGAGGTTTGTTGTTTTCCCTTAGAGCTAATCACAGGTGGTCCCCATACTAATATCTTCAGGTGATTCTAATTTGTCCTTCTGAGAAAGAGGCTTTAGTTTTTAAGTTTAAGAGAGCTTTTGAGAAAGATTAAGGCTTTTTAGAGATTTTTTTTCCCCAAAAATTTTCCAAGAAAAGTTTTGTAGTTTAAGAAAGACATTTTCCCCCCAAGAGAGGAAGACCAACTTTCCCCAAAACTCCTGAACTTTAAACTTTGGCTTTTTACAACCTCATTTTTGCCTCAGGGAGAAATCGCTTTCTCCTGCCGCTTGGACTTTGCATTTCAGCTGTCCCCAGGACAAAAGCTTCCATAGGAAACTTTCTTCCCTATAAGCTCAAAGAAGAGCTTTTTTACTACCTGTAAAGCTCAAAGAAAGATTTTTTCCCAGTTTGCGTTCATAGCCCCCAAAGTTAGAAAATTGAGTTTTTTTGTCCAGTTGCCTTACTTATCTTAAATTTTTTTCTACACAATCTTACACTTCTAAGTTTTTCCTAAACTATATTACTACCCTATACCTTATACTTACTTTTCACAGATAGAAATTGAGAAAGGGATAGAAGATAGAAAATTTTGACAGAAGAGAATTGCACTGCAGCATCGGACATCCTTCCAGTCCGCTTTCCTTTTCTCTCAAGGATAAAACCCCTGCCTCTCAATAATATATATATATATATTATATATATATAAAATATATATTTTCCATAACACCAGCATGCCTTTCCACTGGCAGGGCTGACTCAGCACTTTCGCCAAAAACTCTGTAATAAAACTATTATTTTTCTTTATCTTTAGTCCCTATTACTTTGTCTTTTAGTCCCTGTTCATTTGTCTTTAGCCCCCCTTTTTTGTCCCCCCTTTTTTTCTTTAGTCCCTTTTTTTCTTTTTTCTTTAGTCCCTGTTCAGGCACCATTCTGTGGGGCATTTACCACCACCCCCACAGTTCCCCAGAGTTTTCTTGAGTGCGAGCAGCAGGAAATATTAGATAGAAGGATTTATTGCAGAGAATCTTGTGAAGATAAACAGATAGAAAATAAAGGATAGCCTCGAGAGGGCCTGGAAACTTTTCCAACAGGCCCCGACTGTCTCTGCTCCAGGGTTTTTATAGAGACGCCAAGGGGTGGAGCAAAAGACCTCCTCCCCCAGCACAGCCAAGTGCAGACCATCTCAGACACCTGCACTCAGGCCCGTGGTCCTAATCATCCTCTATGCGGACCTGCTGGGTAAAGCCACGAGGAACCCCAGAATGGGCTCCCCCAGACTATTTAGGTCCATATCATCTTGTAAAGTTTGAAATAAATTGCTTAGTTCTTGAGTTGTTAATCCAGTTGTGTGCTGTAGCCAGTTAATATCTCCCAGCAATTTTTAAAAATCATTAAGTGTTTGTAATTGATCTCTCCTGATTTGTACTTTCTGTGGTTGAATTTTTTGTAAACCCATCATATCCTAAGTTATTAATAGAATCTCCTCTTTGTATTTATTCAGGAGCAATTTGTAATTCCCAACAAGGCAAAATTTTCTTTACTTCTTCAAACATTTTTTTAAGGGATCTGTGTCTGAATCAGCTAGGAAGATATCATCTATATAATGGTAAATTATAGAGTGAGGAGACTTTTTACAAATTAATTCCAGTGGCTGTTGTACAAAATATTGGCACAAAGTGGGGCTGTTTAACATCCATTGTGGAAGAACATTCCATTGATACCTCTTAACAGGCTGGGAATTATTATAAGTAGGCACTGTGAAAGCAATTTTTTTCCCTGTCCTGTTCTTGTAAAGGTATAGTAAAAAGGCAGTCTTTTAAATCAATCACTATAATAGTTCTTTAGGGAATAGAGAAGGCAAGGGAATTCCAGGCTGTAAAGAGCCCATTGGCTGAATCACCTCAATAATAGCTCTTAGATCTGTTACTATTCTCCATTTTCCAGGTTTCTTTTTAATGACAAATACAGAAGAATTCCAAGGACTGGTCGATTCTTCAATATGTTCAGCATTTAGCTGCTCCTGTATCAGCTGTTTTAATGCCTGTAATTTTTCTAATGTTAAAGTCCATTGTTCCACCCAGACAGGTTTGTCAGTTAACCATTTTTTGGTTTTTTTTTTCAAAACAGTATTGCTCTGTGTAACCCTAGCTGTCCTAGAACTTGCTCTATAGATCAAACTGGCCTTGAAATCACAAAGATCTGCCTGCCTCTGCCTTGAGTACTGGGATTAAAGGCATGCACCTAGTGTCAGTTAACCATGTTAAAGGTAGGGCCGTTGGTATCTTTGAAAGCTCAACAACTGTTGTGCACTGCTTGTGTGCAACCTGAAAGGTTGGTGACTGCTTTTGATAATAACTTTTAATGTTTCTCACTGAAGTATCCTTTATTTTATGGTTTGTTTCTGAGATTGGAGGAATGTTAATCTGTGTTTTCTATTGTAACAAACCATGTCCCACATACGGCTTTAACTTATCTACCTTTTCTTCTGGCCCTATACACTCAATCCACCTTGGACTTTGTTTTACCTGAGATAAATTTCCAATCCCTACAAGCTGAATATTTACCTCCTGAAGAGGCCAATCTGGATGCCAAGATTTTGGTGAAATGATTGTTACATCCATGCCTCTGTCAACCAAACCTTCAATTACAATGGCAGCCAGCTGCCATTTATTCATATTTTTGGCTTTGGTCTTTGATCACTTATAGAAGTTTAGCAAAATGCTTGTTTTATGGTCTCTCCTGAAAATTATTTGTTTGTTTGTTTGTTTATTTATTTATTTATTATGTATACAGTGTTCTGCCTGCATATATGGCTGCAGGCCAGAAGAGGGCACCAGATCTCATTACAGATGGTTGTGAGCCACCATGTGGTTGCTGGGTATTGAACTCAGGACCTTTGGAAGAGCAGTCAGTACTCTTAACTGCTGAGCCATCTCTCCAGCCCTCTCCTGAAAATTTTGTTCTATCTATTGGAGCTGTGCTGTTATCTAGAACAATATTGGTTCGGTTTTTTGTTTGTTTGTTTTTGTTTTTGGAGACAGGGTTTCTCTGTGTAGTTTTGGTTGCTGTCCTGGATCTTGCTTTGTAGACCAGGCTGGTCTCCAACTCACAGAGATCTGCCTGGCTCTGCCTCCCGAGTGCTGAGATTAAAGGCATTCTCCACCACTGCCCAGCTCGGTATTGGTTTTTAACAACAGGCATTCGGTTCTTTAATTGCTCTGTGGAAGAGTTTCCCCCGTGGTGACAGGAAATGATTGAATCAAATTTGACATGACCTTTTGATTTTTTCTTAAAAAATTTAGAAATCACTTCTCCTATCAAGGAGCATCATAAGTGTGAGATCCAATGTTAGCTGTATTTTGGATGCATTCATCTATGAGTGCTGATCTTGACTTTAAAAGTCTAATCACCTTTTTGCATTCTGAATTAGCATTTTCAAAAGCCAAAGATTCAATGAATATTTGTCTAACTTCTGGATCTGATATTATTTACAGCTGAGGTCAATCTTTGCAAGAAAAAAAAATCAGTGAAAGCTTTTTTGGGGTCTCGTATAATTTTAGTTAATGACTTGATCCTCTTACCTGATTCTTTAACCTTGTCCCAAGCATTTGAAACTGTGTTACAACATAGGGCCAAGGTGTAATCATCAAATCTAAACTGTCTTTGCAAATCAGCATTTTGGTCTTCACTGAGAAACTGGTCCTGGGAAATACCAATACCTTTAGCTCTATTTCATTTTTCTATGACCCTAGGTTCCTCTTTCCACCATATTCTCCATTGTAACTGAGGACCAGTTCCAATATTGTCTTGGGGGATAATTCTATTCCAAGTTGCCCATGAATTTAACATTTGCTTCACAAAGGGTGAATGTATACTATATGAAACAAATGCTTCCTTATATCTCCTCAAATATAACATTTCTACAGGATTCCAGCTAACTTCTGCATAGCCTTGGGGGTGTTTATCATCTGGTGATTGTTCTTCTATGGTAACTGGATAAATTAAGGTTGGTTTTCTAACAACCTTGGGCCGTTCCTCTTCAGTTTCATCATGCACTGGTGTGGTAGGTTCTGCTCTAAATTTCTCTGTGTCTGTGAATATTTTTATTAGTTTCATTAGTAGGTCTTTCTAGGGCTTGTATCAATTTTTCATATTTGGTACAGATATCAAATCATTTTTTAAAAGATAAAATAGGAATTACCAAATAATAATTCTAATTAACATGTCAGTCCCAGATAAGTTTGTTACCCCTTAACTTTTCCACTTTTGAACCATCCATTGTGGAACCATACAGAGACCTAACTCCCTGCATCATAATATTCCCTATTCTTAATTTGGGAAAGATTATATATATTATAATATATATTTTTTAATAAAAACCTAATTCCTGCCTTAAGAATTCTCAAGTGTCCTGTCAGAATGGCTATGATCAAAAACACTAACGACAGCTTATGTTGGAGAGGATGCAGAGCAAGGGGAATACTCCTCCACTGTTGGTGGGAATGCAAACTTGTACAACCAGTGTGGAAATCAGTATGGCGGTTTCTCAGAAAATTGTGAATCAATCTTCCTCAAGACCAAGCCATACCACTCTTGGGTATATACCCAAGGAATGCTCAATCATACCACAAAGATACATGCTCAGCTATGTTCATAGCAGCACTGTTTGTAATAGCCAGAACCTGGAAACAACCTAGATGCCTGTCAACTGAAGAATAGATTAAGAAAATGTGGTACATATGCACAATTGAGTACTACTCAGCAGAGAAAAACAATGACATCATGAAATTTTCAGGCAAATGGATGGAACTAGAAAATATCATCCTGAGTGAGGTAACCCAAACTCAGAAGGACAAACATGGTATGTACTCACTCATAAGTGGATTCTAGATATAAAGCAAAGGACAATCAGACTACAACCCACAGAACCAGGGAGGCTACATAGCAGGGGGGACCCTAGGATGACTGTGGCTTACAATAAGTTTTGGTTTTGCCCAACCACTGGGCAAGCTTTAGTGAAACCTTTCACTATTAGGATAAGAATTTGTGCCATATCAAGTGATGAAAGAAAAAAAAAAGAATTCTCAAGTATCTCACCAGATATGCTCACTTTTCAATTTTTCCACAATAGCAATAATGGAGCTGTGTGTCAGATACAGCAGTGGTTCTCAGCTATGTGTGGGGGGAGGGGCAGCGGGGTGTTCAGGATGGAGTGTCCAGGCAGCTGGGCTAACTCTGCTCATCCCAGGTGCTTGTGCCACTGAGAGGCACAGAGCTGGTGTAGGGCCAGTCCTTGAGGTGAGTGGCTGTGGTGGGGTATCCAAACAGCTGGGCTAGCCACTGTGATGCGCAGGCCAGGGCACCTGCAGCTGTTCATGTGCAGCTGGGGGCTGAGGGCATGGGCCCCCTAGATGACAGAGCTGGTTGACTCAGGGGGCTGTAGAGCTGGCATTGGGTGGCTGTGACTATGACCTGGGGAATGTTGGCCCGGCGAGTGCAGGGAGACTGCTGCTGGAAAGCCCACGTCGGGAAAAGCTAGTGATCTTCAGCAGCACAGTGAAGTGGTGACTTTAAAAGCCACTGCGTGATCTTGCTAGGTGTTGGACGCCAGATGAAGCATTTACCTATATTGTTCTACTATTAATAAAAACTCAGGAGTCAGATACTGGGATAAAAATCTGATAGATCCAAAGAGCAGTGGAGGGATGATCAGCTGACCCCCAAGTTTTCCAAAGTTTCACAGATGGAAAAGGCTGCAAATCTCTCTAAGCCCCTCCCTATATCTTCCTGTGCCCCTCTATCTAGGTCCTCCAAAACCTCTATGGCTTATTCTGGTCATCCAATCACTGACACTACCCTCTGATTATTAATAATAAAAACTTTATTAGCAGTCTCAGAGTATCAGTGCAAACAAATATCTCACAACACAGGGTTTCTCTATGTAGCTCTAGCTGTCTTGGAACTCACTGTGTAGACCAGGCTGGCCTCAAACTTATAGAGATCTGCCTCTGGGATCCAAAGTGCTGGGATTAAAGCTGTGGGCCACCACGCCTGACTATTTTTTTCTTTGAAAATTTTCTAGGCTGGGAATAGTGCGCACCTTTACTTCCAGCACTCAGGAGGCAGAGGCAGGTGGGTCTCTGTGAGTTTGAGGCCAGCCTGGTCTACATAGTTCTACACGAGTTCCAGGACAGCCAGGGTAACATAAGCAGCTTCTAGTTGAGCACTAGCTACACTTCTCCACGTTCAGTCCATATGTAAGAGTTTCTTCAGCAATAGGACCTTACTTACCATCAGGTTGTAGAGAACAACCAATAGCCTTGGCAATATCTTGTGATGTTTGGGGAGGTGCATCAGATCCCTTTGGCCAATGTCCTGTTAAGACAGCTGGACTGAGAGTCCTAGTCAGGAAATAACCCATTTCTGGCACTGGAGGTTTTCCTTGATGCCATAAGATTTCTGGTTGGGGGCATCATCTTCCCCATTCTATGGTGACTCCATTTAAATTCCTTTCACATATGTATATATTTCATGACATTTCTACAGTAGTAGGTTTCTCATCATTTTTTTTAATGGCAAATTGAAGCCCTGGAGAGAGCAGAAGGAAGGACTATTTAGGAAGAGTAGACATAGCTGAAGAACAAACAGTATCAAAATCACTTTATTCTCAGGATTAATATCCCAGAAGCATGATTGCTGGTCTGCTCCATCATCACCAGGACGAAGATCAATACTTCTGAGTCTAGAATATGCAGGGGAAATGTATGTTTTGTTTGGTCTAGAGAATGATTTATGATAGTCATACTTTTGGTTTTGAATGATTGGATTTAAGTAAATGGTAAGTAAATGTAAAAGAGTAAGTCACAAGTAGTGGACAGAGTCAGCAGATATATATTAAAGCACCATCAAATTGGGTGCTACAGACATCCAACAGAAACCACTGAAGCATCCCAACTGAGAAAAACAAATAGAAGGTAACATGGAATCAGGAGCTTACAAACATCCTGCAGAAGTCCACTGGGGAAATCCTGTTAAGACAGCTGGACTGAGAGTCCTAGTCAGTGCAGAGTCCTCTCTGTATGGTTTCCAAGTAAATAACACACAGCCGCAGATAAATGGCATCACTCACTTGGAGGCGGAAAGAGCTTGGGAAAGCCTTGAAACAGTCACGCTGTTCTGATCAGGACTTTTTCACAGCCCAGAGCCTCCTCTCCAGGGTTGAGATTCAGTTCTTCTTCCCACCACAGACATTTTATATGATGGCGTAAATACTAGCCTTGGCTGGAAACAGTTCACCTTTGGGCTTTTCTCAAAGGCACAATGCTTAATATAGCTTGTTTTTCTCTGTCACAGAGCTGGTGTGGGGACAGCAACATGAGTTCTGGAGGACCCTCAACATAAACATGATTGGGTCTGATGATAGGGGCCATTCTGACTTCCAGAACTGGCTTTCAAGTGAATATAAAAAAGCACATGACAATTCACCAATAAAATATACACTACAAGGTCCAATGGAGTCTCCTGCACAGTGCCTAAAAAGGCAAATGATGTTATTAATAACTTCACCCATGCAAAACCAAAACATGGCTAATTTCTTTCTGATCCGGGTTTCATCTGGTTTCAGGGTTGTTTTATTTGCTTGGTAGTTTTCTGAAACAGCATCTCTCACCACATAGATTAGGCTGGCCTGGAAACCTGTATGTAGCCCAAGCTAACCTTCAACTTCAGATTCTATTGCCTCAGCCACCCAAGTGTCTACTTCTGATTTGGGTTTTTAGGAAAGGGTCTCTCCTCAGAAATCTGGAATTCCAAGCTGAAGCCCAGAAGGGAAAATGGTGAGCATATCTCATGTAAAGACTGTATGGACAGAACCCTGTTACTCTGTTCTTTTTCAGTTTTAATTTTGTTATTTTAGATTCTTTATTCTATTTTTTGTATATGAGTGTTCTGCTTGCATTTATGTATGTACACAGTGTGTGTGTGTGTGTGTGTGTGTGTACCTGGTGCCCATGGAAATCAAAAGAGGGTTGTAAATGTTACAGCTCCTGAGGGAAAAGTATCCCTGGCTATCAGAAGTCAGGCTATACCTGTAAGTGTTACAGCTCTGAAGGAGAAGGAATCCTGGCCGTTGGAAGCCAGGCAATACCTACAGCTCTGTTCTGATGGGGGATGATATTCCCCGCCCTCGCAGGAATGTAACAATCCTGCTCCTCTCCAAGAGAGTTGCTACAGCTCAGCTCTGCTCCACTGTGCTAATGGGATTTCCTTCTCAGAGAAGTAGCAATTCTGCTCCTGTTTCAGCGAAAGTTGTTACTTCTCTGCTCCGCTCCACTCAGGCAAAAGAAGGTCTTCACCCAAAACTCATTCAAGAGATTTATTGGGAGGGAGGAATCCAGCAGAGTGGCTGCCTCTGCCAGGGTGGCAAAGGGCAGCTCTCAACTGAACAGGTGCAGGACTTACACAGGGCTCCTTAGGGTTGGGGTTTTTCCAAGGTGAAGATTTTCAGGGTGAGAGTTGGTTGGATGTTAATGCCTGTGCTTGAACAAGCTCAGAGATTGACTGGATTTTGTGCTCAGGGATAAACTGATTTTCTTGCTGAGGGATTGGTTGGTTTCATGCCCAGTTGGTCAGGGGCAGACTGTGTTTCTTTGGCTCTGGTTTCAGGGGCAGGTGTGTTTCTTTCACTGGCTCTGGTTTCAGGGGCAGGTGTGTTTCTTTCACTGGCTCTGGTTTCAGGGGCAGGGTGTGTTTCTTTCACTGGCTCTGGTTTCAGGGGCAGGTGTATTTCTTTCACTGGCTCTGGTTTCAGGGGCAGGGTGTGTTTCTTTAACTGGCTCTGGTTTCAGGGACAGGGTGTGTTTCTTTCACTGGCTCTGGTTTCTTTGGCTGGCTCTGGTTTCAGGGACAGGGTGTGTTTCTTTGGCTGGCTCTTTTACCCTACAAGGGTTAACTGAGCTGAAGTTACAGGTGGTTGTGAACCATCACAGGGGAGCTGGGAACCAAACGTAGGTCCCTTGCAAAAGCAGTAAGTGTCCTTAACTGCTGAATCATCTCTTCAGCACCCCCTTGTCACTCTCTTCTTAACAGGAAACCGTTTACAGGATGAGCTTCAATCTTCTATAGGTCATAGAACCAGATAGGACAAGCTAGATCAGGGCTTTGTTATTCAATGCTAATCAGCACTGGAACTCTGAATACAAGAAGGGGGTCTACAAAAACCTGGAAATGCCAAGCAAAAATCTGAATATGCATGTTTTCATGAACTTCTTTTCTCAGCTTCTGAGCTAGAAAAAAAAGGACTGAATTTGTTGCAGGCAAGGACATGAATGCCATCAGCTACATTTCAGAGGTAGGCAAGTCTGAGCATGTGCAAAAACGACAATGAGAAGTTAGGACACAGTCCACCACAGAAGAAACCCTGCACGGTGCAAGGTCTTGTATTGTGCAAGAACACAAGAGCTCTATGCTCATCTCTGTAACTGTAGTTCAAATCTTTAAAACAAGGCTCTGGGAATTCCCAGTTTCAAGGGCATCCAATGACTTAAATGTCTTAGGGAGCCTTGGACATGTACTTACATTACTCATTTGCTGATATTAACCCCCAAGATAGAAGATATGACCACATAGGATGATTCCTTCATGGCATGTGCTCATTTCAGAGGCAGTGGTGGCATGCAGTGAAACTTCACTCTGGAACTGCACTATTGTGTGTGGTGCCTCACAGATCATAACCTACTATTTTCCCTTCCCCTCTACTTTCTGAAGACAAAAATAAAAAGATAGTAGGTAGATAGGTAGGTAGATAAATGGATAGATAGATAGATAGTTGGATGGATGGATAGATAGATAGATAGATAGATAGATAATAAAAATTTGGGCTGGTGTCTTAGTTAGAGTTTCTATTGCTGTAAAGAGACACCATGACCATGGCAACTCTTATAATTGAAAATATTTAATTGGGGTGGGTTATAGTTCAGAGATTCAGTCTGTTATCATCATGGTGGGACATGGCAGCATGCAGGCAAACATGGTGCTGGAGAGGTAGCTGAGAGTTCTACGTCTTGTGCAGGCAACAGGAAGTGAACTGAGACACTGGGTGGTATCTTGAGCACAGGAGACCTCAAAGCCCACCTCCACAGTGACACACTTCCTCCAACAAGGCCACACCTCCTGATAATGCCATTCCCTTTGGGGCCATTGTATTTCAAACCACCACAGCTGGTGAGATGACTCAGAGGTAAAGGTGGCTCCTGACAAGCCTGAGGAACTGTACACAAGGACCCACATGGCGGAAATTGAGAACCGACTCCCCAAAGTTGTCTCTTGACCTCCACACATGCACCATGACACAGGCACACATACAGGAAAAAATGTAATAAATAATCATTTTTTCCTGAAGATAAATAATTCCAAAAAACAAAATACACACCTAATATTGTGCTTTCAGAGAAAAATCTGGATTTGGATGGACAAACAGATGCATTTACCCTGACAGCTAGATTAGCCCCTCTTCTTGAGGAAGCCCACTCATTCCTGGTGACATGATGGGTCACAGAGATCTGGAAAGAGCAGAAAAACCAGGGGAGCTCTTGAAAACACCTACTTGGGAAGGCAAATTTATGAATGAAATCTTGTAGGCAAATGACATCAAGCCCTCTGGATACTCCTCAATCACTGTCAGACCGGCAGCTTTACTCTTTCAAAGATTTATTTTTGTGTATGAGTGCTTTTCATGCATGTATGTGTGTGTATCACATGAATGCTTGGTGCCTATGAAGGCCAGAAAAGGGTGTCTAACCCCCTGGAACTACATTTTCAAGATAGTTGTAAGCCACCATGTGGGTGCTGGAAACTGAACCCAGGTCATCTATAAAAGCAGCCAATGCTTTTAATTGCTTTTGTTTATTCACATTTCAAGATGAATTACTCAAGCTGGGCATGGGGGTAGTGCTTTGTAATCCTGCCTTTGGGAGGCTCAATCAGCTGGATAAAGAATTTGACATCAAGACACCACCTCAAAAAGAGCCAAAGATTGAGGGGGTGGTGGTGGAGAAAGAGAATGGTAGGTACCACCAATAAAGGCTTAAGACTCAGAAACCCAGAGATCGTGGAAGGGCTTGCTCTATGGCATGTTGAAGTTTGAGGTGTGAGTTTGAGAGAACACCAGTAAGCATTTTCTCCAGAGGAAGTCTTATGTAGTTTTCTGCATTACTCCATCCACCCTTTGGACTATTTATGGACTACACCCCAAGTATTAGGTTATACTTTAGTTGTCTGAGGTGAGCCTTATCACACTCCTGCTGTCAGGAATTATGAAGGAACAATTCTAGGCATTCAACTCTGAACTCCTAAACCATGCTCGGAATCCCAGCACTTGGCAGGCACAGGCAGGAGGATCTGGAGTTCATGAGACCCTGTCTCAAAAAAAACCCCTCCCCCTCAAAAAAACCTCTGAAACCAACCAAAGAAATGCAACCACAACAATAAATTACTGGAACTCTCTTAAGCCAGGTATGGTACTGCACACTTTTAATCCCAGCAATTAAGAGCCTGAGCAGAAGGATCACATTTGAGGCCAACCTGGCTTACTTTTAGTCCAGCCTGTACCACACAGTAAGACCTTCTAAAAACTAAACCAAAACAAAACAAACCACCACCAACAAAACAATCAACCCTGCATTCTTCTCTTTTCTTTTACTGCTTTGCCTGGGTGGCGTCAAGGGTTTCAAAAGATCTCTTTTCCAGATTTCTTCTGGGGCCAAAAGGATATTTTTCTTTCCATTTACTCTTCTCTTTCTTCTCTCTCTGTGTTCTACTTCAGTCTAGTCTGCTTTAAATGACTTTACCCCTGCCTCTTCCGTTGTGCTTTATAAATGTTTCCTTCTCCTTTATTTCCTCTTCTGTTTCCTTTAATTTCCTGTTCTCTTTTCTCTTGTTTCTCTTCTAAACTGTTTTCAGGTCAGCTGGTGGTGGCACATGCCTTTAAGCCCAGCACTTGGGAGGCAGAAGCAGATGGATCTCTGTGAGTTCGAGGCCAGCCTGGTCTACAGAGAGAGTTCCTGGACAGCCAGGGCTGTTACACTGAGAAACCCTGTCTCAAAAAACCAAAACAAAATGTTTTTAAAGATTTATTTTACTTTTCTTTTATGTGTGTTTTGCCTGCATGTATGTATATGTACCATGTGTGTGCAGTGCCTGCAGAGACCAGCAGGAGGCATTGATCCCCTAGAACTGGAGTCACAGGCATTGTAAGCCACCATGTGGGTTCAGGGAACCAAACTCAGATCTTCTGGAAGAACAGCCAGTGCACTTAACACTAAAATATTGAATCATCTCTCCCATCACTCTTTTCTTCCTTCCTCTCTCCCTCCCTCCCTTCTTCCCACTCTTCTTCCCTTTCTTCTTCCCTTCCTCCCTCCCTCCTTCCTCCCTCCTTCCCTCCCTTCCATCTTCCTTCCTTTTCTTTGAGTAGGATCTCGCTATGTAGACCAGGCTGTCCTTGAACTCACAGAGACCCGCCTACCTCTGCCTCCTGAGTGCTGGATTAAAGGTGTGCACTGCCTCTACCACTGCAGCCGCTGCTGCCACCAGCCCTGTCCCTCTTTAAATTGTCTTGTCCCTTGCTCAGTGTTGTCTTCCTTTCTTCATTACTTTTGTAGGCAAGAAATGATTGATGATATCTCTCTAAGCCATCTGCTGAGGATTCAAGCTAGCGACATGGATTGCCTGATCTCTCATGTGAAGGAGAGGTTAAATGAAGACCTGACCATGTCGCACAGAGGCAGTTCACTCCGTTTTTCCTTTGATTCGGTGACCCTGGAGGAACTTGAGACAGCTGCGGAACAAGCATTTATACCTTTGTCAGAATCTGAAAAGATTGATGGACTGAAGAAAAGAAAGAAACGTGTTCAAGACAAGACCAGAAAGATTGGTATGTATGAGGTGATGATGCGTGGGACCTTCGTGGGGCCGGTCTTACTAAGGCAGGGCCAATAAGGCAAAGGTACATAAAAAGTGGGAACAGTGAAGTGGGAGGGGCTGGTCACAGGAAGCAGTATTCCTGAGAAAGGTCTACCCGGCGGCAATTACCAAAGTTGTCTTTAGGATATTGAACCTGGATAAAAGTGTGAGCATTGCCGGGAAGTGGTGGTGCACGTCTTTAATCCCAGCACTCTGGAGGCAGAGGCAGGCTGATCTCTGTGAGTTCAAGGCCAGCCTAGTCTATAGGGTAAGTTCCAGGACAGCCAAGATTATACAGAGAAACCCTGTTTGGGGTGGGGAGTAGGGGGAGTGTGAGCATTGGTAAATTCTAAAGCCTTGTCCCCTTTGCCTTTATTACTCTAATCGAAGTTCACTGATGAACTATCACAGAATGTCTCACAACCTCTACATTTTCTTACTATTTTTCTCCCAATATCTCACAGTTAGAAAAGCCCTGAAAGTGTCCAAGAGAAAAAAGGCAGATTTGCAAAAGGTGCCTTCCGTGATATCAATTGAACAAAGAAGGGCTAGGAAACTCCTTCAAGGTGACATCCAGGATGCTTCCTTAATGCCAGAGCTCAGCTCTGAGCAAACCACGGAAAAACAGGAAGTAGGGATGAAGGCAGGCAAAGAGGTCCTGGACCTCCTGGGAGCCACAGATAGAGAAGCGACCATTAAGCAAAGAGAAGCTTACCTTAAAACGCTTTTGAAACAAGCAGTGAGAAAAGAAAAAGTAGCACAGCAGGAGCTGAAAGAAGGTCTTCCAGAGATGGCTGCTGAAACACCCAAGAAAGAAGTCCAAAAGGGACTCCTACCACCTGCTGAGCCAGAAAAAGACACAATGAAGACATACGAAAAGTTGAGTCATGGTTTGGCGGGGCCCCCTGGGCGTATGAGCCGATCAGACAGGAAGTCTTGGCGAGAGGATATCTGCAACCTTCTCACTTCAAGAATAGCGAGTTCTTATCCAGACACAGAAAGGGACCTGGGTAAAGAACTGCAGGATTTGGCTGAGGTGGTGCTCACCGACCAACCCAGCTTGGCTCTTTTCCAAGACATATGTCCTGAGAGAAGGGTCTCACGAACCATGCCATCAGAACCTGAAGCAGTTGTGCAGGAACCATCTGTCCCTAGAAGAAAGGTGGCTAAAAAAGCTATCAAGGAGGAAGTGCCAGTGCCAGTTCAAAAGGACACAAGCTTTCTGAAGAAACACAAGATGTCTTCTCCAAAAGGCAAGAAAAGTGGATTGGATTTCTCAGACAGTCATTGGCCCTTGGAGAAAAAGAAAAGTAAGGCAATGGTCACGAAACCAGGCAAACAGAAAGGAGAAAGAGTTGAAGACAAAAAGGAGTTGATAAAGCTTGAAGAGAAAAAGAGATTGATAAAGCCTGAGGAAACAAAGAAGAAAAAAATAAAATTAATTCCAGATGAGAAGGAACCAGCCTACCCAGAGGAGACACTAACACGTGATGAAGAGACACCTGCTGCCCTTCAAAAACTGTTAACTATGGAAGACCGGAAGTTACTTCAAGAAGAAATAGCCCACCCAGAGGAGACACTAACACGTGATGAAGAGACACCTGCTGCCCCTCATAAGCTGTTAACTATGGAAGACCAGAAGTTACTTCAAGAAGAAATAGCCCACCCAGAGGAGACACTAACACATGATGAAGAGACACCTGCTGCCCCTCAAAAGCTGTTAACTATGGAAGACCAGAAGTTACTTCAAGAAGAAATAGGACTAACTAGAAAACCAGGCAAACAGAAAGGAAAAAGAGCTGAAGACAAAAAGGAGTTGATGAAGCTTGAAGAGAAAAAGAGATTGAAAAAGCCCAAGGAAACAAAGAAGGAAAAAATAAAATTAATCCCAGATGAAAAGGAACCAGCCTACCCAGAGGAGACACTAACACGTGATGAAGAGACACCTGCTGCCCCTCAAAAGCTGTTAACTATGGAAGACCGGAAGTTACTTCAAGAAGAAATAGCCTACCCAGAGGAGACACTAACACGTGACAAAGAGACACCTGCTGCCCCACAAAAGCTGTTAACTATGGAAGACCAGAAGTTACTTCAAGAAGAAATAGGTCTAACTAGAAAAGAGAAGAAACAACTTAGAAAAGAAAAGAAGACAAAACTGACCATGGATGAAAAGAAACCAACCCATCCAGAAAAGACAATGATTCCGGACAAAGAAATGCATGAATCCCCACAAAAAGTGTTAAGTACAGAAGACGTGAAGTTAGCTCTTGAAGAAAAGGAACTGCCTAGACAGGAGAAGAAGCTACATAAAGAAGAAAAGAAAGCAGTCTCAGAAGAAGGAACGATGGCCCTGGAAAAGAAAAAGTGGGATGGGCAAAAGATTATGGAAGCCCATGAGGAGAGCATGAGGGCCAGGCAACCGAGAAAGCGAAGAGAGAGGAAACACAGAAAGAGGAAGCAGGGAGAGGAAGAGGAGAAAGAGGAAGAGGCTGGGGAAGAAAAGCAACTGATCCCAGATGTAGAAGAACAAGTTGAGGAAAGGAAGCTACAGCCTCAGGAAGAGAAGAAACAGAGAACTGAGGAGGGTGAGGAGGAAACATATTCTTCTCCAGAAGAGGAGGAAACATTTGAGGAAGAAAGTGAGGAAACATCTGAGGAAGAAAGTGAGGAAACATCTGAGGAAGGAAGTGAGGGAGCATTGGAAAGGGAGAGCCTGACAGAGCAAGAGGATATATTGGCTCAAAAACAGGATTGGCCTATAGAAGAAGAAAAAGAAGCTGATAGACTAGTCAGGGAAGAGGATGAACAACAGTGGGAAAAGTGGCCAGAGCAGGCGTTGGGACAAGAACAGGAAAAGGAAGAGGAAGCCAAGGAGAAAAAACATTTAGCTCAGGAAATAGAGAGACTGGACCTAGGAGAGAAGGAAGAGTTTGAAAAAATGAAGGAAGTTAGGCCCACCTGGAAAGGGAGAAGAAAAGCTTACCCGGAAAAGAGAAGAACCCAGAAAGATACAAGGATAACTGAAGGAGAGAAGAGAGCATTCTGGGAAAAAGAGAAGATGGGGCCAGCAAAGGAAGAGGAGAAGGGGGAAGAGGAGGGGGAGGAAGAAGAAGAGGGAGAGGAGGAAGAGGAAGAAGAGGAGGAGGGAAGGAAGGAGGAGAAAGAAGCAGCCAAGAAAGAAGAGAAATGGAGAGCTGAAAGAGAAAGATTATCCATTCTAAGAAGTCAACTGACTCTGAAAGAGGAAGAAGAGCCTGAGCCTGTGAAAATAACACAGCGGTCAAGGAAGGGATTAATGGTGGTTCCAGAAGACGAGACAATGCAGGAGAAATGGCTTGCAGAAAAAAAGAAACAGGCAAAGAAAAGGGAGAAAGCAACTGAAGGAAGAAAAGAGAGAACCAAGAAAAAAGAGAAACCAGTTCTACAGAGTGAGAAAGAGGAGAATCAGTTCCAGGAGGAGGGGAAAGAGACTGAACAGAAAAAACAATTGGTTCCAGAAGAAGAGAAAGCGATGCTAATAAGAAAGGGTCCTCAGGCTGGTGAACTCGAGAGCTGGTTCCAACTGGTTCCAGAAGAAGAGGAAGAGATGCTACAAAAGGAGAGTCCTCAGGCTAGTGAACTCGAGAGCCAGTTCCAGGAAAAAGAGGAAGTGATATTGACCCCAGAAGACTGGGAAAAGAGACAGGAAAAACAGGCTAAAGCCAAAGAAAGAATGGGGCTAGGAAAGGAAAAGACAGAAGTAACCTTAAAAGAAGAACAAATTAAGAAAAAACAAGAAAGATTGTTCCAGGGAGAGAGGAAATTAATCGATATCTTTAGGATCAAGCGGGGGCACCTTGTTAAGGATAAGAAAAAAGGCAGAGAGGAAAGAAAGCAGGCAGTTAAGGAGCAGGCTGTGGAAAGTGGGGTTCTTCCTAAAGAGATGGAAGCTGGTGCCAAGAAAAAACTAGGGGCTAAAGAGATGCAACTGTTGAGGGACCTGGCTGGAATACTTAGAGAAGCGAGTTCAATGCCTTTGGGGGAGACAGACATACCAGCAGAAGAGCATAAGCTCCCTGCTATTACAGTTGTTGGCCGAGGATGGGAAGTTCTTAAGAAACAGGGGGTAAAAGTTGAAGAGAGGAAGCAAGCCGGGAAAGAGAGAAAGCGAGAAGGTGACAGGCTGACTGAGAAAGCCCACTTGGAGGAGGACTGCAAGATCTTAAGGAAGAACCAGGAGACGATTTCCCTGGATAGAGCCCAGGTAGAGACACTGCTGATGAAGCTCCAGGAGGGACAGTTCTTAAAGCAAAAGCAGCTAGCAGAGCTTGGCAAGCACATTGAAGAGAGAGAGCCAGGAAAGATACAGCTGAAGTGGCTGCTGGACAATGTCAGACATCGCCTCTTTGAGGAATGGGCTGAGGAGAAAATGGAGAAAGGCTTAACTTATCCAGAAAGAGCAGGGGTGTCTAAGGAGGAAAAGGAAAAGGAGAGGATAGAAGGTGAAGAGGAAGAGGAGGCTGTGCCTAAGAAAAAGAAAAGGAGATACCTGAAGAGAAAGGTCAGTTTGAGTGAAGAGGACTTACAGAACTTGACTGAGGAACAAAGGAAAAGGAGGCTGATCCAAAAAAGGAAAATGGGAAAGAGGTTGGCTGAGAAGAAAAAGAAGCTGAGTGCAGAGGAGGGCCTAGATGAGGAAGAGGAGGGACATCTCATTCAAGAAGAGTTGGGGCATGTTGGGGAGGAAGACAAGGTCAGGGAAGATGAGAAGGGGGTTCTTAGTGTGGAAGAAGAGAGCCCAAGTGAGGAAAGCCTGAGAGAAAAAAGTTCGAGTGAGGAAAGCCTGAGAGAAAAAAGCTTGAGTGAAGCAAGCTTGAGAGAAAAAAGCTTGAGTGAGGAAAGCCTGAGAGAAAAAAGTTTGAGTGAGGAAAGCCTGAGAGAAAAAAGCTTGAGTGAGGAAAGCCTGAGAGAAAAAAGCCCAAGTGAGGAAAGCCTGAGAGAAAAAAGGCTGAGAGAAAAAAGACAGAGAGAAAAAAGCCGGAGAGAAAAAAGCCTGAGAGAAAAAAGCCCAAGTGAGGAAAGCCTGAGAGAAAAAAGCCTGAGAGAAAAAAGCCTGAGAGAAAAAAGCCTCAGAGTAAAAAGCCTCAGAGAAAAAAGCCTCAGAGTAAAAAGCCCAAGTGAGGAAAGCCTGAGAGAAAAAAGCCTCAGAGTAAAAAGCCTCAGAGTAAAAGGCCTCAGAGAAAAGAGCCTCAGAGAAAAAAGCCCAAGTGAGGAAAGCCTGAGAGAAAAAAGCATGAGAGAAAAAAGCCCAAGAGAAAAAAGCCTGAGAGAAAAAGGCCTCAGAGTAAAAAGCCTCAGAGAAAAAAGCCTGAGAGAAAAAAGCCCAAGTGAGGAAAGCCTGAGAGTAAAAAGCCTCAGAATAAAAAGCCTCAGAGTAAAAAGCCTGAGAGAAAAAAGCCCAAGAGAAAAAAGCATGAGAAAAAAAAGCCCAAGTGAGGAAAGCCTGAGAGAAAAAGGCCTGAGAGAAAAAAGCCCAAGTGAGGAAAGCCTGAGAGAAAAAAGCCCAAGTGAGGAAAGCCTGAGAGAAAAAAGGCTGAGAGAAAAAAGACAGAGAGAAAAAAGCCGGAGAGAAAAAAGGCTGAGAGAAAAAAGCCTGAGAGAAAAAAGCCCAAGTGAGGAAAGCCTGAGAGAAAAAAGGCTGAGAGAAAAAAGGCTGAGAGAAAAAAGTCCGAGTGAGGAAAGCCTGAGAGAAAAAAGGCTGAGAGAAAAAAGTCCGAGTGAGGAAAGCCTGAGAGAAAAAAGGCTGAGAGAAAAAAGCCTGAGAGAAAAAAGGCTGAGAGAAAAAAGCCTGAGTGAGGAAAGCCTGAGAGAAAAAAGGCTGAGAGAAAAAAGGCTGAGAGAAAAAAGCCCAAGTGAGGAAAGGCTGAGAGAAAAAAGGCTGAGAGAAAAAAGGCTGAGAGAAAAAAGCCCAAGTGAGGAAAGGCTGAGAGAAAAAAGCCCTAGTGAGGAGGAATTGAGTCTCAGTGAAGAGGAGAGCCTCAGTGAAGAGGAATTGAGTCTCAGTGAGGAAGAGAGCCTGAGTGAGGAGGAGGAAGAGAGCCTGAGTGAGGAGGAAAAGGAGGAGAAAGAGGAGGAAAGGAAGGAGAAAAAGAAGAGACTTAAAGACACCTCGCTTTTAAAAAAGGAAAGAGTGTTGAAATCGGAAGCAGCCTTTCCCAAACCGTGGTGGAAAGTTGAATCTCTTGCTGAGGAGAGGGAGGGTATAGTTGGACGGAAAATACTTTTTAAGAAAGAAGGCTTGCTTGATGGAAAGAGAGATTCTAGATTAACAGACAAAAGCCACTTAGTAATTCCACACCAGGTGCCCCCAGGGGAGAAAGAGGAAATATTCCTGAGGGAGCTGAAAGGAAGATGGGATACTCAATTTCCTGAAGTACTCCCCACAACAAGCTCATGGGGAAGACAAGAGACTGCGATCTTGGGAAAAGACAGGAAGGATTTTTTACAAGTCACAGGAGCTAGCTTAGAGACTCAAATCCCAGAGTGGCTCCAGAGACCACAGTTGGAATTACCCATTGCCCTACAACCACAGACGCCTAAAGGTGACAAGTCGAGTTGGCTTGTTCCATTGGAGGACACTAAGGACCGGGTTGTACCTCCTGCCCCAGCCTCTTCTCCTGAAAAGTTTCCTGGAAGATATAAAAGCACAGCCTATGCAGGAGCAAGCATCTCCCATGAGGGCTGGGTAACTGATGCCTTTGGGAGGCTTGAAGCAGGAGAACAGCTCTCCAGGGAAAGTTTCCATCGACTGCACCAACTCCTCAGAGACTTCTGCTCACCCAGTTACTGGGAGGGGATACAGCTTTCCAATCTGAAGACCGTTGTTCAGCACCTAGATGTAGGCCAAACCGATCTATCACAATCCCGTAAAGACGTTTTTAGTCCCCTGCCCTTAAAAGTGATCCCTCCGATTAAAAGAAAAGAAGAGAGGTGGCAGACATCATCCTCTATCCCTGAACCAATGGTCATTTCAACCACCCAAAGTCAAACCCCAGAAGCCTTCAGCTGGGATCCTTCTGCTGTCAAGGACACAGAGCACCTTTATCCAACCAGAAGGGATGGTCTTGGAGCTGCCTATCCCTTTAAGGATAGAAACACCCTGGCCTTGATGTTCAAGGACTTCCCAGACTCAAGGGCAAGGAAGATAGTACCTGTCCCTGGACCAGTGTCACCACTGAGCCCCAGTAGGACTGCGGACTCAAAGGCTGTACATTGGCAGCTTTTAGATAAGTCACACAGAAGCGCCCGTATGCAGCAGTTATCAGACACCCTCAAAGACATTGAGATGCGACACTTTTATCCCGCCCAAAGAGACATTCTCACAGGGGCCCATGCATCTGTAGACAGACAAACTTTGGCCCTGATGTATCAAAAGGAACTCAAGGCTCTTAAGAGAAAAGGCAGGTATCCCATATTGGCCAAATTGGAGAAGACAAAGCCTGTCTCAGAAAAAAGAGAAGCGCTGCCTTCATGGGAGACGTTTGTGGCGCTCTACCATGTTTTACAGATGCTACAGCAGCGGTATGCCAAAGACATGACTACTTGGATGGAAAAGTTTTACCAGCTCATGGACCTGTACCAGATTAAGTCCCCCCGAATCCAGAGGCTGCTGCAGGACCTGCTACTGAGAAAACCGCCCCAGTCCCAAGAGTTCGTCTCCAAAGAGACTCTCAAGGCCGTGGAGCTAGTGCCCGGGGAGCGGCTGTTCTACCGTCTGTTTTGCCGTGGTGCCCCTGCAGGTTCCCTTAAATTCTGGGAAGTGATACCCCTCTCTGGGAAGAACAATGTGGATACCGTCCAATCTGTGGGTATTGCCCAGTATGGGTTCCTAGAACTCGCCTGGAAAAGCTTACCTCAAGTCAATCCTTACTTGGTCAAAAAACTGCCCCCTGTTTCCCATCATACTCACTGACAGGACCTGCTATCAGGACTCTGAAATCATTCTGGAAATGAGCCTGGGATACAGATTTTAAGCCTCTTGACTTGTTCCCCACATCGAGGAGTGGGCTGTACTAGGACCCACCACCTCCACTCAGCTACCATGTACGAAATAAAATGCCGTTCCTCATTCTTAACAAATACTCTGCTTTCTTTTTCTTCAAGCCTAGAATCTCCAGGAAAGTGGCCAGCGGAAGTGGTTACCTTTTATGTTAAGGGGAACAATTGTTTCTCAATTAATGGAACGCATACATTCCTCTGTGGGCAGGAGTCAGTATCTGCTTCCTTTAAGTCTGTCCTAGCCTGTTTCTCCCCCTCCCTCTGATTAATATTGATTGTCCTCGGGGGTTCTGGGAAATTTATTTATGCAGCATTAATAGAAAAATCAGAGACAGCCCATTAATTGTGTCTCTTCACAAACTTGCACCTTGACTAACTTCCTAAACATCTCTAAGCCTTGCTGTACTTGTCTACATAATGGGGGTATAGAATGAAATAGTAGTTTAATGGTTTATTTATGTGCATGCATGTGTGTGTGTGTCTGTGCATGTACCCTGTGTGTGGAGGTACCCATGGAGACCAGGAGAGGGTGTTGAATCCCCTGGAGCTGGAGTTGTAGGTGGTTCTGAGCTGCTGGACGTGAGCACTGGGACCAAACTTGAGTGCTCTGTAAGAGCCACCTCTCCAACCCAAAACAATGGATTCCAGCTTTTAGAATTGGCAGCTTTTAGATAAGTCACACAGAAGAACTTGACAGCCGGAAGAATCTGTAGTCTAGACCTTGCTCTGGCAGCTACTGGGTCTTTGATCTTTGTTTTGCCTTCCTCAGAGTAAAAATGGTGATATTGAGGCCTACCTCGGAGGCATGCACAGCACAGTTCCTATAAGACAGATTTTTGTCGTATTCTTTTGTTGATATAGGGCACTGCCAGACTTACTATGTAGTCAAAATTGGCTTTGAACTTGTGGCAGTCCCCCCACCTCTACCTCTCAAATTTTTCAATTACAGATGTGTACTACATCTGGCTATCTTTTGGTTTTCTATGTTTAATTTCTAAAAGGAGAATCATCTGGCCTCCAGTTTCAGGAGCTATTCTCATAGAGATGTTAAGTATATGAATGAATTCATGTAACAATGAGCTGGGAAATTTTGAGTGGATGTAATTCCCTTATTTAAGTCTTATCTAGGAATATATCAGACTGTAAGTCTGCTTTAAAGGTTTATTTTTATTTTCTGGGCATGCATGTTTTCCTGCGAGTGTGTATGTATAACAGTGTGTGCCTGGTACCGGTAGAAGTCATAGAGGATGTCAGATTCTCTGGAATTAGAGTCATGGATGGTTGTCAGCTGCCATGTGGGTGCTGGGAACCAAACCTGGGTCCTCTGAAAGAGCAGCCAGTGCCATGACTGTATATTTTTTCCATGACCGTATTTTTAACATATACTCTAACCTGTCACATGAGGTCAGGTATGGAATTTTATACTTATACCATTATGTTGGTGATCAAAAAGTTTCAGATTTTGGGGGCTGGAGAGATGGCTCAGTAATTAAGAGCACTTGCTGTTCTTGCAAAGGTCCTGCATTTGATTCCCAGCACTCACAAGGCAGCTCACAACTATCTGTAATTCCAGTTCCAGGGGATTCAGTGCCCTCTTCTGATCTAATCGGGCATCAGGCACACATGTGGTGCACAGATATAAATGCAGGCAAAACATCTATACATAAAAAATAAATATATTTTTTTAAGTTTCAGATTTTGATCTAGCTATGTCAGTTTTGGGTACACAGGCATCTAAGTATACAACAGATACCTGCACCCACAAATTTACTGTAGCACTGTTCATGATAACTAAGATATAGAATCCACCTAAGCATGGATAAAGAAAGCATAGTATCTAAATAAAATGAAATTTTAATCAACCATAAATAAAAAAATAATTTTCAAGAACATGGATAGAACCAGAGCTCACAATGTTAAATGAAATAAGCCAGATTCAGAAAGACAAATACTACATATTTTCTCATATGCAACTTCTAGAACTAAAAAAGCAAAAAATCTGAAAGTAGAGGGAGACTATTTTGGAAGAGAAAGGGTACTAACAGGAGGTGAAGGCAAGCAAGGGCATGGTAGTAGGGTGAGTACAATACAAGTATACGAGGTACATATATTATATATGCTTTAATTTAGACAGTATCAGCTAAATTAATCCTCTTGAACTCAGAGTTACTGGAACTAGTGACAGAAAAGCAAGACATATGGCTTAGGGTCAACTTAAGTGTTACCTCACATGTGGGAGGTCTGGTGACCACATATTCAATATTTGAAGCTGGGCATAGTGGTCCATGCCTTTAATCCCAGCACTCAGGAGGCAGAGGCAGACATATTTCTGTGAGTTTGAGGCTAGCCTGGTCTACATAGAGAGTTCTGGGATAACCAGGGCTATATAGAGAGACTCTGTTTCAAACATAAACAAATATACAAGCCTATGAGCAGCATTTCCTATTCAAACCATGACAATGACCCACAAGGAAATTATTTAAAATTCAGGAGGTAGAACAGTCAATGATAAGTATCCCATACTCTTCAAAACTATGAACAGTGGAGCTGGAAATGTCTCAGTCAGCAAAGTGCTTGCTGTACAAACACAAATACCTGAATGTGTTCTCTGTGGACACCCATAGAGACTCCCTAGCAAGGCCTCAAGGTCAGACAATCTGAGCTTGCTTTACCCAGAAGGGCTGCATAATAGGATGATTTGACCAAGGGCATGACTACCAGGAGTTTTGAAGGGTCTACACTTGGCTATATGTTGTGCTTTGATCTTGAAAGTGGAAGTCTTTTGCCTCTCCCCTTCGTAGTGTATAAAAAGCCCATTAGAATAAAACTCTGGGTGACTGGGTATTGACCCAGGGCCCTCCCGAAGCTGTCCTATGTCTCTGTCTTTCTTGTCTTCTAGATCTATATTTCTTTTTTTAACCTTTCAATATTTATTTCTAACTACTAAAACATTTTTTATAAATTTAAAAACTTTTTGATAATTTTATACAAGAGTACTTTATTTACATCATTTTCACTCCTCCCTCTCTCATCTACTAGAATATTTTTTACCCTCCATTAAAGGGACATAATTTACCTTGGTTTCATATATATATATATATATATATATATATATATATATATATATATGCATATATATGTATATGTGTATGTATGTATATATGTATGTGTATATATACATATACATATATATACCTTTACAAAACCTTTCCTTTGTTTTCTTTTTAAAATTTATTTTAGGTCTATATTTCTATCTAATACTTCCTCATTCCTCTCTCCTCCCCTCAAGAACCCTTCGACAGGTCAGAGCTGGACTCCTATATATGGTGCCCCAAAGTGGGGCTTGGGCACAGAGGATAAAGAGAAGGAACACCACAGGTTAAGTGGGCATGCTCTGATAATTAACAGGGATGCAGTGATTTTGTTTTTAGGGAGTAAAATTGTAAATATAGAACATGGTAATAGTAGACTGCTATTTTAAAAATAGCCAGAGGGGCTAAAGTTAGGCTGTAGCAAGTGTCTCTGTCTGTTATCTATCTATCTATCTATCTATCTATCTATCTATCTATCTATCTATCTATCTATCTATCAGTCTGTCTGTCTTTCTGTCTATCTATCTATCTATCTATCTATCTATCTATCTATCTATCTATCATCTAAAGATGAGTAAGTCATAAAAGTTTTTGTGAAATGTAGGCTTAGGTATAATAGAAAGTAACATAGAGTAGACCAGATTTTCCCAAGCACAGGACCTAGGTCCTCATCAACTCGACAAGTCCTCTGACTGAAATCTTGAGTCCTCACCTGAAATGGTCTCAGCTGAACTGCCTTAGTTCCTGTTTCCTTTATATACCTTTCTCTGCCCTGCCGTCACTTCCTGGGATTAAAGGCAAGTGTGCTTCCCAGTACTGGGATTAAAGGTGTGTGCCACCACTGCCTGGCTCTGTTTCCAGTGTGGCCTTGAGCTCACAGAGATCCACACAGATCTGTACCTCCCGAGTGATAGGATTAAGGGTGTGTGCCACTACTGTCTGGCCTCTAAATATCTGGTGGCTGACTCTGTCCTCTGATCCTCTGGCAAGCTTTATTGGGGTACACAATATATCACCACAGATCAAGATGTGAGCTCTCAGCTGCTGTTCTCCCACTGTGCCTTTGTTCCATCATCATGGACTCTAACTCTCTGCAACCATAAGCCAAATTAAATATTTTCTTTTGTAAATTGCCTTGGTCATGGTGTTTTGCCATAGCAATATAAAAGTGACTTAAGATACTGTCACACCTAGAGCCACCTTTAAAATATCTCAATTGAGCAATTATCTTTATCACGGTGATCTGTAGCCATGTCTATGATGGTGTGGTTTGAAAGAAAATGGCTCCCATGGGGAGTCGCACTATCAGAAGGATAGTGCTTTGTTGGAACAGGTATGGCGCCTGGCTGGAGGAAATGTGTCACTGTGGGTAGGGATGGGCTTTGAGGTCTTCTTTGTTCAAGCTATGCTCAGTTTGACACACAGTTGCTTCTGCTGCCTACAGATCAAGATGTAGAAATCTCATAGAGATCCACCTGGCTCTGCCTCCTGAGTGCTAGGATTAAAGGTGTGTGCCACTGCTGCCCAGCAAATAATTTGTTTTCATTTTATGTACATCGGTGTTTTGCTTACAGGTGTGTGTCTGTATGAGGGCATTAGATCCCCTGGAACAGGAGTTACAGTTGTAAGCTGCCATGTGGATGCTGGGTATTGAACCAGGGTCCTCTGGAAGAGCAGCCAGTGCTCTTAACTGCTGAGCCATCTCTCCAGTGTGTTATCCCCTTTTTTATCTCTACTATATTGTATTGGGTCTTCTCTTCCAGTTGGTTCGTTTGGATATAGGTTTGTCAATCTTGTGCATTGTTTTAACCTGTTTATTTACTTAGTGTGTCTATGGGTGGTGTGTGTGCAGGGGACATCTTTCAAAGGAGTCACTTCTCTACTTTTACCATACAGGTTCCAGGATGACACTCAAGTCCTCAGGCTTGGTGGCTATGTAAACTGATGACATGACTGCTCCTTGGTGTGGTTAAGGGGAATGTTTTTATTGTAGCTAGGAGGGAGAGAACAGCCAGGCATCTCGAAGAAACCAGAGCAGAGAGAGAGAGTAGTAGACTAGACATGACTGGAACTGGACCATGAGACTCAGAGGGAGGGGCTGTTGAGAAAGGAGAAGAGAGAGAGGACCAAGAATGTGAATGGCTGAAATGTTGGGATTATACAGGAATGAGAAGCTGGGGGAGGGAAGCCCATGAGCTGGAGTTATGGTAGGGGGCAAGGTGAGAAGAGCTGAGGAGCTAGGATGTCAGCTTAAACCCTATGACAGGTACTTGAGAAGCTGAGACAGCCTAGAGGTCAGCATGTGCTTTGGTGTACTAATAGGCATGACAGCCATTTTCTCTGGCTTTCTTTTGGGCCTGACATTGGCAAGTGCCTTTGCTTTCTGTCTTAGTCAGGGTTTCTATTGCCATGATGAAACACCATGGACAAAGCAACTTGGGGAAGAAAGGGCTTATTTGTCCTACATTTCACTGTTCATCACTGAAGGAAGTCAGGGCAAGAACTCAAGCAAGGCAGGAACTTTGATGCAGGAGCTGATGCAGAGGCCATGGAAGGGTGCTGCTTACTGGCTTGCTTCTCATAGGTTGCTCAGCCTGCTTTCTTATAGAAATCAGGACCATCAGTCCAGGGGTGGCCCCACCCACAATGGGCTGGATCCTCCCTCATTGATCACTAATTAAGAAATGCCTAATAGGCTTGCCTATGTCCTAAAATATCATGGAGGCATTTTCTGAATTGAGGTTCCCTTCTCTTGAATGATTGTAGCTTGAGTCAAGTTGACAAAAACCTAGCTAGGACACATTCTGAGCTTCTCCTGACCCCACTGTTTATTTTTTCAAAGAACCAGCATGAAGATGTCATGGATTCTCTGCATTTTTTTTCCAGCTCTATTTCATTCATTTCTATCTGGATCTTAATCATTTCTTTATGTCTGCAGCTTTTGAGTGTCATTCATTCTTGTTTTTCCAAGGCCTTAATATGCATCAGTAAGTTACTTAATTGAAACCTGATTTTTTAAAAAAAATTTATATTACTTTATGTATGTGAATGTGTATGCATGCTTGTGCACCACTCATGTACCTGGGGTCTGCAGAGGCCAGAAAAGGGCATCAGATCCCCAGGAACTGGAGTTACAGTGGTTGTGAGCCACCATGTGGGTGCTGGGAACCAAATGCAGGTTCTCTGCAAGAGGAGCCGGTGCTCTTAGCTGCTGAGTCATGCCAAGACCTGATTGTTTAGGGTAGACACAGAAGCAGGCTTCTCTGTTAGGACTGCTTTCATGTAACCCACAGGGTTTGCTATGATGTGTCTTTGTTTTCATTTAATTTTATAATTAAAAAAATATGAACTTACTATAGGGAGAGTATGTGTGCCTTGTGTGTGTGTGTGTGTGTGTGTGTGTGTGTGTGTGTGTGTGTGTGTGTGTGATCAGACAACAACTATGTAGAGTTTGTGCTCTCTCAGTCCACCTTTACATTAACTGAGGTCTCCTTTATGCACTGAGCTATCTCACATCCCCCAAGTCTAGGATTCTCACATTTCCTTTCTTGATTTCTTCAGTGAATAATTTATCATTCAGTAGTTTAATTTCCACAAGATTTCTAATTTTCTATGGCTTCTCTACTGGTGGTTTCTAGCTTTGTTCCACTGAGATCAGATAAAATACAGAAGTTATTTCAATTTTCCTGGGTTTGTTGAACATGTGGTCTATTTAGAGAAAGTTCCAGCCCAGTGGTGGTGGTGGCACACCCCATTAATCCCAGCACTTGGGAGGTAGAGACAGGCAGATCTCTGTGAGTTCAAAGCCAGCCTAGTCTACAGAGTGAGTTCTAGGATAGTCAGGGCCTCACAGAGAAACCCTATCTCACAAACAAACAAAGAAAAAGAAAGTTCCACTGTCTGTGTGCCAGCAGTGTTTGGAGGACTCCATAGGTGTCCAGCAGTGTTTGGATGGAGGACTCTATAGGTGTCCACCAGTGTTTGGATGGAGGACTCTATAGGTGTCCAGCAGTGTTTGGATGGAGGACTCTATAGGTGTCCAGCAGTGTTTGGATGGAGGACTCTATAGGTGTCCAGCAGTGTTTGGAGGACTCTATAGGTGTCCGGCAGTGTTTGGATGGAGGACTCTATAGGTGTCCAGCAGTGTTTGGATGGAGGACTCTATAGATGTCCAGCAGTGTTTGGATGGAGGACTCTATAGATGTCCAGCAGTGTTTGGATGGAGGACTCTATAGGTGTCCAGCAGTGTTTGGATGGAGGACTCTATAGGTGTCCAGCAGTGTTTGGATGGAGGACTCTATAGGTGTCCAGCAGTGTTTGGATGGAGGACTCTATAGGTGTCCAGCAGTGTTTGGATGGAGGACTCTATAGGTGTCAGCAGTGTTTGGATGGAGGACTCTATAGATGTCCAGCAGTGTTTGGATGGAGGACTCTATAGGTGTCCAGCAGTGTTTGGATGGAGGACTCTATAGGTGTCCAGCAGTGTTTGGATGGAGGACTCTATAGGTGTCAGCAGTGTTTGGATGAAGGACTCTATAGATGTCCACCAGTGTTTGGATGGAGGACTCTATAGATGTCCACCAGTGTTTGGATGGAGGACTCTATAGGTGTCCACCAGTGTTTGGATGGAGGACTCTATAGGTGTCAGCAGTGTTTGGATGGAGGACTCTATAGGTGTCCAGCAGTGTTTGGATGGAGGACTCTATAGGTGTTCAGCAGTGTTTGGATGGAATACTCTATAGGTGTCCAGCAGTGTTTGGATGGAGTACTCTATAGGTGTCTGTTAAGTCTGTCCAATCTGTGATGTCACTTAACTGCAACATCTCCCTCTTTGGTTTGTGGGGATGACCTATTGAAAAGAGTAGGGTGTGGAAATCACCCATGACTACTGTGTTAGGGTAAGCTGCAATTCTGTAAGTACTAGTATTTATTAGGGTACTTAATATGAAATTCAGCACAGCTGTATGCAGTGCATAACATGTGTGTGAAATCCCAAGGTCTTCTGGATGGCTTGTTCCCTCAATCAAAATGGAGCCACTTTTTTAAAATCTCCTAACCATGTTTTGTTTGAAATCTTTGTCAGATACTAGATAGAGACACCTGCTTGCTTCATGGTTCTGTTTGTTTAAAAATACTTTTCATCCTTCACCCTAAGACAGTGTTTATCTTTTGTAGTTGGTTGTTTTTTTTACTTTTTGATTCTTTTGGCTCTTTGCTCTTTGGGGCCCACCACCCAGCACCCAAATAAATTCACATGGAGGCTTATTCTTTCTTATGAATGCCCAACCCTAGCTTGGCTTGTTTCTAGCCAGCTTTCCTTAACTTAAATTACCCCGTCTACCTTCGCCTCTGGGGTTTTACCTTTCTCTATTTCTGTGTATCTTTTCTTTCCTTCTTATTCCATGCCTGGCTGTGTGGCTGTGTAGCTGGCCCCTTCTTTTCTCATTTCTTGATCTTCTTGCTTCTACATCTTCTTTTCCCAGATTTCTCCTTCTATTTATTCTCTCTGCCTGCCAGCCCTGCCTATTTCTCTCTCCTGCCTCGCTATTGGCTGTTCAGCTCTTTATTAGACCAAGTGGGTGTTTTAGACAGGCAAAGCAACACAGCTTAAAATAATATTCCACAACAATCTTTGAAGGCAGGGTGTGTTTCTTTTTTAAATTATTTTATTATTTTAGAGTATGGATGTTTTGCTTCCATGTATGTGTTTATACCATGTGTGCACAATGTCCTCAGTGGCCAGAAGAGGGCATCAGAGCCACTAAAACTGGAGTTACAGCTGATTCTGAACCATAATGCCAATGCTCAGGATTGAACCTGGGTCCTCTAGAAGAGCAGCCAGTGCTATTAACTGCTGAGCCATCTCTCCAGCCCCCAGGTGTGTTTCTTAGAGACTGCAAGTAGATGGACTCTGGATGCTTTTGCACTAAATGCATGTGTTTAGGTACACATACACAGTACCTGTGTGGAGATCAGAGGACATGTTGCAGAAGTTGGTTCTCTTCCACCATGTGGGTTCTGGGGATCAACCTCAACTTGTCAAACTTGGCAGCACATACTTTTATTTACCGAGGCATCTCACCAACACTGCATCTTGTTTTAACCCAACTGACCTGGAACAGCAGGTCATTCTTCAGTGACACAGTCCTGAGAAGGAAGTTCCAAGGAACCAAAACTAAAGAAGACAGAACACATGGGTTCAAGTGGTCTTGCATAAGCTCTGTCTTATGTCAAGCAAATTGATAAGAAGTACAGCATCATACACAATTTTCAGAGGAGAAAAGGGATGAAGTCATAGAAACGATCATATAATGGGATGAAGCCAGCAGAAAACTAATCAAACAATACTGCTCAAGGTGAACACAGACTATCTCAAGAACAGACCAAGCACACAGAGGTCTTGAGATTGAACACCACAGCCCTGAATGGTGGGAAGAGTTGTGTTCTCAGGATCTGAAGCCACAGCTCCCTCAAGGTCCTGACCCCAGACCATTAATTACCATCCCTGACCAGCTGTGTTCCTTCCCTATACATCAGGGCCTCTGGAAAAGCCCAGCACTCAACCCCCAAGCTTCTAGCGATGACTTTTAATTGGGGAATGAGATCATCAATATTTAGAATTGTTATTGAAAGATGTGTATTAATTCCTGTCATTTTATTCATTTGGAAGTGTTCGGTGTTTTCCAAACCCAGTTTGTTTAGTTACTATTTTTATTTATTTAGTCATCTACTTTTTCCCTTCTGGGTTTGTTTACCAATCTCTTTAAACCAAAAACTTCCTTCCAGTATCCTCAATAGAGCTGGCTTAGTGATAGAAACTTCTTAAATCTGTTTTTAGCATGAAATACCATTATTTCCCCCACCAATTTAGACAGTTTTCTGGGTATAGTAGACTAAATTGTCAGTTGTATGTAGTCTTTCAGAATTTGAAATAAATCTCTCTATGCCCATCTTGCTTTCAAGGTTTCATGGAGAAATCAAGTGTTACTCTCATGGACTTCCTTTTGTTGTGAGGTATCCCCCAGAGAAGACTACTTGGACATGGGTTCAAGCTCATAGAGAGTCCTCATTAGCTGTCCAGCCACTACACAGAGTGTTCAGGACCCCAGTATAGCACTGAGTCTTTCTCAGGGTGAGCTTTTAAGCACAAACATCACATTCTGGGCTGACAGACTTCAGCTAACAAGAGCAGTCAGCCAGGAGCGGAACGGCAAGAGTGAAAAAGCAAGATTAGTACATCCAGGGACGTCCCCAGAACTTTGGACTTCGAGGGACTACATCTTTGTTCTCAGTTTGGCAGGTGTTGCTGCCTGCATGCTCGTTTGCAAGGCCTGTGTGGTACTTCCCTCACGGCATCAGTTGTGCTAAGGTCTGGGGGCCTGTAATACCTTTATATGTTTCTTTCTTACAGCTCTCAATGCATCTTCTTTGTTCTATATGTTTAGTACTTGTCTTAGTTAGGGTCACTACCGCTGTGATGAAACACCATGACCAAAAGCAACTCAGGGAGGAAGGGGTTTGTTTCACTCACAGTTCCATATAACAGTTCATCATCAAAAGTAGTGAGGGTGGAGACTCAAACAGGACAGGAACCTGGAGGCAGGAGCCGATGCAGAGGCCATCGAGGGGTGCTGCTTACTGGCTTGCTCCTCATGACTTGCTCAGCCTGCTTTCTTATAGAACCCAGGATCAGCAGCCCAGGGATGGCACCACCCACAATGGGCTGGGCCCTTCCTCATCAGTCACTAATTAAGAAAATGCCCAACAGTTGGATTTTATGAAGGCATTTTCTCAATGGAGGACCCCTCCTTTCCAGTGACTACCTTGTGTCAACTTGACATAAAACTAGACAGCATGGTACTTTAACTATAACATGACATGGATTTATTTTCTGTTCCAGTCTTTTGGGTGTTCTGTATGCCTGTTGTGCTTATGCAGGCCTCTCTTTCTCTAGATTTGGGGAATTGTCTGCCATGATTTTATTGAAAATATTTTCTATGCTTTTAGCATGTAGTATTTCTCTTCTATGCTCAGAATTCGTAGATTTTGTCTTTTCAAGATGTCCCAGAGACCTTGAATGCTCCATCTCTATGTTTTAAAATGTGCTTGATGTGCACCAATTCCTCTACCTTGTCTTCAGGCCTGACAACCAGTCTTCCTGTGGTCCTTTCTATTAGTAAGGCTTTTCATTGGCTTTTTATTTGACTTAATGATTTTTTTCCCATTTCACTTTAGGTTTTCTTCAATACTTCTGCTACCCTGGTCAGGGTCAGATTCAGTGTTTACAAGTTCTTAGCTTTTTATCCAAAGACATGGCAGCATGCAGGCAGACATGGTGCAGGAGAAGGAGCTAAGAGTTCTACATCTTGGTCTGCAGGCAGAAGACGCAAGTGTCCCACACTGGGCATAGCTTGAACATATATGACCTCAAAGTCCACCTCCACAGTGACACACTTCCTCCAACAAGGCCACATCTCTGAATAGTGCCATTCCCTATAGTCTAAGCATTCAAACACATGAGTCTATGGGGGCCACTACTATCTAAACCACCACATGCACCTCAAGATCCTAGGGGGAAAACAGCCATATACAAAGTCAGTAGGTAGAAAGACTTAATGAAACAGCAAAAATAATGAAATTAGTAATACAAAGAGTCAATACAACAAAGAGTTGACTCTTTGTAAAGGTAAAAATCAATAGCCTTGGTCAAACTAACCAAAGAAAAGAGAATGGTCAAATTAATAAAAATTAGAGACCAAAAGGAGATGTTACAACTAATACCAATAACATTCAGAGGCTCATTAGGGAATGCTTTGTAAATTCATGCTTAACTAAATAAGCCCAGGTTTTGCCCATTCACCACTTCCCTGGAACCCTACAGGGGCTTTTGGAGAAGTGACAGTCTTGGCCAATACCTCACAAGGCATGTTCAGCTCCTAGGACATGGGAAGGTGGCTCTTGTAGGGGATCTTGGGCCTGGTGGATCTCACAGGACTGAGTGTGGCTCAACCAACCCATGGCTAGTGACTGAAACAAAGAGGGACAGCGTCAATGCCAGATGATGGGTGCTGCTCCACCATCATTACTTCAGACCCTTCTGAAATGCTGGCCACTTGGAAAATTAGCCCTGGAGCATTTCTGCTGGGACCTTAAAGTATTCTTAATACTATTTGTACTATCTGTGTGGGGAGACTGATCACACAACTGTGGTCCAAAAGACCCAGAATGGATAAGATATCAGAATCAAGCATATTCCTGCAAGCTAGTGTGGACCCAAATAGCCATGTCTAATCCTTAGAAGAGGGGATGATCAAAGGTGTTACATGTTAACTACGTTCCCCTAAAACACATGTTTCCTATGATGTTCAAGTCAACACTCAGTAGAAGGTGGTCATTTTTTTTTTTGTGGATGGTCTTTACAGAGAATATTCAAGTTTAAATGAAGTCATTGGTATTGACCCAAAGGGGTGAGGGGTGTCTTAGGACATGGAGACAAACACAGAGGGAAACAACCCAAGGACAGCCGGAGAGAAGACTACCAAGTGTTAGGAATGACCCTTCCACACAAACGTTTCACAAAGCACCCCGTTTTACAGAGAACAGGAAGTGCGCTCCCAGTGCCGCTGGGATGCGGATTAAAAAGAAAACACTCCATTTCCCAGAAGGCAAAGCCGCGGTCTGGGAAATGACGCACTGCGGAGTAGGCGTTCTTGGGGACCACGGGGGCGGGACTTCCGACGTTCGGTCTCCGCGTGTCATTCTTGGTTCCCGGGCCCGCCCCTTCCCAGCGGTTCACGGCTCTGGGAAGGAGCGGGCTCCTGTGAATCCAGAGGGGCGACCGAGAAGGACCCCGAGGACAGAGGATCCACTTTCACCTTCCGCGTGAGGCGCGCGCTCCTTCGCAGCCTAGCACCGCTGCCCGCCGCACGCTTTTCTCGGCCTCACCACCCGTGATCCCCATGGCGACGCCCGCACTGGTGAGTGGAGGGACCCTGCTCTGGGTACTGGATCCTAGAACTCCAGCCCTTCCCGCGTCGGTGCCCTGGGATCTGGAAGCAGCGGGGTCCTCAGGAGGCTCCCGTGTCGGGCTCTATAACCTTGGGGCCAGCGCTTCGCTGCCCTTGGCGTCCCTTCCCTGATTCTGTAACGGAATGTCCGTAATAATACCCTCCTGAGAGAACTGGACCCGGTACGGGTGTGGCTTGGGTCTTGTGCTCAGCAGCACCCAGACAGCATCACTCTGTGGGCGGCTTCGGTGGCATCCCTGCAGCCAACAGGGTGTCTCTGAATTGCTGTTTTGCTGGCAGGCAAAGGGACTGGGTTTATCTTCACAGCGAATTTGGCTTGCCCCCGAACAGCACTGAATCCGCCTTCCTGTTAACATATTTTTACTTGTACTGCAAAGCAAATCCGTTAAAATACTCGATAATGACGGTGCTTTGGGGATGCACATACACAGTAGACCCACAGTTACGTGACATGCTGGAAAGTAACTGCAAGCTAGTGTGAACTGCCAGCATGGGCCTGATCACTTTTAGGACTACTTTTTCCGTTTTCGTGTGTGTGTGTGTGTGTGTGTGTGTGTGTGTGTGTGTGTGTGTACACGTGCGCGCGCGCGCGCGCGCGCACGTATGAAAGTGCAGGTACACTTTTGTGGGCATGCATACTCGTTTAATATCAGGAGTCATCTTCCAATACCCTTCTAAGGTCTCTCAATCAAACCTAGAGCTTGTGGATATGGCCAGGCTTGCGAGCTAGCTTGCTCTGGGCTCACCTGTCTCCTTTTGAAGCTAGACTTATAAACGAATCCCTAGGCCCACCCAGCATTTCCGTGGATTTTGTGGCTCTGTACTTCTTTCCTCTCAGTTATCCGCCATGCATTTTAACTGCTGACACATCTCGGGAGTCCACGGCTAGACAGCCTCACTTTTCCTCACCTGGCCTGCAGTATCAGTCCATTCCAGCCTTGCTCTGTCAGCATTTGTGGGGTACAGGCACAGAAGGCACAGCTCTCCGCTGTCCCCCACAGCAATCTGAGGAATTCCCTTGGACCTTTAGGGACCTCAAACTCATGCCACGCCAGGACCCGCAGCTTCAATGCTGAAAAGAGTTTTAGGGTTAGTCCGGTTTGAAACTGAGTTGGGGTTTAATGAAAGCATTTTAATAGGGTCTTAAGAGGGGAGGAGAGGGTCTTCACAAAGGTCAGACACACCAGAAAGCATGGTTGTGGGCTTCTCTGAGAGAAAGGTGCAGTTGTTTTTTACAAAAGACATTCAGGATTTTGGTGGGATTTAAATTACTATCATCAAAGGGTTGATAAGAAACCTAAATAAGATGGTGGCTGCTTCCTGAGGGTTACCCGACAGTCCAACGGGTGAAAATCTGGCTCACACAGTCAGAAAAAGTGGGCCAGCTTTACTGTAAACAGTTAGCTGATATGTTTGAGATTCTTGGGCAGTCTGGAGGGGGGAGAGGGAGGCCCTATCCGAGGTCACACATGTTCTGGCCTCAGCCTGGCATGTTCCCTTAACGTAAAAATACCTCTACATGGAAGGAGTGCCAACTGCCAGCAGCCTTCACAGCAAATGTTAATAATGCCACATTCTTTTTAAAAATGTACTTATTTCATTTTATGTGTGTGAATGTTTTGACTATGTGTATTTATGTGCACCATATGTATGCCTGGTACCCGTGCAGGCCAGAAGTGGGCATCAGATCCCCTGAAACTGGAGTTACAGACAGCTGCCAGGTGGATGTGTTATGCCCACATCTTGAGTCCCCCAACAAGACCACCAAGGAGCCGATTTCCGATGCAAAGACAAAAAGTTTCTTTATTCAAGCCAAGCCCAGGCAGGGACCTCGGCTGACACTTCATTATAGCAAGTAAAGGAAGAAGGCCCTGAGCACTTATTACAAGGGATTTATATAGGAAAAAGTTTACAAGCAGTGGGTTACATATCTTAGTGTCCTAGGATTGGACAAGGGAGCTAGGGGTGAGGTAGTTCAACTTTGAAGTTACTGGCTGAACTATAAGCGTGAAATTACTAATGGCTGACAGGATGTAGGGCATCTATAGAGACATAAATTTTTTACTCCCTATATCCTGTTTTACTGGGTTCAGGATATACATTTAGATTTATTATTCCAGCCCTATTTCCACATGAGTTCAGTCACTGGTCAATAGATACCTTGAGATGGGGACCAATGCTCAAAGGGGCTACTGATTTTTTTTTTTCCCCTTCAGATGATGGGAATTGAACCTGGGTCCTCAGCAAGAGTAACACATGGTCTTAGCCACTGAGCCATCTCTCCAGCCCTATGCTGCATTCTTGATCCTAGCTGGTGAGGAGCTTCAGTCAGACTCCAGAGTGATGAGCAAGTGTCTTTCCCTCCCCAAGTCCCTACAGTGTCCCTGTAATTCTGTCCCGACTCAATTCCAGGGTCATTTCAGAGAGTCCTTCCCTGATTGCTTCATCTAAAGTTTCTCTCAATTGTCCTCATTTCACCCCCTTTTGTTTTCAGAGACCCTAGAATTTTCTGACTTCATTTAATACATATATTAATAGCCGAACTCTGTTGTTCCAGTGCTGGGGATCAAACCCAAGTCTCATACATGTAAGGCAAGTGCTCTGTCACCGTGCTCTGTCTCCAACTGACTGCTAACATATTATTGCAGGTCTGTCCCCAACTCTGGAACGTGCGTTCCCACAAAGGGTGGACTTTGTGTTACGTATTTAGTAAGTGGTTAGTGAGTGAGACCCTGCCTTCCCAGGCGTCTGTCAGCCTCAGACTGGATCTCAACCTTCCCCCACGGTTGCAATCTTCAAGCCATGCTGGCCCAAAAGCCCCAAGCTTGTTTACCCTCTTTTGTCACTTTGACCCTGTTGTGTGACACTGCTCCTGGGGAGCTGTGAACAAATGTCTCTTCACCCCACATAGGGAACTGGCAACAGACCTAATTAAAGATAGTACCAATGTAAGTAAACTTGTTGTAACTCTGTGGGTTTGGTCCCAGATTCTGGCACCCAAATGTGAGTTCTGCAACTCTGGGGAGGCAGGCAACCGCTGGAGCTGCAATGAGACAGCAGCCCTGGAGGGTGAGGTAGCCGCTTAGAACAGTTGACAGCTGGAGGGCGAGGTGATACCTAGAGCTCTGCCCTGGAGGTATCCTGGATACCTCAAGTCAGGGAAGTTATTCTGATTGCTTGGGAGAATCAGGCCTAGAGCTGCTAGGACAGTTCAGCAGGGAAGGGTATCCTGACTGTTTGGGAGAGTCAGGCTATACCTGGTGTGGTGGGGGATGGTTTTCCCCCAGGATATAGCAATCCTGCTCCTCTCCTGGAGAGTCGCTACAGCTGAGCTTTGCTCAGGCCCCACTTAAGGGAGCTTCCTAGCAGAGCTCTGCTTCTCCAGCCTAAGATGTTGCTTCTTTTGCTTCACTCTGCAAAAGGGGAAACTCCTGCAGAAATGTGGCAATCTCCTCTTCTGGAGCAAAGTATTACTTTTTCAGCTCTCCCTTGCTCTTTCCACTGAGGGATGTCTCAGCAAGGTTTTTCTGTTCAGCTCCTCCTTACTCTGTCCACTGAGGGATGTCTCAGCAAGGATCTTCTGTTCAGCTCCTCCTTGCTCTGCCTACTATGGGACGTCTCAGCAAGGATCTTCTCTGTGCCAGTGAATGAAGATCTTCACACCCAAAACTCTTTTGAGAAAGAGATTTATTTGGGAAGGAGGAGTCCAGGAGAGTAGCTGCTTCTACCAGAGTGGAGAGAACAGCTCACAACTGACCGGGCAGGGTGGTTTATATAGAATGTCTTGGGGGTGGAGTCAACCAGGGATTGGTTAGTTTTTTTTCTGCCTAGGGATTGGTCTATTTAGTGGGCTAGGGGCAGAGATGACCCTGATTTCAGAGCTAAACTGTGTTTCTTTCACTGACTTTTCTTGGCTTTTTGATACTAATTCTAAGGCCAGGGCATATTTCTTTCACTGACTCGGATTCTAGGGACCAAGAGTATTTCTTTGGTACTGGTTTCAGAGTCAGAGCATGTTTCCTTGGTTCTGGGTTTGGGGATAAAGTGTTCATTTCTCTGGCTCAGGTCCCAAACTCAGGCTGTGTTTCTTTCCCTGGTTCTGGACACCAGGGCCAGGGTGCTACTTTCCTGGTCTGTGATTGGTTGGTTTCACAAGTCAGTTGACCAGGGGCAGAGATGACTCTGATCTGAGCCAAACTGTGTTTCTTTCTGCCTTGATCTGAGCCATCTTTCCCTAGTTCTGGGCTCCAGGGTCAGGGTGGGTTTCTTTAAGCCAGCCCCTTTTCCCTACAACCAAAGTCCAATCTGGTGAACCAATGAGTTTTATTGAAGTTATTTACAGGAATATTGGCAGTGGTTATTTACTGGGGTACAATAACTGCAGACAGCTGTATCACCACAACCCACTCTAGCATGGGTGACAGCTCACAAAAGCTGGAAATGTAGAGCACACTGCACTACCTGCAGGCATCTCAACAGTTTGGAGTGTAGCTCTTTCAGACATTGTTATGGTCTGAGCCTCTTCCAAGATAGCTCAACAGTTGGTGTCTCTTGGCAGGCCTTACAACCTACATATGCTTGAGGAGACAAGGGTGTCTTAGTTAGCGATTCAGTTGCTGTGAAGAGACACCATGATCATGGCAACTCTTATAAAGGAAAATATTTGATTAGGTGTCTTGCAGTTTCAGAGGTTTAGTCCGTTATCATCATGGCAGGACATGGTGGCATGCAGGCAGACATGGTGTGGAGGAGCTGAGAGTAGAGAAGGAGCCTACATCTTGAGCCAACAGGTAACAGGAAATGGTCTGAAACACTGGGTGTGGCTTGAGCATATATGAGACCTCAAAGCCTGCTTCCACAGTGACACGCTTCCTCCAACAAAGTCACACTTCCTAATAGTGCCACTCCCTAGGGGCTTATGGGGGCCAATTACATTCAAACTACCACAAGGGGTATAGTGAATCTGGTCAGTTTTTGGGACGTCCTGAAACCCTTGAGTTGTTTACTTCCTGAGCATAGGGAGCTTCCCTGCAGGGTGGAGTGTTATATCTTGCAGGAAATTGCTGCAGCAGTCCTCAGATCTACTTCCAAGCTGTCCCTTGAATATGTTCTGCTTTGCTCTTTCCCAGTGTGCTGCATGCCACAGGATTATGCAATGAGAGTTCAACTGTCATTTAAGAGGCCAACCCACCAGAAACATGAATTCTGTCAGAGGAACCCATCATGCAAGACGTTTTGGAATTACTGCCTTTTGGATAGATAGCTGTTCTTGCTGTAGAAGCCACAGGTCTTCCCATCTGTTACATTTATTGGGCATGATTTCCCCTATGCATTGGTGTATCTGGATGACCTCCCTCAGCTATGTCTGAAGGCAGTCACACAGTCAAAACCTTTGTTTCTCACAACCAGGTCTTTGTTCCATTTTCCAATATAAACTTAGAGGTCTGCCTTCCTGCAGTTATCTTTATTGGCAGATGTTTAGTCAGTGTTAGTGTCCAGGCAAAAGAATCTCAGTTGAGACTTTCACCAACACCTAAGGACAAAGAATGACAAGTCTGGATTTGTTGATTCACAGCCCTCGGATAGATAGGAGTAAGCTAGCCCTGCCGGCAGGTCAGAGAGGTGCTGACCCAAACTAACCTTGCACTGACTTCAAACGAACTCTTAACTCCTTGTACTTACCTGCACCTCGGTTTATTAATATGAGATTTTAGCTTAGAGATTTACTGCTTGTGATAACAGGAAAAGTAATCAACCATTTGCTCTGTCTTGGAGGAAGATAATCTTCCCACAGACCCGCTGAGATAATGCTGCTATAACCAGAGTGGCAGAGAGGTGCCAGGTTCCCTTTCTTTAGCAAAATAGGCTTAGATCCTCCCTTTGGTCTAACTGCTTAAGGCAGAAGGTGTAATCTTTAGATCTGAAAGCTTCTTTAAAGCCAACTGACAATTGGTGAAAGTACTATAGTGGACCAGACACTACAAGTATTCCTCTGTTGCTTACAGAGGTTGCCTAGTTACCAGACACTCCCTCCACCCACTGGGAAAGTGGTGCTCATGCTGCTTGGATAGAAGCAGTGCAGGGAGAAAAAGGCAGTTTTTACCTTATTTGTGACTATAGACTGATTATAGACTTTTAGCTTATTATCTAGCCACACTTAGGAATGTAGTTAAGCACATGGATTCCCTCTTAGATTCCTTTGTTGATTTACTCTCCTGTTGGCCTCATGGGGAAACTTCCACTAACCACTAACCACTCCTACCTTGTGCCATAAAAGAAGCTGACAGGTGTAGCTAGAGTTTTCCTTCCTGGCCCACAGTCAGGACAAATCTCTGACACCCGTCAGTCCCACAGCTGCTCAGACCCAACCAAGTAAACACACTTATATTGCTTACAAACTGTATGGCTGTGGCAGGCTTCTTGCTAACTGTTCTTATATCTTAAATTAATCCATTTCTATAAATCTATACCTTGCCACGTGGCTCATGGCTTACCGGCATCTTCACATGCTGCTTGTCATGGCGGCGGCTGGCAGTGTCTCTCCCACTCAGTCTTCCACTTCCCAGAATTCTCCTCTCTCCTTGTTCCACCTGTACTTCCTGCCTGGCCACTGGCCAATCAGTGTTTTATTTATACAGAACGATATCCACAGCAGACAGGTATTGCCCTGTGTGAAAATCTTATCTCCCTTCTTTATGACCCTGAGAAACTCAAGCCTTGTACTTTGCATTGCCAAAAAATTGCTGATTGTAAGTGTGTATAAGCTGGTACCCTTGTAGTAGATGAAGAACAACATGGAAGAATAAAGAAGTTTGGTGTGAGCAGATTCATTCCTTCACCCTCAGATCCTTTAGATCTTGCTTGTTGTAGCGCCTTGATTGAACCCTGAAAGAGGACTTGAAGGCTGGCCCTTAAAGGACCTCATTACCAGTGTGCTTCACAAGTAGACAGGAAACTGTCTCAGCCAGTAACCCACAGTAGGGTAGGGAAGCCTATGAGTGACACCCAAAGTACACTTTGCAAGGTTTTCACTCTAAGCATGGACATGATGGAGACTCCAGGGATCCTTCCAGGCTGAGGTACCTCATAGAAAGAGGCTTTTTTCAAGGAAACAAAAGAGGACCTTGGGGGTCATGGGCTTTCATAAGTTGCACACATGTTTCTAAGGAAGGTGAGATTGTGGCTGGCAAATCCTTACCTATGCCGCATTCTTGCCCAAGACAGACATCGTGCTCCAGGTTGCTACACATGTTCATAGAGCCATGGTGGCCATTGTCCTTGGTCACTTGGTTACCAGATATATAAGTAATCTTAGGGAACTGTGTAAATAATGGCTCATTAAAAACAAACAAAACAGTGTGAGGCAGGCATGGTGTCTTGGGGCTTCTAGTGCCATGGTAAAACACCATGACCAAAAGCAACTTGGGAAGGAAGGGGTTTATTTTATCTTGTAGCTTGTAGTCCATCAATCCAGGGAAGTCAGGGCAGGAACTTAAGGCAGGAAACTGGAGGTAGGAACTGATGCAGAAGCTATGGAGGAGGGCTACTTATTGGCTTGCTCAGTTTGGTTTCCTATACACCTCAGGACCACCCGCCCAGAGGTAGCACCACCCACAGTAGGAGGGTTGGGCCCTCCTGCATGTCATCAATCAAGAAAATGCCCCACAGGCTTGCGTAGACGCTGATCCTATGGAGGGGTTTTCTCAATTGAGGTTCCCTCTTCCAAAATGACTCTAGCTGGTACACATAGTAACTCATGCCTTTAATCCCAGCACTCAGAAGGCAGAAGCAGGGTGTGTGTGTGTGTGTGTGTGTGTGTGTGTGTGTGTGTGTGTGTCTGACTGTCGGTCTGTTGGTGTGTATGGGCATCTTCCTGCAGCCTCAGCTTTCTGTGATCTGACATTCTCATGTTTGGTTTCTTGGTATCTCCACCAGGGATTATTATGGAAGAAATACAGTCCCTCTCATCTCTGCCATTCAGTCAGTTACATCCCCACAGAAGGGAAGGTGACCAGCTCAGCAGGGTTGAGTGAGATGTCTTCACAGTCTAGCCAGCAGGGCCCACCAGGATGGGAGGCTCTCTAAGAGGTTGATCCAGCCATGCCTGTCTGTGTACGTGTGTCTGTGATACCTTAGGCTGATGTCTGGCATCAACTGCTGTACACCTGATTAATTGATTAATTGAGGCAGTGTCTCCCAGTTGAATACAGAGTGTAGTGGGTAGCCATTCCAGCTTTGATCTGGAAGTTCCAACCCCCATTGAGACTTTGGCAACTGTCACGCCTACAAGGCGGGGCCAAGGGAGGCACCTGGAGACCTGAGATCTGGATGGGCCAGCGCTCTCTCTCTGTTCCGGGACCCTGGACGGTGGAGGTGGACCAAGCAGAGCTCCAGAGAACACCCCTGGACTGCGATACACCTTCCCCAGACCCCGCGACCTTCCTATCCCTTAATTTGTAAGTTACGCCATTAAATACATCTCCTTTTAACTACGTGGAGTGGCCTTAATAATTTCACCAATAACAGAGCACACTTTCTGGCTCATCAAGCTAGCCATCTTGCTCTGGAGATCCTCTGCCACCCAGCATATACATGGGCACTGGAATCAGAAATCCTGCCCTTACGCCACAAGCCCTTCACCCACAGCCGTCTTCCCAGCCTGTTGGATCATGGTCCAAGAATGGAGTCATGTGAAGAGAATTCTGAGTGCTTGTGAGACAACTCCAAGGAAACAAGAGTCTTGTGACCTCAGTTTCTTCAAAACACAGAATTGTTCTTGGAATGTGTCTTCATGCCCCTCCCAGGTGTAGCAGACAGGAGTGAGGTGACTTCAGCTGTTGTTCATGTGCTTCTACGGAAAGACATGTTTTTGCCACATGCAGCCTGTCCTCGTGACTGCACACTTTACTCAGGTGACTCTTCTTAACCCTCAGAGTATAAATTGTCTGATGCTCCGAATAAAGCTGGCTGTCACACGAGTTTTAGGCCCTGCTTTCCCAGGTTCACACCGCCCACTGGAGCAGCAAACCCCAGCCTTGCCTTTGTTTACCCTTTGTTTGTTTGTTTGTTTGAGACAAGGTTTCTCTGTGTGTGGCCTGGCTGTCCTGGTTACTCAGCTACGATGGGCTCTGGTCAGGCTGTGCAAACCAGTGAAGCTCAGCAGCTGAGGTGGTGATCACTGTTTGAATTACAGTGTCCTCAGCCCCGGCTCCCTAAGCCCAGCTCTTCTAACATCACTGCTCACCATAGCATGTTCACCATCACACATTGTTTTGTTTCCTTCTCCAGCGGCTTCCCACACAGGAGGCTTCTCTCTCCCATATCTTCGGAATCTGTCAAAGGCACCTCCATCTTGAGCCTCTGTACCAGGCCAGGCCCTTAGGAGAAGATCTGCAGTTCAGGCTTTGTCTCTGCGTTCTTGCTCATAATGAGGGAACAGGCTCCAGTCTTACATGTGATCGACACAGCCACCCAACCACCTCTGTTTATTATCCTAGGCCTTGGTTTCATTTGAAGATGTGGCCGTGACCTTCACTGTGGAGGAATGGGGACATCTGGACCTGGCTCAGAGGACACTGTACCAGGAGGTGATGATGGAGACCTGTGGGCTTCTGGTCTCACTGGGTAAGGATCCATTTCTCTTCTGCGTGCCGAGCTTAAAGCTGCCTTCATTGTACCCTCTGTAGGCATTGCTGATTGAGGCCACCACCCACTTCCTGCAGCCTCAGCTTACAGGGATATGACTGCTTCATGCTCGGTGTTCACATCGGGGATCATTATGTGAGAAACATAGTCCTCATCACTGTCAGGCAGGCAGTCAGATGTCCTTGTTCCACATCCCCGCAGATGGGAAGGTGACCGGCTCAGCGGGGTTGAGTGAGATGGCGTCACAGCTCAGTCAGCAGGGCCCACCGGGTTGGGGCTCTCCCAAGAGGTTGATCCAGCTGTGATCCAGGCAAACGAGAGGCCAAGGCACAAGGAGAAAAAGCCCAAGGGCAGCATGGCTGTGTAGCAAGTTCAAGACATACAGGATATCCTCTGCCCACCCCCCAGAAAAGACAAGGATTCTTCAGACAGGCAATAAGATGTTTATCCCCGGCACTTCTGGTGTCTTGAAGCAGCACAGCCTCAGCTAAGTGACTTCTTTAGTTCCTGCCGCCTCCATTATTGACACATATATCCCAAGGCCTGGGCAAAGTGGCAGCTTATTGTTGAGTCCTCCACTCATGCAGAAAAGAAATCACCTCCCAGGCCCAGCCTTGAGCGGGGATTATGAGCTTGCCAACTTCATGCCATTACTCGGATGGTTTCATTTTTAGTGTAGTATTTTAGTAACACCTGCACAGCAAGTGAACCAATGTCTAGGCTGTGCCCAGAACAGATCTTGGACCATCCCAGTGCTACAGAGTCTACATAACACTCAAACCCAGTGTCTTCCACCTAACCATTTTCCCTTCCTGCAGAGTGGCAATAGAGTGGAAGCCCACCAGGTCTCCCTTTCCCCAGACGTTCAGATGGTTTGGGGGCTCTGTAGCCTTGTGTCCACAGTGGAGTAAACTCTGTTGGTTTGTGCTTAGTTGGAGGAAGTGTACCAGGAACAGCACTCTGGATGTGGGAACCAGCAAAACAGAGTCCCTGAGGACAGGGAGCTCAATGAAGGGAGGTTCAGTGCTCCGCCCCCATGGTCCCACCACTAAGCTCCATGCAAGGCATGTGGCGGCTGTCAGTGAACCTTTGCCCAGTGAATGCTGACTGTGTTCTGTCTGCCATGTGGGATTTTCCAGTGACTTTCCTATGGCTACTCAGCTTCTCTTTATAAGCCTTCACATTTGGAAACATGTCTTGTCATACTAGATGCATCCTGTAAGCCAAGTGTATGACTCCACCTGCTTAGATGCCCAGAGGTGCCACTGGCTCCTGCACAGCCAGCAGCCAACCCAGTTCTCCTGCCGTATTCCCTGATGCTCTGGGTCCTCAGGCTGGCCCTGGGAGGGGTACCGGATGAGGCAGGTCCAGCTGGAGCAGTAAGCCTGCCTTGAACACCACAATTACAGGGGAGCTTTGGAACCCAAGAGCTGGGTGCTTATGGCCAAAAACGTGTTTTGATTTTATTAGGGTTTGAAAGCAGGCCCTGCTAGGTAAGTGTGCTCTCCAAGCAGGTGGAAAGCTTCTGACTCAGATCGACAGAGAATGTCTTCCAAGGTAGGGGTTGTGTCTCCCTCCCTGGTTTCTGGCAGTGAGCTATGCACTCCTGTAAACATGAGTTTTTACTTCTGTCCTTACCTATAAATGCTGCTTTGTGTTTTTCTCATGCCAGGGCATCGTGTTCCCAAGCCAGAGCTGATCTACCTCCAGGAGCATTGGCAGGAAGTGTGGGCAGTGAAGAGGGGCCTCTCCCAACGCACATGCCCAGGTAGGTGGCTGACAGTGGCTGTGGGGCACCAAGGGGCAGCTGTGCTGATGCCACAGCCTGGTGGGTGTCAGCTGGTCAGATCATGGAGCACTCCTCTGTGGTCCCCTGACTTCACACCCACCTCACACTCTGCCCTTACTCAGACAACTTAGCCGTGTCAATAGTGATGCGGAGGTGGTTGTGCAGGTGTTTGTCTCTGTGCTGTGCTGACTTAGACACCTTTGGGTAAAGCCAGGAGAGGTGTAGCTGGATCATACGTCAGTCCTGTTCTCAGGGTTTTTGAGAGAACTCCAGTCTGATCTCCATAGTGTTGGCGCTGATTCACATCTCAGCCGCAGTATATTGACCATCTCCTCATGAGCATTTGCTCTTGTTTGTAGCCTGGATGATAGCTACTCTGGTGAGGGGAGATGGAATTATAGAGATGAGTTCTGGGAGAATTAACATTGTATTTTTAACCTCTTTTCCTATAGATCCTAATGTCCAGACTTACCTGTATGTTATGGCACTGATTCATACGGATGCTATTGGCTCTGTGTCTGTCCTGTTCCCATAATCCACATAGCAGACCCGGCGTGTCTGTGCTTCTCACCCTCCTTCACTCTTGCACCTGCCAGAGTCCTGACAGTGTGTGTTCTGTCTCTACCTGTCTACTTCCTCATTTCCGTACTTCTCACCTTCACGTTTTCTTGGTGTTCAGAATTCTGTCAAACCTTTGTACTTTGTCCTCACTTACTACAGTGTCTGTCTGTCTGTCTCCCCCAATCTCATCCCTCAGGTCTTCTACTTGGTAACTCTTATTCTCCCTTAGAAATAGGATCATATACCAGTATTCCTGCATATCCTCTGCTGTCCCTTTTGGCCTCCCATCCAGGCCGAATTAGGCACAACTTCTCTCTGTTGTCATATAGCATTATGACACTTCCTTACACCACATTGACTGTACACATTGTACCCATTGCTTTGCATACCTCCCCCGTTCTGGAGTTTGGAGTGACCTCTGGGCTCATGGTTCTCTCTCCTCTATCCCAGCTTTTCCTCCTAGGTTTCCACTGAAAGATATTAAGAGCCTAAGCATGAGTGAATGAAAATGAACGTACAAACACGGTTTTAAGACATAAGTGAATGTAATAATAACCTTCAGAGGCAATATTTTCATCTTCTGCTACATTAGTGTTTGTTTGGTTCTGTTTACTAATAAATAGACACCTGTTCTTGTTGGATTTCCTTTAGATGAAGAAGCAAAATCTGATGATGCCTCAAAACCCACTGCTCAGCTGACTTTCTGTTTCCAAGAACAACTATCACAGAGATCCTCAGAGGACTCCAAGTTAGGGCAGACCAAGGATAAAGAAACATGGTCAGAAATGCCAGGTGGGAACACAAGGACAACAGACTCTTCCAAGGAGACATGCCCTGGAAAGCTGAGTCATAAACATGATGCTCTGGAGACAGATGATGGTCTCTGTTTACGAGTCTTACAGGCACAAGCTATTCCACGAGATTCTGCCCATGAACATAATTCCCAAAGACCCGAAAAAGAGCCTGCAGTTGATGTAGTGAGTCTTTATCAATGTAAAGATTGTGGGAAAGTGTTTAGGAATAATTGGACCTTAGTGTGGCATCAGCAGATTCATGCTGGAATAAAGCCTCATGAGTGCAGTGAGTGTGGGAAAATCTGTCATCACATGGCTGACTTTATTGAGCATATGAGGATTGATACTGGGAAGAAACTACATAAGTGCATCGACTGTGGGAAGGCCTTCAGACGCAGTTCTCACCTCACTGAGCACCAGCGGCTACACACTGGAGATAAACCCTATGCGTGCAAAGAATGTGGGAAAACCTTCTCCCACCGCTCCACTTTCATCCAGCACAAGATGACCCACTCTACAGAAAAGCCTTTCCTGTGCAAAGAATGTGGGAAAGCTTTTTACTACAGCTCTTCATTTGCTCAGCACATGAGGATTCACACTGGAAAGAAGCTGTATGAGTGCAGCCAGTGTGGGAAGTCCTTTACTCACTCCTCTACTTTTGTAAAACACAGGAGAACCCACACTGGAGAGAAGCCGTACGAGTGCAGTGAGTGTGGCAAAGCGTTCACTCACCACTCCACATTTCTCCACCACAGTATGACTCACACGGGGGAAAAGCCCTTTGTGTGCAAAGAATGTGGGAAAGCTTTTTGTGTCAATTCATCCTTCACTCAGCACATGAGAATCCACACTGGAGAGAAGCCATATGAGTGCAGTGAGTGTGGAAAGGCCTTCACCCAGCGCTCCACTTTTATCAGGCATAAGAGGACACACACTGGGGAAAAACCCTTTGAGTGCAAAGAATGTGGAAGGGCCTTTTGTGACACCTCTTCTCTGATTCAACACATGCGGCTTCACACTGGTGAGAAGCCCTATGAATGCAGTGAATGTGGAAAGGCCTTCACCCACCACTCAGTTTTTATCCGACACACTAGAACCCACAGTGGAGTGAAACCCTTGGAATGCAAAGAATGTGCAAAAGCCTTTTACTATAGTTCTTCCTTCATCCGACACATGAGAATTCACACTGGAGAGAAGCCTTATGTTTGCAGAGAATGTGGGAAAGCCTTCACTCAACCTGCAAATTTTCTTCGGCACAGTAGGATCCATACTGGAGAGAAACCCTTCGAATGCACAGTATGTGAGAAGGCTTTTTATGACACTTTTGCCTTAATTAGGCACATGAGAACTCACACAGGGGAAAAACCCTTTGAGTGCGGTGAATGTGGAAAAGCCTTCAGCCATAATTCTTCCTTCATTCAGCACCGAAAGATCCATAGCAGGGTTTAAAAGACACAGAACAGTCTTTTGCGCTTGTGTTCACTTCCATCCACACCTGAATAGCACATGCTAGCAAAATACTTTTCAATGTTACCATCAGGGAAAATCTTATGGCCAGAGAAATAATTTAGTTTCTGGAAATTCATGCTGAAGAGACACGATTGTCATCCCTATAACAGCTTTTTGTGGCACATCATCATTTGTCATCTAAAGAATTATGTATTAAAAATCAGCCCAGCCTAAGCTTTGCACAGTATCTGAGAATTGTCTGGAGTAAAACCCAGTTTTGCTAGGCATTTAGGTAAATGTCAGCAGCAATCATCCTTTTATTTATACAGCAAATCTAACTTGGGTATTTTAAAGCAGCAAGGAAAAAGGAGGAGACAGATGAGCAAAGGTGAAAAAATGTATGCATGCATGGCCTCTCTGATTTCCCTAGGAAGCAGTGAAATTGTCATGGCAGCATGAGAGATCTAAAAGACCTCACCCCCACGTGTCTTCACACTCCCAGAGAGCTGCACCATTAGGAGCACTATACCAGCATTTCTTTTTCTGTCTTAATAAATTTTTTTCCATACAGTATATTTTGATCATATTCTCTTCCGTCGCCCAAACATTTTTTCTTCAATGGTTTTGATTATAGGAGCTAGTTTTGTTTTGTTTTGTTTCCTTTTGTTGGTGTGTGCCACTGTGCACATGTGGAAGTCAGATGATACTTGCCAGGAAATTGAACTTAGGCTGTCCTACTTGGGTGGCCAGTGCCTTCACCACTGAGCCATCTCACTGGCCACCGTGCCAACATTTATTATAAATAAACCCTGATTTTTGTCCTTGAGAAGTGCAAGTAGTGTGACAAATAGAAAGGCCTGAGTCATAAATACTCATATACATACATCTTTATATTTGTAGTTGTCAGAGCCTGCCGACAGTCAGCTGGGTAGCTGGGTAGAGGTGTGAGGATTGTAGAGACAATGAAGAAGACAGAAAAGAGTCCAGAGGTCTGCCGGTCAATGCTGGACAGCCCCGAGTTTATTTCACAGCCAGCTTATGTACAGTTTTGAAGGACAGAGGTAGAACAATGCACAGCACAGGCATTCAGCCACTATCTGTCCTGCCTTGTGTCAAGGAGCAGGGAGTTTCATTTTCTATCTCAGTGTTCCTCCGGCTGGCATCAGCAGCCTGCATCTAGCTAGATAGTGTGTTCCTTCTTGTGAGCTAATCAGGACTTTCTCACAGCCCTTCAAGGAGACTCTGCACACTAATCAGGACTTTCTCACAGCCCTTCAAGGAGACTGTGGGCTAATCAGGACTTTCTCACAGCCCTGGAGTAAGCAAGCTTGAACTCTATTGACTCAGAGTAGACTTCAGATTCAAACTGGGAAACTGAGTCAGTTGTGGGCTCCCACATGTAGTGAATTCTTATTTGTGATAGTTCTAGTCTTAGAATTTACAGTTTACCAATTTCAGTACTGAACCACTGTTGCCAGGGAAAACTGAGGCTGTATTCTTTTTTTTTGTTGTTTTGATTTTTCGAGAGAGGGTTCCTCTGTGTACCCCTGACTGTCTTGAAATTTGCTCTATAAACCAGGCTGGGATTAAAGACCTTCACCACCACCACCCAGCTCAGACTCTATTCTTATACACCTCTGGTAACTAAACCTTTTCATCAGCCAATCAATAGCTAAGCTTTTTCTATTTAAACACACCATACTAGTATATACGTATGTTAATATATTTATAATTACTGTCCTTTCTAATAATGATAATTATGCTTTTTTAATGTAATGGACTCAAGTACATTGTGAGCTAATATGTTAAATACATGCATGCACAGTACATGTGTTTAGCAGTTATAAACAGGAAATAGTATTGACTACAGGGCTGTACTGTACAATACAGCCATACAAATATACTCCTAAACTTGAAGCCAAAGTAAATAACTCATTAAAATTCTAATTTGTTGGAGCTACAGGGTATGTGATTGGAAAGCATTACCCATGATTCAACCTCTTACCCTTGGCTTGAGAGAGAGGGCCATGAAGTGGCATAAGAGGAAGACAGTTGTAAACGGAGGCAGAGTTTTCTGTCCCAACCACCCAGTCCCAAATACTTTAATTATAAATGCTTGGCCAATAGCTCAGGCTTATTACTAACTAGCTCTTACATTTAAATTAACCCATTTCTATTAATCTGTGTATTACCACATGCCATGGCTTTACTGGTCCTCTGGCATCTTGCTTCTTGGGTGGCGGGCTCACCTCTCTCTCAACTCCACCCCCTTCTTTCAAATTCTCTGTTTGATTGTGCTGCCTAACCTTATCCTGCCTTGCCATAGGCCAAAACACCCAATGAGAGCAACACATTGACAGCTTACAGAAGGACCATCCCACAGCATTTCCCCCTTTCTGTCTAATCAAAAAGGAAGGTTTCTAATTTAACATAGTAAAATTACAAAAAAACCCAGTTATCAAGCAAGAATTATAATTACAATATCTAGTCTATTTGTACTTGACAAAATCAAAGAAAACACTCAATTTTCTATCTTGCTGAGTCTAAAGTTTCATATCTAATTTACCTTTTATCATAATTAGGGAAAACTATAACTATCTAGTCTTCAACTCCATCAAATACCTGAGGAAATTATATTGCCTGAGTAAGCAGGAAGTGCAGGCAAGTGACTTCCAAAAAATGTGAGAAATGGATTAAAGTACATTCAATAATCTACCTTTTTCCCCTCATAATAATCTACCCTTTTCCTCCATCATTTCTATATCATATTCCCCTTTCTTTTAGAAAGAGATTAACTATGACCGATAACAATTTATAGCAAATCTCCCCCTTAAATGAAAACAAACATTTATAACCAATATTTTGGGAATGTGGGTGTACTTTTCTAAACTACTTCCTGCTGATTGGGGGTGCTGGTAATCTTTGAGGGACCCTGAAAAAACCAGGATAATTGTTAAGTCTTGGCTGTAGTATTTTGTGACGTTGGATCATCTCAGTCAGCAGCCTGGAAGTTTTTCTGGATGCTGGATCACCTGGGCCATTGGTTTCCATTGGAGATTTTTCAGGGGGTCTTCCTTGATCATACATGATTTTTATTTTTCTTTTTTCTTTCTTTCTTTCTTTTTTTTTTTTTTTTTTTTTTTTTTTGTTTTTTGAGACAGGGTTTCTCTGTGTAGTTTTGGTGCTTGTCCTGGAGCTCGCTCTGTAGACCAGGCTGCTCTCAAACTCACAGAGATCTGCCTGGTTCTGCCTCCTGAGTGCTGGGATTAAAGGCATGTGCCACTACTGCCCAGCCATCTGATTTTCCTTAACTCAGAATGAATCCACAGCCTCTCATTTCCTGTGGAAACAAAAACACAACCTCTCCCCCAAAGTGGCATACCTTTTGACTTAAATTTTAGAGTCAATATATTTTTAAAATATATATATTGGTTTAATTTAGTAGCTTTTACAATCAAATGTCTCTCAGCAGTTATCATTCACCCATTAACAGACAAAAAATCCAAAGAAAACACAATAATTTAGAATTCAGACTCTCTGTATTATTCATCTTTATGTGGCTTATCATATTTTTATTACTCTTCTCTTTTTAAGGATATTACTTTATTATTTTTAAATTATTTTTTAAATCTATGACTGTCTCTATTCTCTTTCCCGAGCCTATGTGTATTTTTAAACACACTGTAACTCATTTAGAGTTTTTTTTTCCATTTGAATCTGTCCTTACTGCCCAGTCCCAAATACCCAGCAGCTGCTTCCCAACTTACTACACAGAGCCTTATATTAATTATAAATGCTTGGCCGATAGCTCAGGCTTATTAATAACTAGCTCTTACATTTAAATTAATCCATTTCTATTAATATTTTTATTGCCACATGCCATGGCTTTACTGGTCCTCTGGCATCTTGCTTCTTGGGTGGGTGGGCTCAACTCCACCCCTCTTCCTCCAAGTCCTCCTTTTGATTGTTCTGCCTAACCTTATCCTGCCTTTCCATAGGCCAAAACAGCTTTATTATCAACCAATGAGAGCAACACACATTCACAGCATACAGAAGGACCATCCCACAGCAGACAGTTTTGAGAATGACATGTTCACATGTTTCAGGAACTCACCATTTGTTGACAGTGTCAGTGTCCCTCTGTATGGCTTGAAAACTAGACCAGCCACATCTGTCTGACTTTTCATGTAAAATGTTATGTGTGTCCAAACATATGGGAGACAGTGAGGTTGGGTTTGTAGTTTGAAGCTGCATTCAGTGGTAGGATTTCACTTTTACCTAATTGAAAAGTGTGCTGTCTTAGTGCTCTATTGCTGTGAATAGACACCATGACTATGGCAACTCTTATAAAGGAGAACATTTAATTGGGATCGCAGCTTACAGTTCAGAAGTTTAATGCATTATCATCATGATGGGAAACATAGCAGCATGTAGGCAGACATGGTGCTGGAGAAGGAGCTGAAAGTTCTACATCTTAAAGGTTCTGCATCTTGATCAACAGGCAACAGGAAGTGAACTGTCACACTGGACATGGCTTAAGCATATATAAGACCTCTAAGCCCACCTCCACAGTGACACTTCCTTCAACAAGGGCCCATAGTGCCACTTCCTATTGACCAAGCATTCAAAAACATGAGTCTAGGGGGGCTATTCAAACCTATTCCTATTCAAACCACCACATGTGCTAAGCCAGAATACCATGCTGATATAATACCTTAGCTGCTGTGAGAGGAAGGACATGTGGAGTCAGGCTCAGTTTGGTCACTGACTTCTGCACCTCACTTTTGATTTCACCCAGCACTTTATTAGTGGACTGTGGGGCCTTACCTACTAGAACACCTTCCTCTTTATTCCAATAGAGCCTTTCTACTTGCCATGCAGTGTATGCCATCTGATAACTGTTCTTTGAGTTTCTTATAATTTTTTAAGCAGCTTTCATAGAGTACATGCTGTGGGATGGTCTGCATGTCAAGTGTGTTGCTGATTGGTCAATAAATAAATCACTGATTGGCCAGTGGCCAGGCAGGAAGTATAGGCGGGACAAGTAGGAGAATAAAGCTGGGAAGTGGAAGGCTGAGTCAGAGAGACACTGCCAGCCGCCACGATGACAAACAGCATGTGAAGATGCCGGTAAGCCACGAGCCATGTGGCAAGGTATAGATTAATGGAAATGGATTAATTTAAGCTGTAAGAACAGTTAGCAAGAAGCCTGCCATGGCCATACAGTTTGTAAGCAATATAAGTCTCTGTGTTTACTTGGTTGGGTCTGACGGCTGTGGGACTGGCAGGTGAGAGAGATTTGCCCTGACCGTGGGCCAGGCAGGAAAACTCAAGCTACAAGTACACCCACATATTTTCCAACAATCATGTACATTAGCTTAACACTGTCCCAAGGGTCACAACACAATATTCATATAGTGACTGGCTTCCATTAGCCTGACATGGTGGCTTAGGTTGATGTTGAAAGCCTTTTGGGTCTGGCTATGAATTTCCCTCATGTTGAAGCACCTTGCAAGCTCTTAATTATTACCTGATGGAGAAGTTTGATGACAAATACTGAATTAGAGGGCGTGAAAATACCTTAGTTGAGGTGTGCATTTTTTTAAAGATTTATTTATTTATTATGTATACAGTGTTCTGTCTGCATATGTTCCTACACTCCAGAAGAGGGCACCAGCTTTCATTATAGGTGGTTGTGAGCCACCATGTTATTGCTGGGAATTGAACTCAGAACCTCTGGAAGAGCTGCCAGGGCTCTTGACCTCTGAGCCATCTCTCCAGCCCAAGGTGTGATTTTTTTAAGTTCTTTGTGACCATGGACTGAGGTATTATTCAACCAGAAAGGCATGGTTTTTGCCTTGGAGATGGCACAGCTTGGCTGGAGCAGCTGTGGGAACAGTGCCCCAGTCTTTCTGAGGTACATGTGCTTTCTTCAACTTATGAAAAACTGACTTAGTTTTTCCTTTTATATGCCCAAGAATTTAAGGTTCCATATATCAATAGAGTCACCTTTAAAATCACCATTGATAACTGACACAATTGTGTAGTTCTGTCAACAGGGCAGTGGAAGGCATTTTAGGAGTGAGTAAGCATCATGAGAAGCAATACACGAATCTGCTGCATTGGGAAACAAGTGTCACTTACCTCACACTTCTGTGTTCCTTCACTCTAAACATTAAAGAGATGTGAGACACTCAGGGGACACATAAAGCAAATGAAGAGCTTTTGGCCCTGGTTCCACCTACATATTTTACTTCATCTGAGTAACGAAGCCAATTGATAGGGTTTCTCATTCGTGGAAGAGAAGCCTATACAAGGACTCTGCTTTACTCCTTCCCATCCCATTTGTCTACTGGAATATAAGATAATTACTATAAGGTAATGAATGAACTCCAAAGACTAATCTCTGGAATATTCCATGTGTATAAGTCAGAGAAACACTGCACAGGTCAAGAAATACAGTGTTTCAGTCACTGACGGGCTCTGTGTAGTTCTATCAAGATCCTCTCTAACAGAGTCAGTGCTTGGACTATCACACACTTTAGTTTTGAAGGCATATGGACAGAACTTCTCATAATAGACATTTGTCATGCTTGTTTTTATTTTTTAAGTATATATCCATTGTAAAAACTAATGGGCTGTGTCATTTTTCATACAATCACAGAACATGTGCTTTAATCATGTCCACTTCTCATCACCCTCTCAACATGCCACTACTCAGGCAGCCTTTCTAAATAGTCTCCTTTTCACTTTCGTGACTCCTTTCCTGTTGTTATTCTGCACTCTGCATGTGAGAGGAAGCATGACACTCGTCATTCTGTGGTCATAGCTGGCAGTTACTCAGGGGGCTTGAGGTACACCCCATTCTCTACTGGCTCTCAGCGTTTCTGCTCCAAGTTGTGATATTGCCATTGCTTGCTTGCCTTTAACAAGTTTTTACCTTTTAAATTTAGGGTAAGTGTGTACATATATCCATATCAAATTTATTACTATTTATCGCCTGTGAACTGCAGCCTCTGTGAGAAAGTTGTATTGGTTTTGGTGTTATACTTAGCAAAGTGAGTCACACTAATAAGACATCAGTGCTTATGAAATATGAACATTCTTGGGCTTACCTCAAACCAACTGAAACACAAACTCTTGGGTTGGAGCTTAGCAATGTATAGCAAGCTCTCCCAATGATTCTGAAGTATCACTGAAGTTCTTTACACTGAGTGGTTATTAGAGTCCATCCCACAGCAATATACAGAATACAGAAATGATGCTCAAATTACCTTTCTTGAAATGTGTTCATAACACCCACTGGAAATATACTTTAACATATTTTCACCAAAAGAATGACATTCTTAGCAGAGACTAGGCCATGTTTTTCCTAGGTTTTCCAGTCTTGAAAGGCTATATTGTGGCTAAAATTAGTTCAAGAAAAATAGTGCAAGAAACAGTGATAGCCGGGCGGTGGTGGCGCACGCCTTTAATCCCAGCACTCGGGAGGCAGAGCCAGGAGGATCTCTGTGAGTTCGAGGCTGGCCTGGGCTACCAAGTGAGTTCCAGGAAAGGCGCAAAGCTACAGAGAAACCCTGTCTCGAAAACAAAACAAAACAAAACAAAACAAAACAAGAAACAGTGATAGTGTGGGAGAGATGGCTCAGTGGTTAAGAGCACTTGCTGATCTTCCGGAGGCCCTAAGTTCAGTTCTCAGTACCCATGTGGCAGCTCACAACCACCTGTAATTCCAGCTCCAACAGATCTGTCAGACGCCCTCTTCCAGCCTCCATGGGTACTGGGTACTGTATGTGGGTGCACAAACCCATCCACACACAGACAGATATACATAATTAAATAAATCTATTAAATAAGACTTACTTGGTGCAAATTTTATATGCAAAATGGTTTTTACTAAAGACTAAAATTTTTATCATTTTCTCCAGCTTTGAGTTTCAACATTTTACATTTGCTAAATCCACCAAAAGACTAAATATCCTCACATGCCCATTAGCTAAAAATGCTTCTATCTAGAACTGAAAATGCAAGCTAGTGCCTTATAGCTTACAAATAAATACAAATAAAAAAATGCTTGTTTTATAGAATTCAATGTAATTGCAAAGAAAGATGGCACATAATGCCTATGTTCTTCAGGTTGCTTGACTACTAATCTGATGTCTAGCAGGATAACCCTTATTGAATGCTGCTATAGTTCTTACACCAGATCTCTCTCTGGTCTAATTTATTTGATAGAGAGTGAAGGTTGCACAATGGATGGACTCTGAACAATTTCTGTTTTTCTATAACTCACAGCTTCTTTTCTCTATGAACCTGAAAGAGTCAGATTTCCTTCGGTCTTTCCTGTATTTGACACAAATATCTTTACTTTCTGGTGCAGTGTGGGTTTTCTTATGTCAGTTTGATGTGTGATATTTTGATCATATTCTGATAATGAAGCTTGTTTGGAGTCAGAGGCACTAGCTGACCAAAATTAACCATAGAGTTTTGGAAGACTGAGGACAGATAGAAGACAGGAAGTAGTAAGGTGAGGCTGGGAGAAGATCTCAGCCTTTTTGGGTTGAGAAACTGAAGAGAGGGGAAATAACTGGTATCTTCTCTGCTTCTCTGATTTTTCAGATTCTAACTCTGATATCTGACTCCCAATTTTTTATTGATAAAGAATAATTAGATTAATGCTTCATCTGGCACCCAACATGGGGCATGAAAGCACGAGATAGCCACTCACCCCTGGCTTTGCAGCTGCTGCAGCCATGCCAGCAGCCACTCCAGGAGCTGCAGTCACTGCTGGTAGCCATAGCCACAGCTGCAGCCACCCAAGATGGCTGGCTTTTCCTTCCTTGCTCCAAGCCCTCTGAGTGAGTCTGGGATTTTCCTGTTGCAGCCTCTCTACAACAGTCTCCAGCTGCCACACAAGCTCCATAGGCCCTAAACTCCATAGGTGCCTGGGCTCCAAATGCCACTGGAGTTAGCCACCCACCACCAGCTGGCTCTGCCTTCAGGCAGCTCTGTGCTCTCACTTCCTGCCTGTCACATGTTCCTATGTGCACTTTTCAGACAGCTGGCTCCTTGGCTCTTTTTCCCCCATGAGTTGCGGGCTTCCCCTGGACTCCCTCCTCAGGCTGCTGCCACACTTAGGTTAGCCACATTGATGTCTGCTCTAGCTTCTATTGTTGTTGCAACCACCACATACTCTCAGTTTACAACTACTTGTGAGTAGTTGCAGCTGTCCTCAGCCAGGCTGTGCACCACCACTGCCTGTGTTCTCCACCCAGGCATGCTACATAACAACAGCCAGCCTCACACTTCACTATTATCATCAGCAGATCTGGTGAGACAGCTGGGAATTCTTTTTTTTTTTTTTTCAGTTTTTTGAGACAATGTTTCTCTATGTAGCCCTTGCTGTCCTGGAACTCACTCTGTAGACCAGGCTGACTTCCAACTCCCAAAGATCAGCTTGCCTCTGCCTCCCGATCGCTTGAATTAAAGGCGTGCACCGCCACCACCTGGCCAGCTGGGAATTCATAAAGATGGGAATTAGTTAAAAAAGAGAGAGAGAGGAGGTTTTTTTCCCTGCATTAAAAATGGGAAATCTTACAATGCATGGAGTTAGGTCTCTGTATAGTTCCACAATGGATAGTTTGAAAATGGAACAATTAGATGAAGGGATAATCAACTTAACTGGCATTGACATAATGTCAATTATAACCATTACCATTTTGATACTTCTTGTTTATCCCTAGAAAAGTTGTTTGATATCAGTGCCAAATATGAAAAATTGACTGATAAGATAAAATCCTTAGAAAGACAGACTAATGAAACTAAGAAAAATATTCACACACAGACAGAGGAATTTCGAACAGAAGCTACTGCAACATTACATTATGAAACTGAAGAAAAGTGGCCCAAGGTAATTAGAAAACCAACCTTAAGTTATCCAGTTATCACTCAAGAATGACTACCAGATGCTATGCATCCCCAAGGCTATTTAGATATTAACTGAGATCCTATAGAAATGTTAGATTTGAAGAGATTTAAAGGAGCAATAGTTTCATATGGTATGCATTCACCTTTTGTGAAGCAGATGTTAAATTCATGGGCTACTCAGAACAGAATTATTCCACAAGATTGGAAAGATTTAGTTACAGCAGTTTTGGAAGCTGGACCTCAGTTACAGTGAAGAATCTGGTGGAGAGACAAAGCTGGGGTCATAGAACAACGAAGTAGGGCTAAAGGTTATTGCTGTGGGATGTTCTGTATGGCAAATGTGTTGCTGATTGGTTAGCAAATAAAACACTGATTGGCCATTGGCTAGGCAGGAAGTATAGGCGGGACAAGGAGGAGAATAAAGCTGGGAAGTGGAAGGCTGAGTCAGAGAGACACTGCCAGCCGCCACCATGACAAGCCGCATGTGAAGGTGCCGGTAAGCCACGAGCCATGTGGCAAGGTATAGATTAATGGAAATGGATTAAATTAAGCTGTAAGAACAGTTAGCAAGAAGCCTGCCATGGCCATACAGTTTGTAAGCAATATAAGTCTCTGTGTTTACTTGGTCGGGTCTGAGCGGCTGTGGGACTGGCAGGTGAGAGAGATTTGTCCTGACTGTGGGCCAGGCAGGAAAACTCCAGCTACAGGTTATGAGACCTCCTGGTGTGCCAGGTCCTCTCATTACTAAGTTTTCCAAAAGCTCTGAAATTCCTTCAGGAAGAACTCAGATAATAATCACTAGTTTTAGCAGGCATGGTGGTGCATGCCTTTAATCCTAGCACTTCAGGAGGTAGAGGGAGGCAGATCTCTATGAGTTCGAGGCCAGTCTGGTATACAGAACAAGTTTCAGGACAGCCAGGACTACACAGAGAAACGCTATCTTGAATCTCCCCCACCAAAAAAAAGAATCACTGACCTTAAACAAACAGTAACAGTAATGACTTTAAATAAAAGGCAGTTCAAAACCTAGGTGCTAGTACTCCTGAATTGAAGCCAGATGCAATGCACTGTGGAATCTCTCACTACACCTGTTCCCCTTGAAAAGCCAGGAAGTTTGGTGAATGTGTTCTTGCTTGCACAGAATCAGAGACTAGTGAACAGAAAGGCTGAGTCCCAAGGCACATACCTGGACCATAACAACCTCACTTGCCTATGTAGCCAGGGCCGCATGGGGAACACACATGGAGAACAGCCTAAATAACCTTGGAAATCTAGAAAGAAATACTTGCTTTTTTGGTGACCCTGACTACAAAGAAATTAAACTTGGGAGGTTGAGAATATTAATAGACCCTCATCTATAAGCAAGTAACTAGAGCATTTCTAGAAGTGCATGTAACAGAGACTCCCAGATTTACTGGCCCTGACTCTATGAAACACAGCCAATGTGAAAGCAGTTAAAGCAGACGCTAATTGTTTCATTACACTTGTGATTTCCTCTAGGGAAGGGGTACAGCACACAGGTAGACCTCCCCTTTATCACGTGGTCACCTGACACATGCCAGGTTCCAGGGGTAAGATGGCTTCAGCCACAGGTACTGGAAGTGATACTCAAGCCAGGTTACCAAGCTCCTGGAGCTTCACATATACCCAGCACCCACCGGAGTGTCTATCTCCAGGGCAGATGCCCAGATGCAAGCATCAACTTGTTGCTGACAGCTCCTTCACCAAGACCACCAGTCATTAGGTTGACCAAGCAGACAACACACTCCCTGCACTCGAAGACATTTCTCTTTGGACTTTGTGGTACCAAAGAATGAAAAGCCATTGGATTAAAGCTTTCCTCTGGTGTAGCAGGAATTTTCTTTGGGCTGCCAGCTCACAAATGATGACACAGAGACTTATTAATTATGAAAGCTTGGCTTTAGCTTAGGTTGTTGTGGTTTTTTTTTTTTAAATGGGTCACTGAGGCTTTTATTTTGCATGTAGAACTGCTGGGGCAGGGATCTTACCTGTGGCCACCCTAAAGATTACACTGGGCTTCAGACACTTAGCTTGGAAGTGAGGTGACAGAAACAATGATTCAGACCAATCACATGATTACAAGGCTGGGGTTTCCAGCAGGCTCAAGGTGGTCAGGTGTGGCTGTCTAAAGATGTCTAAGGAAGCAGTGGCATGGGAGGGACAAGCGCTGGGCCAGCTTTGAGCCTCCTCGTTGACATTAGGGACAGGGTCAAAGCAGCTGGTGGCTCCAGGGATCTCCATACACACTTTACTTGGCCAGGGGGTTCCTGAAGCACCTGCCAGCAAACTTGGCCTTGCAGCCCAGCTCTTCCTCGATTCTAAAGATCTGATTTTACTTGGCCAGGCGCTCAGATCGGCATGGGGCACCAGTCTTGATCTGCCCAGTGCAGAGTCCCACCACCAGGTCAGCGATGAAAGTATCCTCAGTCTCCCCAGAGCGATGGGACACCATGACACCCCAACCATTGGACTGGCCAGCTTACATGCCTGCAGAGACTTGGTCACAGAGCCAATCTGGTTCACTTTGAGCAGGAGGCAGTTGCAGACTTCTCACTCACAGCCTTGGCAATCCTCTTAGGGTTGGTTACTGTGAGATCATCCCCAGCCACCTGGATGCCTGCACTGCCTGTGAACTTCTTCCAGGCCTCCTAGTCATCCTGGTCGAAGGGGTCTTTGATGGATACCACTGGATAGTCCTGGATGAAGGACTTATACAGGTCAGCCAGCTGGTCGGGCATGATGTACCTGCTGGCATCATCAGGAGATTTGAAGTCCAGGTCATATTTACCAGACCGGAAGAACTCAGAGGCAGCCACGTCCATGCCGATGACAACCTGGTCCGTGTAGCCGGCCTTCCCAATTGCGTTCTTCAGCAGCTCCAGGGCTTCTTTGTTCTCCAGGATGCTGGGTACGAACCCGCCCTCATCACCCACATTGGTGGCATCCTTCCCGTACTTCTCCTTGATGACATTCTTCAGGTTGTGATAAACCTCTGCCCCAATGCCCATGGCTTCCTGGAAACTGGACGCCCCCACGGGGAGGATCATGAACTCCTGCATGGCCAGCTTGTTGCCAGCATGAGAACCGCCGTTGGTCACATTGAAAGCTGGAACTGGCAGGATGACTTCAGGGTTGCCAGCCAAGTCAGCGATGTGCCGGTAAAGGGGCACTCCCTTTTCTGTGGCACCAGCTTTGCAGACAGCCAGGGACTCTCCCAGGATGACGTTTGCACCAAATTTGGATTTATTTTCAGTGCCATCCATCTCAATCATCAGTTTGTCGATCTTCTCTTGTTCCACAGCACTCAGTTTCTTGCTAACCAGAGCAGGTACGATAGTTTTATTGATGTGCTCAACAGCCTTTGAGACACCCTTCCCCATGTAGCGAGTCTTATCATTGTCACAGAGTTCTAGGGCCTCATAGATGCCTGTAGAGGCACCACTGGGCACAGCAGCTCAAAAGAGACCTTTTGAGGTGCAGAGGTCAACCTCAACAGTGGGGTTCCCACGGGAGTCAAAGATCTCTCGGACATGGATCTTGAGAATAGACATGGTTTGTTTCTTGCAGCCGGGTTGCTGTGCAGGAAACGAACAGATGTTTCTGCAAACACCCTGGAGAGCGTTTAGGAGAGACGATCTCGCGACCCTGTTCCCGAGCTGCTCTCACCTTAGGCTTGTTTTTAACTAGCTCTTAGAACTTCAATTAATCCATTTCTATTCATCTACGTGCTGTCATGTATGCCCACCCTGCTTCCTCTGTGTCTCCTTTCGTCTCTATCACACCCCTAGATTCCTCCTCCTCCTCCTCCTTCTCTTCCTTCTCCTCCTCCTCCTCCTCTTCCTCCTCTCTGCCCAGAAACCCGGCCTATACCTCCTGCCTACCTATTGGTCATTCAGCTTTTTATCACACCAATCACAGCAATATATCTTCACACAGTGTACAAATATCCCACACTCTGATGTGTTGTGGAATAATCTTTTCGTACACTGTGAAGATGTGTCACTCTGATTGGTTTAATAAAAAGCTGAATGGGCCAGTAGCTAGGCAGGATTTCTGGGCAGAGAAGACACTGGGAAGAAGGTGGTTGGTGATGCCAGGGGCCACAGAACAAGCAGGATGGGCACCACAAAGATGAGGTAATAAAGCCATGAGGCAGAAAGTAAATTAATAGAAAGGAGTTAATTTAAGTTATAAGATCTAGTTAGAAACAAGCCTAAACTGTCAGCTGAGCTTTCATAATTAAAAATAAGTCTCGTGTCATCATTGGGGAGCCAGTGGTCCCGACAAAAAAAAAGTCTGACTACAGTGGTGTGGTTTCTCTGGTATTTGAGGAGGCTGCACTTGTAGGTGAAGTTTGCTGCACCCATACATGTCTTTCTTCTGTGTGAATTCTATGACACGGATGGAAGATGGATCTCCGCCCAAAACACACCCAAATAGCTTCTACCAGTGTGGACTCTGGTGTGAAATAAGGGCAGAATTTTGGCTGTAGGACTTCCCACAGTAGTGCGTTTATATGCTCCTCTCCAGCATGCTCTCTCTGATTCCAAACAAGTGTAATTTTGCGGCTGAAGCATTTCCCACACTCACCACATCTGTAAGCCTGGTGTGGCTTCTCTGGTGTTGACGAAGGTAACAGCTTTGTTTAAAGCACACTCACTGCATTCACATGTCCTCACCTGTGTGTGGATTCTGGTGCGGAGCAAGTCTGTGCTTCTGGCTAAAGGACTTGCTGCATTCACTGCACTCATCGGGGGTCTGTTTCCCATGGGTGTTCTCTGCTGTTGAGAAAGTCTGCATCTGGAATGTTCTTTTCCAGTGTAAAAGGCCTCCCTGCCTTGGTACTGATGGGAAAACTGTGCTTGACATGAGAGGCGGGCGTGATGCTGAAGAAGTCATAGCTGGGCAGGAGGTCCTTCCTGCCATCCTCGGATATGAAGAGATTCCCCGATACGCTCACTCTGCATTTCTTAGCATGAGAAGCCCTGTCCTCATCCAATGTGAGGTGCCGCCTTCCACTAGCTGCTTCTGATACTAGGAGACGCTTCCCCGAAGCAGAACTGTGGCTCTGGCGTCGAGGACGCTCTTCATCGCTGAGCACTAGCTGTGCCTCTTGGTGCAGTGGCAGGCCCTCGCCACAGCAGGCTTCTCCACTTCCTGTGGAAGCCCTGATGTCCCCAGCAGCGGTCCTGATGATGCTCTTGGTGCACCAATAGCGGGGGTATGCGAGGCAGGGGTGGTGGTGGGCGTGGGTGGTGCCGTGGGCGTGGGCGGTGCCGTGGGCGTGGGCAGCTGCTGCTCCATGCCAGGACACAGCAAGTGTCGGTCGGTGTCAAGCTCCCGGCGTTGGTGCGGTTGGCTGGGGACGGTCTCGAGTGTGAAGAGGTCGGAGAAGGCTACAACAGTGAAGACGAATATGAAGCTACTGCGGCACGAAGGGAGGCCATAGACCCTGCCACTGTCGAGCAAAAGGAACACTGGTTTGAAAAGGCCTTGCAGGACAAGAAAGGCTTCATCATCAAGCAGATGAAGGATAGCACCTGTCTATTCTGGGCTGTAGCTGGAGGACATGCATGAGGTTGTGTAAAAGCATTGCATGGACTATCCAATGAGGATTGCTGACTACTTCTCCAACCAGGTCACAAAAGACTTCACCACTTATATCAGTCGGCACCGGAAAAACAACTGAGATGAGGCTATGGCAGAGACGGTCAACTGTCCTGTGAAGATGTATCAGTATAGCACAGGAATTTCTGTAGTGGAATCTAGCAACACATTCGTTCCATGGGATCCATCAAAATGAAGATGAACCCATCTGTGTCAGCTACCACCAGAATATCAACTATAATTCAGTGGCGAATCCTAACAAGGCTACTATTGGTGTAGGGCTAGACCTGCCATCATTTAAACCAGGGTTTACCGAGCAATCCCAGATGAAGAATGCCATAAAGACATCAGAGTAATCATGGGTTGAACAGCAAATATTGGAAGACAAGAAATGAGCCACAGACTGAGAGGCCACAAAAGAGGCCATAGAGGAGCAGGAGGCTTGAGAATCCTACCTGCAGTGGCTGAGGGATCAGGAGAAACAAGCCCCAGAAAGCCCGTACCACACGCAGTTCAGCTGCAGCAGCAGCAGCCTCCAGTGGCCTGGAGGAATGGACTAGTCGGTCCCCACCACAATGAAGTCAGCCTTATCACCTGAGCACCCCGAACTGCATGTGGAGCTAAGCATTAAAGCCCCCTCCCCTGGCACTGTGTTAGCTCTTGCAAAGCCCCCTTCACCTCCTCAACTCTGTGCACCAGGTACAAGCCGTCAGTTCTGGGCAGGAGCTGACTGGGCCACCCCTCCTTTTATGTCCGGCTACCCTGTTCTGGAGTGCCTGGTCCTCATCCAGCGGATGTCCCCCTCTGCCCCTGCAGGTCTGAATAATTGGGATGGTGATGAGATCCTAGCATCAGTGGGTACTGACAGTGTCCCAACAGGAATACCTAGACAGTATGAAGAAAAACCAAGTGCACAGAGAGCTCCCCCCCCCCCCCAGACAAGAGTTGCTGGAGACCCAGGGACTGGGCACTGTCGTCTGATCCCTGACTCCTGCCCTTTGATGCCACCCAACATTCTTTGGCTTTCTTACCTCTTGGCTTCCTTCTTTTGTTTCCTCTTCACCACTTCCCTCTGGCTAGCCCACCCATCCATCTCATCCCTGCCGCCACCAACAGTCTTGGTCAGCTGATGTGCCCTATTGGCCCTGCACAGCACTGTCTCAGCATTCCACAGGGGACTCTGGAAAGGGTGCCGAGGGTAGGTGAGGGGCACGCAGAGATGGGCCATCTGGCAGCCAGGCAGCCCCGAAGAGAGAGACACACAGACAAAGGGAGTCTTCTGCTCGACTTTCCTTACAGATCAGAGAAACTTGTCGCCCCTCCCCCACAACAGTGACAGTGGACGTGGGAAATTTTCCTTCCTAGTACCTCAAGAATCTGAACCTTCCATGTTAAATTTTTCTTTATTAAAATGTAATTTTGCCAGGTGGTAGTGTATGTACATCTTTAATCCCAGCACTCAGGAGGCAGAGGCAGGTGGATCTCTGTGAGTTTGAGCCCAGCCTGATCTACAGAGTGAGTTCCAGGACACAGAGAAACTCTGTCTCAACAAACAAACAAACAAACAAAACACCTAAGATGCACTTTTATCTTGTAAAATCAGCAAATCAAAAACAATGCCCATGGCAACACTGTCTCTGTGTGGATGGCATCTCTGGTTTAGAGACAGGCAGGCCGACCATGAGGCCTGGAGGCAAAGAGATGGATTTCTGCTGTCTTCTGGCCTCCAGCTCCTTGGAGGGGCCGAAGACGGAGCCAGAGGAAGGTGGCGGCGTTGCAGGCGGCAGACTGGCTCTGGACAGTGAGACCCTGACCTTGCCGCATCCCTGCGGCGTTGCAGGCGGCAGACTGGTTCTGGACAGTGAGACCCTGACCTTGCCGCATCCCTGCGGCGTTGCAGGCGGCAGACTGGCTCTGGACAGTGAGACCCTGACCTTGCCGCAGGGTCCCTGCGGCGTTGCAGGCGGCAGACTGGCTCTGGACAGTGAGACCCTGACCTTGCCGCATCCCTGCGGCGTTGCAGGCGGCAGACTGGCTCTGGACAGTGAGACCCTGACCTTGCCGCATCCCTGCGGCGTTGCAGGCGGCAGACTGGCTCTGGACAGTGAGACCCTGACCTTGCTGCATCCCTGTGGCGTTGCAGGCGGCAGACTGGCTTTGGACAGTGAGACCCTGACCTTGCTGCATCCCTGCTGCTTCCACGGCCACTCATCTGTTTGCAGTCTTGGGGTGGGGGTCTCTTTGGAGATCATGGCTGCTCCCCAAGATTTGAGGTTAGAGAATGGGAGCAGACTTGGCAGATGGAGCACCATGCCCTACTGATGTTAACAAGATCCTACATCTGTAATGTCCTTGGCATGATAAAACTGAAGGGAAGCTCTCACAGTGGGGATTCCCTCCCAGACCCCAGATTAGGCACAAACTACACCCAAATACCTGTTTTCATAGAGATATCCTTCATTAAGTGGGGAAGAAAAGTTAAAGTGGCTGCTTTCTGACTCAGACAGAAAAACAGCAACAAATGACCTTGCAGGTGTCATTCTTCAGAATAGAAAAAGGGGAGGTCTGTGTTGGAATGGGCTAGGTAAGGGAGACAGAGGATGGAGGAGAAGGGGAACGGGACAAGGGAAATGGGGACAGGGGTATTTACCCAGGAGGGACAAAGGACTGCCTCTGGGTAGAGGGAGACAGATGTGGCACATGGGAAATGGTGCTTCATAAAGGTAAAGGGAGCCAAACGGGACTTTTGATCGCTGGACTTCAATACCTTGATAGTTGGACCGTGGTAGTCAGCCTCAGGAGGAGGAAGTGGGTAAATAAGGGAACAAACCGTAGTGGCTAGCTTTAGGATGTGATCTAACAGTTTTTACCAAGGCAGAGGGACTGGGGAGAAGGGCAAGGCCTGCCAGAGCCGCATGCTCGAGTGGGCGAGAGCCCCTTCAAAAACTAAATGTCAGTCTCCCTGAAAAAAAGAAAAGTAATAAAAGATCCATCAGACAGTGGACTCAATCATCAACACTGAAAAATATAATTAACTAATTAAAGAAAAGTACTTAAACCAGATCCATCCGGTTGTTCTCACTAGTTAAATTCTCGTGCATTAAAGTGTTCATAATGGAACCATTGGGAGTTGTTAAGCAATGAAAAACATAAATGTGTTCATGAAAAATCCAGGAATAAGTACATGAGGTTCTCAGGGGGGATATCAGGGCTAATGGCAATGTGACTAAAAGCCTGCTGTGCTGAGAATGGAAACATTAGGCCATGGAGAGGATCACTGGGGGGGGGGGTAGACAGTGATGAGGTAGAGCAGAAAGGCAAGCTGTGCCTTTGGCCTGTTTCTGTGTGGACAGCTGTCAGTGTGGGCTTGTTTACTGTGAAAGCGCCACTGAGCAGAGGCGGTGTCCACACCAGAAACCCCACCGCACCTTTCTAAGGACAGTGCAGGTTATGAGCACATTCACAGCACACACTGCAGAGGGAGTGGGAGGGCAGTGGACACTGAGAGGTGCTGACACCTTAAGCCAAAGTCCGAGTGGGCAAAACGTCAAGAATGGGGTTTGAAGGCACCAAACAAGCCGCTGGCCCCGTCTCTGTTTTGTCGTGAAAATACTAAGGGACACTGGAAGGGTTTCTGGATCCATCCTGACCCAGAATGTCAAGCCACTCCTCATTCCAAACTCCCCAAAGCCAGTTCTCCACAAGACTGTCTCGGTGTGCCTTGCATTCCATCTGTCCCCGGCTCCACTAGACAACTCCATGAATTTAGGAAGATCCAAGTCCTGAGGGGGACATAATAAGGCAGATGGGAGGACGGGGCAGCTTGAGACAACCCTGACCGACAGACCACAGACAAGGAAACCACCAATGAAAAAGAACCTCAGAGCTGGAGAGGTGACGCAGCCGGGGAAAGGAGCCAGCTGCCGAGCCTGAGTTGAGCACCAAGACCTGCATGGTGGAAGCGAGAAGAGGGTCTTGAAAGTTGTCCCCTGATGCCCACGCTTATGCCTTGATTACCCCAACCCCTTCTCTTTCTCAAATAAATAAAACTTTAAAAAATGTTTTTAAACCTCAGAGAAACACCTTACAGCAACGGCTCAGTGCTCCCCAGACATGAGCAGACATGAGCTGGCACCATCAGATGTGAGCAGCTCTAAGGAGAGAACAGGCCCTCATTACAACCCTGGCACCCATAGCAAGAACAGTCCTTGATAGCCGGGTGGTGGTGGTGGTGGTGGCGGCGGCGGCGGCGGCGGCGGCGGCGGCGGCGGCGGCGGTGGTGGCGCACGCCTTTAATCCCAGCACTCGGGAGGCAGAGGCAGGCGGATCTCTGTGGGTTTGAGGATCAGATGATCTACAGAGGGAGTTCCCGGACAGCCAGGGATACACAGAGAAACCCTGTCTCAAAACAAAACAAAACACCAAACCAAAAAAAAAAATCCCTCAAGAAAAAGAAAGGGAAAGTGCCTCACACCCTCTCCCACTAGCAAATTCCATGAACTTGCCTCCAAAAGTTGCCTCCTGTGTGCACCCACCCAGTGTTCTTTCCTTCTTAAGTTCCAAAGGTTGGCCAAGTTACTGGGAGCATTCAGTTCACATGCTCAATATAGCCAAAATCTGAAGCCTGATTCTCCTTCCTGATGCTAGCTAATGGCTCCTTCCTTCCAGCCGAAGTGAAAAGCAACCATTGAGCTATCCCGACTCAGCTGGAGCTGCTAGATCTCCACCCTGCTTCAAAGCATCCACGGCTCCTAATTCTCTCATAGTAAAGGCTCAGTTCCTCATCTGCATTCTAGGCCTGAATCCTGTATCTTGGCTCTCTAGTCCCCTAAAACATGAGACAGCTCTGTCTTGCCTCTAAGCATGTATGAATGCCCAGTGTTTTTACTGCCTTCTATAGGACATTGTATCAATGGGATGTGTGGTAGTTTTAATGTAATTGGCCCCCGTAAGCGCATAGGGAATGGTATTATTAGGAGGTGGCTTTGTTGAAGTAGGTGCATTCTTGTTGGAGGAAGAGTGACCAAGATGTAGCCAGCACCATGTCTGCCTGCATGCCACCATGCTCCCCACCTTAACGATAATAGACTGAACCTCTGAACTGTAAGCTGCCACCCTAATTAAATGTTTTCCTTTATAAGAGTTGCTATGGTCATGATGTCCCTTCACAGCAATAGAAGCCCTAACAAGGCAGGATGTATCCATACAACCCCTGGTCTGAACTCCATACCCCAGAAACCATAGACCTAGTGGTCCACAGCGGCAGGTGTGGAGTCCCAGCACACAATGTCATCACCCTATGAATAGAATATGGGGGTGAGAAGAGCTTGGGACACACCTGTGGAAAGACTGCTACTGTAAGTAGAGGGCATCTATGGTGGGGACCTGAGCATACATGACCCTGTCTTTGTCCTGGAGCAAAGTAACTCTCAAATGACTAACATCTTGGTGTGAAAAACAGACATTTGACAGAAAGAAACAGATCACCTCTCCATAAGCAAGGTTCCAGTTACTCACTGGGAAGCCTCACCATGGATTTAAGGTGTTTTGTTTTGTTTTGTTTTGTATATGAGTGTTTTGCCTCCACGTGTTCTGTGAACCATGTGTGTACAGTGTCCATGGGGGCCAGAAGAGGATGCTGTATCCCCTAGAACTGGAATTACAGATTATTGTGAGCCACCATGTCCTTGCTGGGAATTGAACCCTACTCCTCTAGAAGAGCAGACAGTGCTCTTAACCACTGAGCCAATATTTCTCAGTCCTGCCACTGTATTTTATTTTATTTTGAATTTTTTTGATCCTTCTTCACAGGTTACCTAGACTACTTTTGATTAAGAAAGCTGTAGAAAGTTAGTAACCACCACCAGCAAATGTCAGGGGGTGGCATGAGTCTATTTTCCATAGTTCTGCTTTGTGGGGTATCTGAATGCACTGTTCAAGCTCAAACTTGCTGGAATCACTCATGCCAGAGTTTAGTCCACAGGTCACTTCCCCCCCCCCCACATTTCTTTGTAAAATCTTCAGCATTCTTACAGAATATTTTTACAGTCCTTAGAGTATTCTTCAACTAGGTCAGCCCTGTAAATGGACACTTCCTGTCTTAACTGCCTGTTCCCAAATACCTGGCAGCCACTTCCCAAATTATCACTCAGAGGCTTAATATAAATTATAAATGTTCAGCTGATAGCTCAGGCTTGTTACTAGCTAACTCTTACACTTAAATTAACCCATAATTTGTATCTATGTTTAGCCACATTATTTGGTACCTTTTCTCAGTATGACATTCTCATCTCTGACTCTGCCCTTTCTCTTCCCAGAATTCACCTAGTCTGGCTCTCATGCTCAATCTTTTCCTGTTCAGCTATTGGCCAGTCAGCTTGTTTATCAAACCAATCACAGCTACAAATCTTCACAGTGTACAAAAGAGTTTTCCACAGCACCCCCAGAGTGGGTGCTCAGGCTGGGTCATTTACCAGTGGTGTGAGGGACAGGACTACTTAGTCTTGGTGGCTGGCTTCCAGTTTTGAGCACTAATTATTGCTGGACAGACCTGCCCCTTCTCATCAATATTAGGGTGGTAGACCTTGGTTTTAAATGTGATCTTGGGTGGTTTAAATGGATACTTTGCTGGAAAATTGATTCCGATTCTGAGGGTTCCACTTACCATAAAGAGGGTTGTCAGGAACAGTCAGACCTTGCCAAGACAATGAAGTAGTTTCATCAACCTGGATGTTACAGGAGTACTTCATCTCACATTTGCGGATTGATTCGAGCTCCTTCATCTGCTTCCTACTGCTATGAAATAATCCTTCTGTACACCGTGAAGATGCGTTGCTCTCATTGTTAATAAAAAGCTAATTGGCTGATGGCTAGGCAGGATATTTGGAGCAGAAGAGGGAGGGCTGAGTCAGAGAGATACCATGAGATGAAGAGCAAGCAGGATGGGAAGTACATACATCACATAGATTAACAGAAATAGGTTAATTTAAGTTATAAGAGGTAGCTAAAAACCAGCCTAAGATATTGGCTGAGCATTTATAATTAATATTAAGTCTCTGTGTGGATATTTGGGGAGTGGCTGGTGGGACAGAAAAGTCCTCCTACAACCTATTGGTTCCAATCTTGGATCTAATCCCACCACCAGATTTTTTTTGTCTGGTTTTTCAAGACTGGGTTTCTCTGTGTAGCTTTACACCTTTCCTGGAACTCACTCTGTAGCCCAGGCTGGCCTCGAACTCACAGATATCTGCCTGCTTCTGCCTCCCGAGTGCTGGGATTAAAGGCATGCGCTACCACCACCCAGCCCACCACCAGATTTTAAAAATTCACCTTTGTGTTTCTTTCTTCTCTTTGGTCACAAACAAGGCTGGGAGATAATCCATACGTTAACATTCCAGCTAGGACAGTCTGAGAAAACAAACTTCTGATATTGAAGAACAAAATTACCTTAGTAAAAGCAGAGCTCAGCAGAAAATGGGGACAGTGGCCCCAAAAAGCCTTTATAATAATAGTTTAAAAGCAATCTCTCAGGTGCTCACAAGAAATCATCAAAATAGGGGCTAGAGAGATGTGTTGTGAAATAATCTTTTTGTACACTGTGAAGATGTATCACTCTGATTGGTTTAGTAAAAAGCTTAATGGCCAGTAGATAGGCAAGATTTCCAGGCACAGAGGACACTGGGAAGAAGAAGGCAGAGATGCCAGGAAATACAGAGCAAGCAGGATGGGCAGTACAGAAATGAGGTAATGAAGTCACGAGGCAGAAAGTAAATTAACAGAAATGAGTTATTTAAGTTATAAGAGCTAGTTAGAAACACATCTAAGTTATTGCCCAAAATTAACAATAAATCTCTGTGTCATTATTGGGGAGCTGATAGTCTTGATGGTCCCTACAAAAAATCTGCCTACAGAGATGGCTCAGGGTTATGAGTGTTCTGTTCCCAACAGCCATATCAGCCAGCTTATAGCCACCTCTAACTCCAGTTCCAGGACCTTCTTGGTCTTAGCAGACAAGTTCACACACATGGTACACACTCACACAGACATGAAAACACAAAATTAAGCCTTTTTAAAATCAGTAATTAAAATATTCCAAGAAAACAAAAATATTAACTCAAGGCTACAGACTCCAAATGAATCTGCCAGGTCCAGTGTCCTATGACAAGATGTTATCATGACCTCAATGTTAAAAAGAGGCAGGTGGGCAGTGCTGGCACAAGCCCTTAATCTCAGCACTCAAGAGTCAGAGGTAGCCAGATCTCTGTGAGTTTGAGGCCAGCCTGATCTATGCAGTGAGATTCCAGGTCAGGCCGGGCGGTGGTGGCGCACGCCTTTAATCCCAGCACTCGGGAGGCAGAGCCAGGCGGATCTCTGTGAGTTCGAGGCCAGCCTGGGCTACCAAGTGAGTTCCAGGAAAGGCGCAAAGCTACACAGAGAAACCCTGTCTCGAAAAACCGAAAAAAAAAAAAAAAAGAGATTCCAGGTCAGCAGGGGCTACATAGAGAGACCCTGTCTCAATAAAGACACACAGACAAAAAAAAAAAAAAAAAAAGGTACAGATCCCAGTCCCTGCACCAGAGCTGTTTCTAGACATTCCTAGGCAATGGGGAATTTGGTAAATATAAGTTAATTCTGTCTAAGGATGTCTTTAGGACTCCTTTTTAGATGACTTTTTTTGTTAATGTTCAAAAACATGAGTTTTTGAAAAATAAAAATAAAAAGTAGCATTATAAAACAAAATCTACATTTTTTTCTGAGCTGGCTTCAATTGGGCTGGTCAGCTAAGATGTTCTCCAGTGAAGTATCAGAAGGCACTGAGTTTGAGTTTCCTACTCAAAGAAAGGAAACAAAACAACCAATCCAAAGAAACCAAACCCAAACCTAAAACTTAGATGTGTTCACACATGCTCTCCTGTGCATGCTCACAAGGGGGCCAGAGGTTCACACTGGGTCAGTTTCCTCTATCTTATTTGGGAGGATAGAATCTCTTACTGAACTGGAACTCAGCTATACTGCTGGTCACCTAGTCTCTAGGATCTGTATGTCTCCCTCATCCACACACCCAACACTAGGGTTACAGATGCACACCACATCCTGTGTGGTACTGCCAATCAAAACTCAGGTCCTCCTGTTTGATCAGCAAGCATTTTATCCACTACACCATTTCCCCAGATCCTAAAACTTGTAAGTCTCTGAAAAGGTTAGTTTTTTTTTTTAATTTTGTTTTGTTTTCTGATTTTTTTCCCACAATTGATCCGAATTTCACAAAACCCACCAGAGCATAGACAGATGTCTGTTGCCTGTAGGCAGAGTTTTCCTGTGTCCTGGCAGTAGCTTCCCAAATAACCACTCAGAGACTTATTATTAATTATAAATGCTTGACTGATAGCTTAGGCTTGTCTAACTAGCTCTTACAACTTAATTAACCCATTTCTATTCATTTATGTGCTGCCCCAAGGATCGTGGCTTCTACCTCTTCTATATGTCCTGATTCCTTTCCATCTGGCTGGTGACTTCTCTGACTCCACCTTTCTTCTTCCTAGTGTCCTTAGTCTGACTCTCCTGCCTAACCTTATCCTGTCCAGCTGTTGGTCAGTCAGTTTCTTTATTAAACCGATCACAACAACATATATTCACACACAGTGTAAAGGAATATTGCACAGATGCCTGCCTGTAAGACTTACTCAGTTGGGATCCATGGATCCCACCCCCAAAAGTTATTCTTCCTAAACCAAAGTAGTCAAATCCATAAAGGAAAGAGAAGGGAGGAAATTTGGGGGAAGATAAAGGTAGGTAGCAGCCGAGAGAGTCCCTCAAGACTCCCTGGCAGGAATTCACCAGAGACCTGCCAACAACCAGCTGCCTGCCACATGGTCTGACACTATAAACAGTGAAGCCTTAGAGATGCTGAAGCCATCTATTCCACCCACTGGACCTCAGAGGGGGCAAAGCAGACCTGGTGGCCCTTGTGCCTCTCTGGTGAGGCTCCTCAAATCTGTTGCTGGATACGATTCCAGAAGCTGGTCCTGGGAAACCACCCTTCAGGGAAGGAATAGGGCAGGTAACAAAAAGGCTTTCTTCGGTGGTCAAAGAATGCAGCTTTGTTCAAATACTAATGCCTTTAATCCCAGCACTGGGGAGGCAGAGGCAGGTAGATATCTGTGAGTTCAAGGCCAGCCTTGTCTACACCGTGAGTTCCAGGACAGCCAGAGCTACATAGAGAAACCTTGTCTCAAAAAAATGGACTTAATACGTATCTATGCAATATTCCATGAAACAAAAACAGAATATGCAGTTTTCCCAGAAGCTCATGAAACCTTCTCTAAAACAACCACCCTCTAGGCCACAACCATGTCTTACCAAATATGGAATCTATTATATCTTATCAGCTCAGAAACCAAAACCGGGAGAAACTGTACAAACACACAGAGGCTGAAAAATACACTTTTGAATGATCAGAGCAAGTGGGTCATTGAAGATATCATGGAGGAAGTTCAGAAGTTCCTAAAAGCAAATGGAAGTGACACAGCACACTGGGCTTTTGGGATACAGTTCTCCGAGGGAAGTTTATAACTGAGTACTTCCCATCACAGACTCGGCAAGATTGCAATACACACCCTAACAGTGCACCTCAAGGTCCGAGAGAAATAGCATTTGAAACCACAGAGCAGCAGGCAGCAAGAAATAAGACACATCAGGGTTGAATAATACATCCAATCAAGCCATCAGCTAAGACTGGTTTTTCATAATTCCAGCACTCGGGAAGCAGAAGTAGGCAGATCTCTGTAAGTTCTACAATAGCTAGGAAGAGAGAGAAAGAGAGAGAGAGAGAGAGAGAGAGAGAGAGAGAGAGAGAGAGAGAGAGAGAGAGACCCTGTCTCAAAAAAAAAAAAAGGAAATATTGCCATTCACAGATGAACCTGGAGGATATATGTATGCTAACAGAAACAAACCAGATACACAAAGTACCTATATCAGCCAAACATGGCCATGGGCCACGGAAAATGGAGAAATAGAGGCCAGTCTAAGTTTCACAGCAAGAAACTAAAAGGAAATACTAAAAGTAAAATTAAAGTACCTCACGTCTTTGGTATGTAACGCTGTCCATTTGGCTGACTGGTTGGGGTGGTGCTTGGGAGCAAATCCAGGACCTTGTGCGTGCTAGGCAAGCACTCTGCCACTGAGCTGTTCCACTTCCTGTGTGAAAGTCTTAGAAATCCAATATGTAGTGAATAGAAAAGTCAGGGGGTTGGGGGCCGGAGCGATCAATGGCTCACCCGTTAAGAGTACTTACTGCTCTTCCAGAGGACCTGGGTTTGGTTTCCAGAACCCCATGGCAGCTCACAACCATTACAGGGGATCTGGCTCACTCCTCTGGTCAGAGTGGGCACCAGGCACGAACATGGTGCACAATCTTACCTGCAGGCAAACATTCAGGCATACAATAAAAACTGAATTAAAAATAAGTACGTCTTTAAAAAGCACATTGTATACTTTAAATATACACAGCAATTAATAATCAAACCAGTTCCAGTAGAACGTGGTTGGCCTCACGTATAAAAACAATTACAGAGGTCTCAAGGGTGGCCTCCTGGAAGAGCCAGGCTAACCAACTCATCAGACATCCAGGCCCAGATTCAGCACTCCGAGTCGGTCCACCTCAGCATCTGCTCCATCCATGAGCTGCTGGAATTCAAGGAGGAGCCGGTCCTGCAGAACTAGATCTGGAAGCCTGGCATTGTCATCAAAGATGAAAGCCTGAAGCATGGCCATCATCAAAGAGCACCAGCCGCTGGCACCAGCCACGAGGTGCAGCTCTGAGAAACCCGAGAGACCCATGGAGGCTCCGATGGGAGACGGGGAGGGGGAGTCTGCAGAGCCCGCAGTATCCCCAGAACAAGTAGAGAAGGGCAATGGGGAGATGCTTTTAAAAAGTGGATACAGCAGGGCAGTGGTGGCGCACGCCTTTGATCCCAGCACTCAGGAGGCAGAGACAGGAGGATCTCTGTGAGTTTGAGGCCAGCTTGGTCTACAGAACGAGTTCCAGGACAGCCAGGGCCACACAGAGAAACCCTGTCTGGAAAAAACAAACAAACAAACAAAGTGGATTCACAAAATTGGAAGGAAAGAAGGTGGAACAGAACCATGTGCCCATGAGAGAATGGCAAAGCCACAGCATGGTGATGAAGAACATGGGAATGATATGGAAGTATGGCCACAGTAGACACAATGGTGTCCATGGTCCAAGCTGCAGCCAGAGGACATATGGATGTCTATGATCTGTGCTCCCACTGGAGGCCGTGTTGATATCTGAGGTCTGTGTTTCACTGAAGGCCATGGAGATGTCCTTGGTCGGTGCTGCCCCCAGAAGTCATGTTGCTGTTCATAGTTCACGCCACCACTGTTAGTGCCCATGGCCCATGTTGCCGCTGAGGGCCATGTTGATATATGTGGCCTGTGCTGCTGCTTGAGGCCATGTTGACGTCCGCAGTCCATGTGACCACTGAGGGTCATGTTGGTGTCCATGACCCTGCTGCAGCCTTGGGGCAGTGTTGATGTCAATGGCCAATGCGATCACAAAAGGCCGTGGAGATGTTCACTGTCTCTGCTGTCATATGAAGCCATGTTGATGTCCAAGGGCTGGGCTGCTGCTGGGGACCATATTGGTGCCCACAGGTACTATGGCCCACTATGATGGTATCTGTGGCCTGTGTGGTGTAGAGGGCTGTGTTGATATCTGTGGTCTGTACTGCCACAGGAAACCATGCTGAGATCTCTGGTACCTGCTGAGTCCATGGTCCCTGCTGTCACCAGAAACAATGTAGAAGTCCCTGATCCATGCTCCCACTGACTGTAAAGAGCAAGGAAGTTTCTTTTGCAGGGGTATTGATGACTGCAGACTCACAGTTGAGAAAGAGGGACATGGAAGGCTTCTGTGACAACCCCTGCCTCCATCCCAATCCCCCCAAAAAGTAACAGCCTTAACAGGAAACCATTGAAGAGAACACTTAAAAACCGTGATAATAATGCTGAAGTGTAACTCTCCATAAATGAGAGCTTCTGGCAGGGGTGGGGATGAAGAAGGACTCAGTTTTCTCTCTCTCTCTTTTTATAATTTATTTTTATTTTATGTGCAATGTTATTTTGCCTGCATTTATGTCTAATGAGGATGTTGGATACTGTAGATGTAACCAACCGTCTTATTAAATAAGAAACACAGAGCCGATTCAGAGAAGAAAGCTAAGAGGTCAGAACTAAGAGCCTTACCCTTCCTGCTTCAGCTATCCTGCTTCAGCCAAGAGAGCTCTCCGAAAAAGAGGCCTACTTCCTGTGTGTATGTCTTTAAATAGTCTAGCTGTTCTGCCTTCTCATTGGTTGTAAACCTAAACACATGACTGCCTTGTCACTGCCTGTATGTACCGCCCTCCAGGTCCTTAAAGGCGTGCGCCACCACCGCCACGCACTTGCTATGGCTCTAATAGCTCTGACCCCCAGGCAACTTTATTTATTAACATACAATTAAAATCACATTTCAGTACAAGTAAAATACCACCACATTTTCCCTTTTCTATTTTAATAAAAAGGAAAAAAAAGAAAAAGGTTATAACTAACAAAAGAAAAACTATATACAAAAGTACAATAACTATATACATTATATACAAATAATAAATGTCTAAACAATGTCTAGTTCATTTGTATTTGACAAATTCAGAGATAATAATTTCATTATCCTATTTTGCTAAGTCCAAAATGTATCTAATTCACTTTCTATCCTAATTAATCTTCAACTATAACTAACTAACCTTCAACTATAACTAACTAATCTTCAACTATAACTAACTAATCTTCAACTCCCTCAGAGACCCAAGAAGGAAATAATATTAGCTAACAAAAATAAAAACAGAAAGTGCATGCAAGCAACTTCCAAAAAATTTGTGAGTTGACAGAAACAGCCAACTGCCTGGACAGTCACCTGAGGTTTCTCCACAATGCTGGGGCATCATCTTCAGTCTATAGGCTTAGCATATCTGACAGACTCATTTGTGAAGTAGGATGTACACAAGGTCAACAGTTCAACCTCACATTGGGTGAGAGCAGTCCATGCACCAGAAACACCTGAATTCCACTAGTGTCATGTCATGATTCAGGATTTTAAATTCTGGAAATTGTTGATGGTTTTTTAATTCAGCTGTCCATTCTTCTTGGCTGTGTACATATGGCTTCATCTCAGCATCCCGTTCTTCTCCACATCCCTCTATCAAATGCCAGTTTACTATTGAGAGGTGTGAGCTTAGTTACTCTTCAAGAATAACTGTTTCAGCTGCTGTTCCATTGCACATCAGAAGCCATCGGCCCACTGCCTGTTCAGCTGCCTTCGAAGAAAAGGGCACTGTACCTTTTCCGAGTTGCGAAGGCCACGTCAGGGATGGTGCCATATTGTCCTGGCCTCAGAAGATGCCTTTTGATAAAGCCATAACCACGCTTGTTTAGGCAAGAATCAGTAGTCCTTTGTTTCATGTCCTGTCTGTCCATTTTGTCAGCAGTTGATTCGAGGATACTTTGTTGTCCAGTGGCTAACTTTTGCCACAATGAAAGCTAACTCATATGCAGTTTCTTCAATGCCCATATTTTCTCTGAAGTAGATTGGTACTGCCAGGAGCCGACATGTCTCATAGTCATAACAAAAAAGAAAAATTTTCTAAGTTATTAAAACATTTTAAATGCCATATTCTGTAGATCTCTGAAGGGTTTGAAGATGACCTATCTAAAATATATCTGCTCAATTTTTAAAACATATCTAATATGACTACAAGTTCTATTGTAATGTCTAACTACTATCATTTCTTTATATCCTAATAGTTGGTAATAATACATTCAAAAATCAGAAAATTGCATTGTTAAATGAACGATATAAGTACAATTAGAAATATACATATAGCATTTTCTAACAATATCAATTTCAATATATATAATTTGTATACAATATAAAACAATCCAATCCAATGTAAAGTATTTAAAACTAGTAATTGTCTTTTTCTTCTTTCTTTCTTTCTCTCTCTTTTTTTTAAAAAAATAAGAACCTTAAATCTAATCTGCTTAGTCTTTTTCCTAACCCTTGACAACAACTTGTAACCAACCCCCCTAAACAATGAAAATTATACCAGACCCAAAACCCATAAAAAGACCAAAAAACCACCCGCCCCACACCACCTCTTTGGGAATGTGGGCGTTGTATTCTTAAAATTGCTTCCTGCTGGGTATGGGCGAAGGTATCTTTATCCTGAAAGAAAAATTTTAGGTTAATTGTCAAGTTCTAGGAAAGGTAACTATATCCTTCATTATCCAGTCTGTGTATAATGCCAAAGTTCAGGGTTTATCTCAAGTCCTTATTCAAGTAGTCTTTGAGACTGGATCATCTCAGCTAGTCATCTCAAAATTGCTCTGAGCACCTTGTAGTTCAAAGCTGATCTGTAGATGATGTTTGTCAGCTTAGTGATGTTATTATTGTCCACATGGAATTGTTGTTGTTGTGGGGCCCCAACTTCTTCCTGGAGACTTCCTAGAATAATTCCTAGAACTGGAATTACAGACGGCTGTGAGATGCCACGTGGGTGCTGAGAACCCAACTCAGATCCTCTGAAAGAGCAGTCAGTACTCCCAACTGCTGAGCCATCTCTCTAGCCCCAGACTCAGTTTTCTTTAAGGGAATGGTAACCGAAAGTTTGACCAGTGAGTATATGGGCAACACATATTGGACTTAGGTGGGTTTTTTTTTTGAAGTTGTTCTTCTTTTGTGGGGGTCACAAGAGTGAGGGGTTGGACCTAGGAGGCCTAGGATGGAGCTCATTATGTGAAATTCCCAAATAATCAATAAAAATGTTATGTTGGAAAAAAAATACATATAATTGCATCTGAAGTTTCATGCGTACAGTGTGAATTTATCCACTCTTGTGTGCAAAACCCCACATCCAAACCAAGGTAAAAGGCTCATGAAATGTACAGTCCTACACTATTTGATCACACCTTTTTGTGGTAGGAAGTGCATTTCCATGGACATTTACCTCATGCACCTCAGCTTGCTTCATGAGAACAAAACAGAGATGCTATGAGGGGACAATTATCTCTCACACATAAGATTAGAACTCAGAACTAGCTTGTAGAATGTCACTCAGAGTAAGTCATCAAAGTTAAGACAGTGCTATCAGATCTAAGATTGATTTGGGATTTTGTGAAGATTAATTTTGGATATAATTGTGAAATCCAACCAAGGAATGGAATCATCAAACATATGAATTCATGTGATCTGGCCCTGGGGAGAAAGATCATTTTTCTTTTAACCTGAAACTCAGAAACTAAACTCAAAAGTTCTTTTTTATTTAAAGGTTTGTTTTACTATTAATTATATCTCTATGGAGTGGAGGGGTTGTGCACTTGAGTAAGTCTCCTAAGAGGCCAGAAGAAGAGAGCATCAGATCCCATGTAGCTGGAGTAACAGGGCTAGTGTAAGCTGCCCCAAGTGGGTGCTGGGAACCGAACTCTGGTCTTTTGCAAGACCAGTAAACACTCTTAATCATGGAGCCGTCTCTCCAGCCTCAACTTCTTCTCTTTTTCACACATATCACTATATACAACATGTAGTGCATGTCACTATATACAACATGTAGTGCATGTCACTATATACAACATGTAGTGCATGTCACTATGTACAACATGTAGTGCATGTTACTATGTACAACATGTAGTGCATGTTACTATATACAACATGTAGTGCATGTCACTATATACAACATGTAGTGCATGTCACTAGATACAACAAACATGTAGTGCATGTTACTATATACAACATGTAGTGCATGTCACTATATACAACATGTAGTGCATGTCACTATATACAACATGTAGTGCATGTCACTATATACAACATGTAGTGCATGTCACTATATACAACATGTAGTGCATGTCACTATGTACAACATGTAGTGCATGTTACTATTTATCCCGGGTATACGAATTCTGTTTTCTCTCAGTTCAAACATAACAGAGGCAATGGCATTTATCTCATCGGATCTTCATGTAACCCTGGCAACTAAAATGCCTGGGATGCAGCAGGAACTCACCAAGCTTTCTTGAAACATAGTATAAGTAGGATTCCACTAATTGTCTGTGTTTAGAATTCTGGCAACTTTGTTGAGATATTTTCTTTTTGTGTTTGTTGGTTTTGATGTTGTTTCATTTTTCGAGACAGGATTTTGCTGTATAACAGCCTTGGCTGTCCTGGAACTTGCTTTGTAGACCAGGCTGGCCTCAAACTCACCTGCTTCTGCCTCCACATGCCTGAGCCAGCATGCCTGGCTCCACCTCCAACACCCCCCAACTCCCACCACTCCCCCATGGGATGTTCTCTTGATTCTCCTCTTTTTTGTTTCTTTGTTTGTTTTGTTTTTGTTGTTTTGTCTTTTGAGACAGGGTTTCTCTGTGTAACGGCTCTGACTGTCCTGGAACTCGCTTTATAGACTAGGCTGGCCTCGAACTCACAGAGATCTGCCTGTCTCTGCCTCCTGAGTCCTGGAATTAAAGGTGTGGGACACCATGACACCATGCCCAGCTCAGTCTCTCAATTTTGTTTATCTCAAATGTTTAAATGTCAAAAGCTTTAGATAGTAATTCCTTATGTCAACATCCTCTCTCACTTCTCATATATCAGAGCTTTTTGATCAAAATGAGGAGATTCTACTTTCTTATACATCTCACCAAATATGCTGCCTCAGGACTGTGTTGAGCATAATTGAATAACTGTGCTTCATGTTACTTTGTATTTCACAGTTGATTTTTCTCAGATATTATATACTCCTAATGTGGATTGTTTGTAACCACACTGCCAGTGAATAAAGAGGCATATTCTAATGAAGAAAACGCATCCCAGATAGAGAGGTGGTTCAGTGGTTAAGAGCATCCCTTGCTCTTCCAGACGACATGGGTTCTGTTCCCAGTACATACACGGCAGCTCCTAACTGTAGGTAACTTCAGTTACAGGGGATCTGATGTCTTTTTCTGGCCATCAGACATGCATATGATGCATAAGCGCACACACAGGCAAAGCACTACACATAAAATAAAAACAAATAAAATTGTTTTAGAAGATGGGTGACTGTATAACATGACACTTAATAAGACACCTTACATAGATAAAACAATGTTGCCTGATCACTTGTACACAGTCACTGACCACACTGCCCTGAGATAAAGCCACGAGGCAGCATAGGAGGTGAGGAGCTGTGCTCCTCATTTCTGTCCTGGAGCAGGTGAAGCCTGTGACTGCTTACATGCTGTGTACCCTAGACAGCTCCTGTCTTACAGTCTCACAAGGCTGCAGTCAGCCTGGCATGCTGGTGGCGCATGCCTTTCATTCCAGCACTTGGGAGGCAGAGACAGGAGGATCTCTGTGACTTCAAGGTCAGCCTTGTCTACACAGCAACAAAAAGGCTGCAATGACTTTCCCATGATCACCTGGCCAGACAGTGGCAGTCACCCTGCTCTGAGTGCCCACACAGGTCATTTCTCTCACTGCGTCCCAGATCTGAAGACATCCCATGATTCCTGCACAGCACAGAGACGGGGGCAGAGAGCAGAGCTGCAGGTGTTTATTATAATCAGCTTAACAGACTGGACAAGGAGGGGACAGGTGTCTGGATTCCAACTTCAGGAGGGAAACAGGACAGGGCAGCAAGATGACACCAGATCAATCATCATATTACATAGAGGTTAGTTTGGAAGTAACTGCCTTAATTTTGTCGATGAAGTCCTTGGTATAATAGTCTATGCATTGTGGGCTGAAGAGGATGGCTTCCTGGAAAACAAGAAAACAGAAAGGGGCAGAGGTGGTTACAGGCAAGGTGCAGACCTCAGCAGGGTGCCCCAGTCACCCATGCTGAGGCCTCTCCTTATCCACAGGGAAGAAAATTCCTGCAGTGATTCAGATCTCCAGCTACAGACTCTGCCCCAAGGGAGCTGCAGCTCATCCACAGCTGTCAGGATCAAGGCTGAGAAGCCACGCTGGCCAGGCAGGGATGAAGGGGAGATGGTACATGAAGGCATGATGGGGGCTAGGTCAGGAGAGGGGATAAGATAGCTGAGTATTTTGTTGATGTCCAACACCTGAGGACATCTGTCCAGCACATTGGCTGTATGACCATGTTATACATACATCCCCTGTGTGGGCATGTTAGAAGAAACTCTTTTTTGGAGAGTTCTGTGGCTTTGCAGGACCTAACAGCCAAAATTAAAGTACTTTGGGATACACACAGGAAGAAATGCACTATGCAAAATACAGATCTCTGTAATGCAGTTTGCTTAAAACAAGAAATAAGTCAGGCAGTGATGGCATATGCCTTTAATCCCAGCACTCGGATATCTGTGAGCTTCAGGCCAGCCTGGTCTACAGAGCCAATTCCAGGAGAGAAACCCCGTCTCGAAAATCCCCCAGAAAAAAAACAAAAGATAAATAGGAGACAAAGAGAAGCTGTGGTGAGTGTGGTGGCACACACCACTAATCCCGTGAGCTCCAGGTTAAGTAAGAGATCTGTCTCAGAAAATAGGCTAGAAGGCTGTTGAGATAGCTCAGTGATTAAAGGTGCTTACCACTAAGTCTGATGCCCTGAGTTCAAATCCCAGAACCCACATGATAGATGAAGAGAACTGACTTCCTGCAAATTGTTCTCTGACATTCACACACACACACACACACACACACACACACACACACACAAGCAGATGAACACACACGTGGAAACTGGCACAAGGAAGGAACAAGCTCCTAATGGTCAGTTATCAAACAATTTGAACAACGATCTAAATAACATCATATTGGAGTATAATATGATTGGAAATAATATATGAGTCCATGCTGGCATGAGTGCTTGGTGAGCAGATAATCAAGTAGCAATGAAAGACAGCGCTCTTACTGTCTTTACTGACTGACTGAGAGTTTGTAGATGCTCCTCTCGGGAGGGGAGTTTACCTCTTCAGTCCTCAGTGTGAGTTACATGTTTCCAAAGGAAGAAGCAAGGTGAGCTGAGGATGGTCCAGTCAGTAAAATGTTTGCTGCATAAACTTCAATCCCCAGACCCAGGAGGAAAGCCAGTGACAATGACCCACCCGGTAATCCCAGCCCTAGGGAGTAAGTCCACCCCTGGGCCTCACTGGCCAGCCTGTCTAGCCAAATTAGCAAGCTCCGGGTTCAGTAAGAGACCCTGTCTCAAAAACTGTAAGGCAGTCACTCTTGCTTCCCAAGCACTGGGATTAAAGGTGTGCAGCACCAATGCCTGGAGGATGCATGTTCTGAATTGAGGTTACTTCCTCTCCGATTACTTTCGCTTGTGTCAAGTTGACATAAAACTAGCCAGCACACCATGTAACCACAGCACAAACATGTGCACGGGTCCACATACAAATGCACACACACACACACACACACACACACACACACACAAGCACACAAGCACACAAATAGGAAAATGTGAGGAGATGGGAAGACAGTAGAGACATCTGGTAACAGAATATTAATGGTTCAATGAGCAGTTCCAATCGCGGGGGGATGTGTAGAAGTCATGTGTCCTCTGACATGCGGGGGCAAGGCACTTAATGTCTTGATCTACAAGAAGCCTAATGCAGCTCCGCAGACTAGCACAGCGCTGCGGTGTCACGCAGCAGAGACACTTCAGAGCCCCTGGATGTCCTGTCTCCATTCCTACGCTGTTACATGATATGTTGTGGGCTGGATGGCCAACAAGAGACAGAGGTCCCTTTGGTTACTTTCTTGCTCTCTGACCAGAGTTCAGGCTGCAGGCGGGAACTTGCAGAAACCAGTCTGGGAAGCAGCAGTCAGACAGGCAGGGGCTCTGCAGCCCAGGGGGCCGCTGAGCGGCCTAAGAGGGCTGTGAGCACCACAGAGCCCAGACCCTGAGGCTGCGTGGGGACTAGGCATGGCTGGATGCTTCAGCAGGCCGTGAGTACTGTGGGGCCCTGACATGGCCAGCAGGTTCGGGCTGGGGCCCTGTGCAGAGAGCTGTGGGGCAGCCAGCAGTCCCCAAACCGACCCCCCCTCCCAGGAGCTCAAAGTGTGCTTGAACCAGGGGCTGGTGGAGAACTAACTGCCCCTCCAGGGTCACAGCTGAGGAGTGGCCTACAAGTCTGTGGGCCCAGGCAGGGACAGGGAGTCCCTTCCAGTCTGCCACTCTCATGCACTTGAAAATCTGAGTTAACTACGATCTTTTGTCCCCATGGTGCACGCCTTCCCCTTCCTCTTCCTCTCCCATGCTGTTGGGTGAGGCTCCCAAGACCTGCCCTGGGACTAAAACCTGATCAAGGTTTGACTCCCAGAGCTGAGTAGAATGTCACTGCCTATGGTTGCTAAGTTACCTCAACTATAAGACTAACCAACAGTTTCTTGTCTGTGGTACAGTGCTGATGCAAATTTAGGAGCTATTCTTGTTATGATATATGCATGTATTTCTGTTCTTGTTTAAAATATTGTAGCTTTACAATATATTCTAGACTACTGAGGGAAATCACAAAGAAGACTTTAGTAAGAGTTTCTATGTTTAAAAAAACAGAATTTATCTGGAATAAGTGTCTGAGGGATCAAAGGAAAGGACTTGGGGTACATAAAAGGTTATAAAAAGTCAGAGAGGATGTGATGTAAACTATGTTTGTTATGGTTTCTTATATCTGCAAATACTGAATTTAAAAGTTAACTCTGGTTGATTTTTGTTTTAAAAATAGCCAATGATTCTGCAAACTGCTTATGTGTGTATATATATATATATATATATATATATATATATATATATATGGACAGATATGTGATTTAGATTTAACTATATATATAAATATAAACAAGCTTTAACTGTACGCATATGTATGTAACTTGGATCCAACTGTGTGTATGTGTACAAGTAATTCTTGTTTAAATAATTATTGTTTTAAAAACATGCTTTAAACAGCAACCACGTGGTTTCCCTCCATCTTGGCTAGTGACCTCATGGGCAGCCATGTGGCTGGCAGCCATCTTTTACTAAGGTTATAAAGATCTACTCAGGTTAACACCCAAGTATTTATGTCTTTACCAATGTTCAACAACAAGCTGCTAGAGAATTTAAATAGATGACAATATATGTTTAATAAATAAAATATTTAATAAATATTAAAGCTGAACCTTGATGCTTTTATACACAGGAATATACCTTGCTCTGGCAGCTAGACTTTATAATTTAATATTTACCCATGTAATAAAATAATAATGGTTTTAAAGACATAAAAGGATCATAAGAAACAGCTGAGGTTTACAAATGTATGGCAGGGCTAGAGTTCCAAAAAGAGTCTAGTTACAATGGTGGACCTTAGCAGTTTTGAAAAGGCCAGTGCCAGGTGGTGATCACCAGAAGCACCAGCTACAATAAAATAGAGCAGGCAGGTTAGATTGTTTGCTCTTTGGAGCTTGGTTTTACTTTATACAGATTGTGGTGATGCCATGTTTCTCCCCCTTAAAATAAAAGAAGATACTCTATTGTTGATATTGCAGAAAGACATTTGAAAGATCTTAATCTTTTTAAGAACAGTTTCTAAAATATAAAAGTTTATAAGACTATGGAACATTTTCAGCTTATAAAATGCTCTGTATTATTAATATTTAAACTTAAAATAAAAGGCTAAAAACTAGGGTCACAGCCATAAGCTCCAAATGCTAACCAGAAACTGGGATGTCCATTTCTTGTGATACAGCAAGACAATGACCTAAGCAGTCTGACAAAGGGCCTAAAATAGCTTCTGACTCCATGAGTCTTTACCCTTTGGGAGTTAAAAAAATCTTTTTACAGGCATGGCCTAGGACTACCTGTATGTTGGATGTTTGCATTGAGATTCAACAATGACAAAACTGCAGTTATAAAATAACATTGAGAAAGTTGAGAACCAGTAACTTAGAGAATGTTTCTCCTTACCCAAGGTACATTCAGGCTTAAGAATGTTGTCTAGCCTCCTTGTATTTGCTAAGTTTGTTAAGCTTAAGTTATTTGGATAAACTGATACATATATATGTTTTATATTGATATTTTGTTTTGGTTTCTTTACATAACCTGTATTTTATGCCAGAAGAGCTTCAACTTAAAATCATTGTTTTTAAGGCTACTTATTGTAGACTGTTAGAGAACATAAATAGTAATAAATAATCAAGTTTTTTTAATTACAGTCAGGGTAAGTAAGTACTGATGTAATATTACAGGGATAAGTTTGCTCAGTCCCTTACATATGTTTTCAGGGTTGAGCTTAAAATAAGTAACTAAAAACAAAGTTTGTCTATTCAGATATACCTGGACAGCCCTCATACTTCAGAGATCTGCAGAATATGGCATTTAAATGTTGATCTAAAAGCGTATTATATCAGACAGACTTCCAGATCCTAGCAATGACCCAAGGTCTCCAAAGAAGATTACGTACGAGGCACCACAACGTCTCTGCCTGGATTATGGCAACACTGACCACAGGACAAGATGCCCCAATGCAATGCCTGCCACCAGGACCCAGCCCAGACTGTGGACAAGCAGCAGGACACAGGAATTGGTTGCACCCTTTTGCCTGGACAAATCAAGGTCAGTCTTCCGTGTCCCTATTCCACAGGAAAAATACTCTGCCTTATGGGCCTGATGGTGGAAGAAGATTGATGCTGTTATGACTGGTGCCTCCAATGCTGTGGAGACCTGGATATGGACTGGTCCCTGTCATTTATAGAATTGGAAGCTGTTTGGTCTGCACTCAGATATAGTTTATCCTTCTCAGATCTCTGATAGTACTGATGGCTAGGCTAGCTCTAACTTTGTCAGCTTGGCAGCATCAGACAACCAGATCCTTCTGCAAGGCCATAGCCAGCTTGTTAGTTCATTTTTTTTTTTTTTTTTTTTTTTTTTTTTTTTTTTTTTTTTTTTTTTTTTTTGGTTTTTCGAGACAGGGTTTCTCTGTGTAGCTTTGCGCCTTTCCTGGAACTCACTTGGTAGCCCAGGCTGGCCTCGAACTCACAGAGATCCACCTGGCTCTGCCTCCCGAGTGCTGGGATTAAAGGCGTGCGCCACCACCGCCCGGCTTGTTAGTTCATTTTTTAAAAAATGATTTAAGATAAAAATGTTTCACATTGCTCTCCTGTTTTATGATATAACAGTTTAATGCTTAACATTTAATAGAGTTCTGATAAGCTGGTAAAGCAATGGCTACTTACTGTTCAGCCACAAGCTCAACATTTTAGACTTATTTTAGATGTCATCTAAATATGTCTAAATATAAACCTAGAAGTGCTTCTCATCAGGTCAAAAATCTCTGTCCAAGTTATTTCTTGTTCAGACTCAAAAGTATGACTCCACTTCTGCTGTTTTACAGATACCCATTACTTGCTTTGTCTACAATATGAATTTCAGTACAGATTGGTAATACTAATATATCTAAAACCTTTATGTCATTTTATAAGATAGTTCGTGTTGGCCTCAGAGGATTAAGAGTCATAAAACTTGGATCCACTTCACAGAGGTTGGAAGGACCCTAGATAAGTGCAGATTCCTAAGGATGGTATTTGTCCTCTCTCATGGTCTTGGGAACTCCTGTTTTTCCCAATTACTAAGGGTATGGGACTAAGGGTTCCAAATAAGTTCATAAATTTTAACCTCTGTTCCTAGTTTAAGTTTGTCTCAACAGATTTCCACTTGGCTGGCAGAAACCTCCAAGCTTCAGTTGCTGACTACACTGCTCCAGATGACTGTGAGCTCCGGACTTGCTAAAAGCTAATATGGACCAGCCCAGCCAATGTGATTGTTCCCTGTCTCTACAGAGTCAGACAGCCACATGCTTCTGACAAATGCCCCATTGCCCAGTCTTTGACTAGCCTTTCAGCATTTTGGGGGCCCTGACAATGGCGCCCCAATACCATCTCAAAGCAGTTCCAGAAGAGAATATGTTGTCCCATGTTCCCTGTCCAGAATAAAGCTGAAATGCTGGGTCAAAAGGAAATTCCCTGACATAGAGGCAAAATGGCCATTATTAACTACTTTAATTTCTACCCTAATAGGCCCACTAACAGTCAGTTTTGTTTCTGTTACTAACCCTCAGGTCCTGTATCCTCAACAGGCTGCTCCAATACATAAGACAGAGGCTGGGAACAATTCAGCTCATGGTATATGCCTGCAGAGACAAGGGACACCTACGTGCTGGCCATTAGGAACCCTTATTGGGTTACATTAGGCACATGAGAAGGGGGAAATGAAGAACCAAAGCACCCCCATTTCAAGCAAGCCCCTCACCCCAGCTTGAAACAGGCCTGAGTTTCAAGATTCTCAGAACTGCTGACATAGGTCCCAGGACAAAGTCGGGATGTTTGAAGAGCCATCTGGGAGCAACCAATTAACCATAGAATGCCCCAATGCCAGAGATGGTCAAAGTACTAAGTCAGGATGTTTGAAACTCTCTGGTAACAATTGATTAACCACAGAATGCCCCAATGCCAGAGGTAATCTATAAAGTCTGACAAACAACCGGTTAAAACTACAAAGTAAGATAACACAGAAATTCTGGAAAGCCCCTAAAACTTGAGCCAATCACAATTGTACCCATACTAGCACCCCCAAATGATGCAACCTTATGGTTTTTGCCTTTAAAAACTGAGCTTGCAGAGGAGTGGGCATCTCCTCCAGCCTCTACTGTGTTGGATGGCTTGACGAGGGCCTTGCTGCAGCTTGAACTGCTTCAATAAACCTTGCTTTTGTATTTCAGTGAGTTCGTGTCTCTGGTGGTCTCTTTGGGGGGGGGGGTCTCGCCCAGGGCACAACAGTATAACTTTTGTGAATGACTCAGTTTTCTTTCCTGCTTCCTCAATTCTGTCCCATGCATTCATGGCTGCCATGCAGCATAGAATTAAGGTTTGGTTATCATATAAACATTGTCTTTGTATTTCAGCATATTGGCCTTCTCTAAGAAGCCGATCCTGGGAGATTTCCACACCTCTAGCCCTCCACTGACTTTCTATGGTCTTAGCCTCATCTCTGAACCACATGCGCCACTGCGGCTGTGCTACAGGTTCCAGGACAGCAGTTACAAGTTCCTTCCAGTCTTGAGGGATAATCCTATTACAAGTTGACCAGGAGTTTAACATTTGCTTTACAAATGGGGAATGCATGCCATAAGAGACTATAGCCTCCTTAAACCTTCTTAAATCTAACATTTCAACTGGAGTCCAATTAGTTTGTACATGCACTTGATCAGGTAGCTGCTGTACAGTTACCAGATAAATTAAGTTTGATTGTTTGAAAACAGGCTTTCTTTCTGTAACCTTATAATCCAATCCCGAAATAATTTCATCCTTAAATTCTTCTGTCTGAGTCTGAATTTCTCTATAATTCATTTTAACAGGTTTTTCTAAAGCTTTTATCCTGGCACTTAAATTGACTACTTTTTTAAATTGTAAAATAAAGATAAGCAAACTAACAATATGCATAAATGATGTTACATATATCCCATCAACATTAATCCTCTCATGTAATTGTTCCATTTTCAGTCTGTCTAATGTTTTATAAACAAAGATCAATTTCCTTCTATTATACAGATATTACCCATTTTTTTAATGTGGAAAAATTTTTCTCTTTTAAGTAGTTTTTTCCCTTTAAAATATCTGATATCTTAATTGACTTACCAAGTCTGCGTAGAACAATAGAAATCTGAGGGAATTTTGAAACAGCTACCTAGCATGGTTGCTGAGAGAGAGAGAGAGACAGACAGACAGAGAGAGAGAGAGAGAGAGAGAGAGAGAGAGAGAGAGCTTACTATCTACCAAGAGGAGAGAAAAAAAAGCTATGTGCCACGTGCTCCAGCTTGAGCTGGTTTGGGCCTGAACTTCGGCTTCCTTAAGCTCCGACCATGTGATTTGGCAATTCAGGGGCAAGCAGCTCCAGCTGTAGCTGCATGTAGCTGCTGCAGCTACAGATGAGTGCAGCTCTGACTGTGTGCAGCCAAATCCAGTAGCTCTGGCCAGGCCTGTAAATTCTGACTGAGCCGGGGCTTGAAACCCCTGGCCTGTGAGGCCACCAACAGTTTTTAATAATTCTTGCCACATTGGGTGCCAAATGTAGATGAAATTCTAAAGGGTCTTATTAAATAAGAAACACAGAGCCAAACAAAGAGTTAAAAGCCCTAGAGATCAGAGCACTAGCGAAGAGCCAAGACTACCTTTATCTTACCACTCACTGACATTCTTCCCTAAGAGAGAGCTTCTCCCTGTGTGTCTTGCGTTTTATTGCTTTCCTGTTCTGCCTTCTCATTGGCTCTAAGCCCAGTCACATGACTTCCTCGTCACTGCCTGTCTATACAGACCTTCTGGTCTCTATGGTTGGTACTGGGATTAAAGACTCAAGGGTCACCAAGCTTGGCTGTGTTCTTGACCACACAGAGACTCTGCCTGCCATGTGATCGGATTAAGGGCATGGGCTACCACTGCCTGACTTCTATTCCTGGCTCAATAATGACCTTTGATCTTCAGGCAAACTTTATTTATTAACATACAAATAAAATCACATTTCAGCACAATTAAAATATCACCACACCTTCTCAGCAATCTGGAGGCCTCCTTAGTCTCCTGCTTTCCCCAGACTGCAGGATGCAACACCAGTGTCAGGAACACTGATTTCAGCTGCTCTTGCTGGACCCCAAAGTTTAGGGTCTCAAGTGGGCGCGCCAAGAACCCAGACTCCAGTCCAGTTGATGCAACAGCATGAGGATTTATTAAGCTTCTATATAGAAGGGATCCTCTGCTCCCAAGAGCAAGAGTCTCATCTTACTGCAGCCCCATAAGGGCTTTTAAGATTACAATTCCCATACAATTTCATGTCCTGATCACAGGGTGATCACAGAGTGGGTACCGTCATGTCCGCATGCACATTCTTCCTGAAACCTCAAGGGGGGTAACAGGGCGGGAGTGGAGTTTACACAAAGGTCACAGTGGTCCTTCCTGGAACACTTGCAACTATCCCAGTCACAGCTGAGCACATCTCTTAACAGAAATCTTTTTACATTGTTATATTGTTACAGGGGTGATTGAGTAGTGGCTGAGTCAGGTGGCCCTTGGAACTAGTTTTCTTTTTAGTTCCTTATTTCCTGGGGCTTGGGGGGTGTAAGCCTGAAGGGTTAGGGTCTTTCACTCTCACTTAAGCTCATCTAGGGAAACGTCAGCAGCTATGGTGTCATCGGAGCTGACATTCCTCTGTTCCACGCACTGCACCAAGCACTCAGGCAGCCATCAAGCTTCATTTTCATCCTGTGAAAAAACACAAACATGCCCTCGACCCCATATTAAAACAGGGTCAGGACCCTTCCATAATCCCGAGCAAGGATCTTTCCATTTCACCTGAGCAAAAGTCACTTGGGTGGCATCATGCCAAAATTTATCCATAGCAGATTGCTCAACAACATCCACATTCAGAAAATTCAGAACAAAAAGAGCATGATTCAATGCATTATGTGGTGACTGAGGGTACAATTACCCCCTCTCAATTTTTTGAAGCTGCATCTTGAGACTGCCATGGGCTCTCTCAACGATGCTTTGTCCTTGAGGATTATACAGAATGTCTGTTTCATTCTCAATTTGCCATTGAGAACAAAATTGCTGAAATGCTTTACTACTATATCCAGAACCTTTATCAATTTTAACAATATTTAGTATCCCTATATAGGAGAAACATTTCAGACAACCAGCAATTACATGTTTTGTGGATTCTCCAGATTGTGCACTGGCCATTAAAAATCCTGAATAAGTGTCAATTGCCACATATGTATTTTAACTTGCCAAATTCCAAAATATGAGTGGCATCCATTTGCTATAAATGATTAGGAAGAAGGCCTCGAGGGTTTACCCCCAAGTGAGCTACAGGAAGATATTTCAGACACACCCCACATTGTTTAACTAGCTGTCAAACAACTTCCTTGGTAAGATTGAATTGCTTTCTTAGACTTTTGCTATTTTGGTGATGAAAAGCATGTGATTGTTGAGCTAATTCTACTTGAGATAAGGTGATCATTTGTGTTAATTTGTCAACTGATGCATTACCATCAGCTAAAGGGCCAGGAAGATTGGAATGAACTCTAATGTGACCCACAAAGCATGGTAGCTTTAGTTGGTGAATGGCATCTTGAATTTGTTGAAACAGCATCCTAACCTGACTGTTACTAGTCCAATGCATGGAACAGGTTCTGTAACTTGAAGAGCTCTGTAAATATAATGACTATCTGTATATAAATTAAACAAACTATTTACAAGAAACTGAAAAACCGTAGTCACAGCTCTCAATTCTATTATCTGCGCTGAAGCTGGGGTTGTTTGTACTATGGAGCTTTTACCATTGATAACATAAGCAGCCCTCCCATTGGAGGAATCATCAGTAAAACCTAGCATAGCATCTCTTAGGGGATCTTTCACCACAACCTTTGGAAATAGAAAGGAATGCACTTGGGTGAATTACAACAACTGACAGCTGGAAACTGATTATCAATTTGACCTAAAAACTGAGAAAAGGCAATTGCCCAAGACTCATTATTTTGAGAAAGCCAATAAATGTGTTGTTTTGTAAAAGGAACACTGATCACACTTGGTTCTTTACCAAAATAGCATCTAGATTCAATCAGGCTTTTCTGTAGCAAACAAGCTGCAGCTTCATAATATGGACTTAATGCCGTAGGACCATTTTGCCATAATACTGCTGTGGGAGTATGTCTAGTGGGCAAGATAAAGGTGTGCCAAGGTAGATCATAATTAATATGATATATCTACTGATTTTTAATAGCATTCTCAATCTGTAAAAGAACCTGTCTACCTTTTTCAGTTAACCATCTGGGCAAATTAGGATCATGTCTCCTTTTAAAATATCACTTAAGGATTCCAAATCACTGGTATATAATTTTAAATAAGGTCACAAACATTTAGTGTTTCCTAATAACTTTTGAAAATTATTCAACCCATCCTTTCTTATTCCCAATTCTTGAGGCTTTAATTCCTTAGGGTATAGTACATATCCTAGATATTGAAAAGGTGGCTGTCTTTGCACTTTTTGTGGAGTGATAATTAACCCTGTATGGGTAAGGCAGTGCTGAAGCTGTCCAAAGGTGTCAAGCAAAACATCATCCATATAATGAACATATAATATGGACTTGCAGAAACTTATCTCTAACCTTTCAGATAGCTTGAGCCACAAATTTCTGACACAATGTTGGGCTACTGACCATTCCCTAGGGTAAAACCTTCCAGTGAAATCTCTTCATGGGCTCTTTAAAATTAACTGATGGAACACTAAATGCAAATCTTTAGCAATCTTGGGGAACCAAAGGGATGGTATAAAAACAGTCCTTTAAATCCAAAATAATTTTATAAGTATCCTTTGGTATGGCTGTAGGGGTAGACAATCCAGGCTGCAAAGCTCCCATTGGCTGTATGGTCTCATTAATTTTCCTCAAATCTTATAATAATTTCCATTTCCCTGACTTCTTTTTGATCACGAAAATAGAATTCCAGGGAGAATTAGAGGGCTCAATATGGCCACCATCCAACTGTTTCTGTACTAACTGCTGGATAGCTTGTATTTTTTTCTTCTGTTAGGGACCATTGATCTATCCACACAGGATTGTCAGATTCTCAAGTTATAGGATCTGCATGGAGTACAGGCTGCTCAGCAACCCTTCCTAAAAATACTCTAATCCATCCCTATTAGCCCTTTCTTGAGGGATCAGAGATGACATTTGACCATCAATATTTATTACTAACTCCTACTCGGGAAGCAGCCCTTGTGAAAACCTTTGTTTAGTGACGACTATATTAGGGCTATGTTATGCCCAGATCACGACCCCAAAGAGACCACTGAAGACTGAGGATGTCCAGAATGCAACAGCAAGGTTTATTCTATAGATACAAGCCTAGGCAGGGAATTCGTTCCTACACCCAATACAGTGAGGCAGGGAGGAGCTGCTCTTTCTTTGTGAGGCTAGCTATTTAAAGGCAAAAACTGTGGAGGTTGGAGGTTACAATTATCATTTTGGGGGCTGTCCAGGACAAGTCCCAGGCTTTGTCCTTGAGCTGCCATGGGGGCTGGCTGGCCTTGCACATGCTGACTGTAGGGGCTGACTCAGTGGCCCAGGCTCTGTCCTTGAGCTGCCATGGAGACAGGCTGGCCTAGCATGTTCACATTGACCCATGCACGTAGCTCTAAGCTGGTGAGGGGTCCCAGAGAGTAAACACCTGGCTGAACCTTGAACAGTCAGAGTACATGCAGAAAGGGAGCTACTGCAAGGACTATGTCTTTTGTTCATGGCCCTCACAGAAACTGCTTGTTTAAGTCTCAGGAAACTGAAATTGAGGCCTGATCTCTGAGAGAAGACTGAGCAGCCCGTTATGGCATCTGCTTGGTCCTTTCAGGCTATATAAATATACTCCCACATGGCTCATAACATCTTGACCCCAGGAGTTTACAGCAAGTGAGGGACAATGAAAAGTTCCCTCAGGACCTTCCTCATCTTTCCGGGGAAAGTTCAATGCTGCTCTGCTCAGGACTCTGAGTTTAACCAATTCCTTGCAGCTGTATAATAGTTTCAATCTTTGGCCACATGGAAGGCCATTGACTAGTAGCAATAACAGACATATCTGCATCAGTGTCTGGAAGACCAGAGAAGCTTTTTCCATTTATAACCAGAGTGAGTTCTGGACCTATGACTTATAGCCAGTAGGCATCTGACAAACCAAATCCAGTTTTTCCTTTCTTATCCCTTTTAACTGGATTTCTTGTTTGTACCTGAGAAAGTAAAATTAACTGTGCAACTCTCTGGCCTGTCTATATTACAGAAATTCCCTTAGGTGAACGAGTCATTACCTTAATTTCTTCCACATAATCAGCGTCAGTTACTCCAGGAGCAACAAAGACCCCTGCATGGTGGTGCTACTTCTTCCCAGCAATAACCCTACAGTGCCTTCTGGCAAAGGCCCATAAATACCAGTAGGAAGGGCCTGCATCCCCATTTCAGGAGTTAAAACCATATAGATGGAAGAGCTGAGATCTAGTCCAGCATTGCTTGGGGTTGCTCTGTAGAGGTCCTGGACGAATTTCTTTGCAGGGAGACAGACTGCAGAACTACCTCAAAAATCTACTCTGTCGGGGCCTGCAGCTGGCCCCTCCTTCGTTTCCCTGAAGAGGATTCCCCTGGGTATCTGTCTTTGATAGACATTTATTAGCCCAATGCTTCCCTCTCTTGTATCTCAGGCACAACCCAGGTTCATTATTTGCCCTTAGGCTTTTTCCCCTTTGAGGACAACCTTTTGATCTAGTGTCCTATCTGGCCACACCCAAAAACACTTCCTGGTGGTCCAACAGCTCTCCCTTGCCTGGAGCCATAATTTCTTTGTTGGTAAAGAACATCCTTGACTGTTTTTCCCTATAATGCCTCAGCCGTAACTATCCCGTTTATATGAGGGCCCAATATCCAAGCAAAGTTGAATATAGTCAGAGATGTTTCCCTTCTTTCTAAAAGGTCTCAAAGTGGCCTGACATACAGCATTAGCATTTTCATAGGAGAGCTGTTTAACCAGCAAATGTCCAGCCTCTGAATCCCCAATTAACCTGCTTGTTGTCTGTATTAGCCTAGAGACAAAACCCTTGCCTTACCTTTGTAAAATCTCCAGTCTGCCTTCCAGACTGTGGAAGCTTAGTCCAGGCCTTCTTGGCGGCTGCACCAACCTGAGCATACTCTGCCACATCAAAATTTTAACTGCTGACCTATCTCCCAATAAAAGCCTTCTCCGGCAAGCATATCAAAAGTAATGGGAATCTGTTAGACCCAATTTATTTCAGCTGTGGCCTGACATTGCTCCACAAACTCACTTTTCCACAACAAATGGTCTCCTCCTGACAGGCAAGCCTTGGCCATCTGTTTCCATTCCCCAGGAGGCAAGGCTTCTAGAGCAAGGCTTCTAACAAAGCTTGTGTAAACGGGGATGTCGGATCATATTGGTTGCATGCCGTTTTTATTTCCTTAAGTTGTTTAAAAGGAATTGGAACATGCACTCACACTGTATTTCCCTTGGCATTTGCTGCTCAGTTACAGGGAACATTTGAAGTCCTTGTGCCTCCTTCCCTCTGCTAGTTGCTTCTCTACTACTGGCTTGAAGGGGAGATGTAGCTCTAGCAGCAAGGGTTTGCCATGCTCCAGGAGGCTTTTGCGCCATGACAATTAGGAACGACTTTTCCATTCTGATAGACGACCCCCTCCCCCAAGTGAGTCTGATTCCGCCACTGCAGAAGGAAGAGGAGTACCCTTCTGGGAAGGGGAGACCTGAAGAGCCTCCAGTTTTTGAGAAAGAGAAATTACTAAGTCTCTCAAGCCCTTCAGCTCCTCCCTTGTCTCATTCCAAGATTTATGTTCCTTAAACTCGGCTTCATGGCCAGGAAGGGACTGACCCTGATTGAATGATTTTGTAAAAGCATCCCCATCTAGCGGCAGCTCCGGTGGAGCAGAAGGTTTTGCTTCCACTATGTCCGCCTCAGGGAAAATTCCCCCCTGCTGCTCGGGACTCAGATTCAAACTGTCCCGAATAAGTGCCCAGAGGCTAAAAGCTTCCACTGGGATCTTTTCCAGCCCGTGCTCCTCATAATGTTGTGAATTTTGACTCCAGTTCTCCACCATGAGTCTGTGTCCAGAGTTCCATAGTCAGGAATCCAAGGACACAGCTCCTCTACAAACTCTAAGAACCTCTGTACTTGTTGCTATTCTACCTTAACTCTCCTAGTTTTCAAAGTCTCTAAACATGAATATACAAACAACTGTCTACTATTTCTGCCCCGAATCAGCTTCTCTTAATCACACTGCTAATTTCACCATTGTTGCTCGTTCCCGAATGCTGCTTTCTGAGTGCCTAGTCTGGCACTATGGAAATTCTACTCCTACCCTAATTTCTTCCTATTAAGCCTACATAATATCCCCATACCTAAACCCTAAATTTTTACCTAATTTGGTAGCTAGAAATTGAGAGAGAGAGAAAGAGAGGAACAGAGACAGAGAGAGATACTTGCTGCAGCCTTTTACTACTGGCTTCAGCTTAACTTTAGCCGCTCTGCTTTATACATACAACTTTACTCCTGAAGAATAGAATACCACTGCATAAACTTAATTCATAACCGGACATGTCTCCCTGCTCCGTGGTGCCCCCCCCCTCTCTCGTCCTTTGTACCTATCCCATGTTCAGGCGCCACCTGGGAGAGGCCTGTGCCTTCCTTTTTGAAGGGATCTTAGGAGGAGAGGAATAAGAAAATGTTAGAAAAGGAGACCTAGTTGACGAGAAGAAAGACAAACACAGGACAGTTTCAGGAGGGCTTGGATCAATACCCAATGGCCTCTACCCTTTGGTCAAAAGGACTTTTTATAATAATGCCAAGGGCAGGGCAAAAGACCTCCCCCCCCCCTTGCAAGATAGAGGCACACAATACAGCCAAGTGTAGACCCTTCCAAACACCTGGTAACCACACGCATGGCCAAATCATCCCCTTGTGCAGCCCTGCTGGGTAAAGCAAGCTCAGATTCTCGCACCCTGAGTTCTCACTAGGAAACCTCTGGGTAAAGCAAGCTCAGATTCTCCCACCCTGAGTTCTCACTAGGAAACCTTTATGAGTCTCCACAGAGAGGGAGAGAGGGAGACAGGGAGAGAGGGAGGGTGAAGGTGTGCACACATCATGGCCAGAAAGGGAGGAGGGCCAGTGGAAGAAGAATAGAGATTTTCCTTAAAGGAGGATTTACGTCAGGATGCAGGGTGAGTCCCAAAGGGGCCGGCCAGGATGCCAACAGTCTGTGTGACTTTCCTGCCGGCAGCTGGACTTGCAGGTCCTCAGCATGCTCACCAACACTTGCGGTGCTCAGAAGTTGTGCTACTATTTTGTGTCTCCCTGATAACTGATGTTCATAACTGTGATTTGTATTGACGGCCATTCCCCTCCTGCTGGTTGTCTGGTTGTTTTGTGTGGGGGTCTATGAGAGAGAACATACATGCATATGCACATGTGCTTATGGAGGTCAAAGGGCAATCTCAGGTGTCACTCCTCACCCACCTTGTCTAAGAACACCAGGATTATGGACATATGCTGCCAAGTCTGGCTTTCATGGGTTCTGGGGTTCAAACTGAGGTCCTCAGTAATGCACAGAAGAACTCTAACCAATGAACCTTCTTCCCAGAACTTCTCTCTTTCCTTTACCTGAGCATCTACTCAAATCTTTTTCCCCCATTAAAGTCTTTTGTTTATTATTAACTTTTGTTTTTGTTTCTGAGGCAGGGTCTTTCTATGTCGCCCTGGCTGTCCTAGAACTTCCTATGTAGACCAGACTAAGACAAATGGTGACTGTCACTAGCAGAGCAAGAGAATCTGATAAGCACCCCCAAGTCGTCTTCTGAGTCACTGCACTGTTCTGGACTGACCTGTGAGGAGCCAGCTGCCCTGAGATAAAGCCACAAGGCAGCATAGGAGGTGAGGAGCTGTGCTCCTCATTTCTGTCCTGGAGCAGGTGAAGCCTGTGACTGCTTACATGCTGTGTACCCTAGACAGCTCCTGTCTTACAGTCTCACAAGGCTGCAGTCAGCCTGGCATGCTGGTGGCAGATGCCTTTCATTCCAGCACTTGGGAGGCAGAGACAGGAGGATCTCTGTGACTTCAAGGTCAGCCTGGTCTACACAGCAACAAAAAGGCTGCAATGACTTTCCCATGATCACCTGGCCAGACAGTGGCAGTCGCCCTGCTCTGAGTGCCCACACAGGTCATTTCTCTCACTGTGTCCCAGATCTGAAGACATCCCATGATTCCTGCACAGCACAGAGACAGGGGCAGAGAGCAGAGCTGCAGGTGTTTATTATAATCAGCTTAACAGACTGGACAAGGTGGGGACAGGTGTCTGGATTCCAACTTCAGGAGGGAAACAGGACAGGGCAGCAAGATGACACCAGATCAGTCATCATATTACATAGAGGTTAGTTTGGAAAGGAAAGTCTTGATTTTGTCCATCGTGTTCTCGGTATAGTAACCCAGGCATTGTGGGCTGAAGAGGATGGCTTCCTGAAAAACAAGAAAACAGAAAGGGGCAGAGGTGGTTACAGGCAAGGTGCAGACCTCAGCAGGGTGCCCCAGTCACCCATGCTGAGGCCTCTCCTTATCCACAGGGAAGAAAATTCCTGCAGTGATTCAGGTCTCCAGCTACAGACGCTGCCCCAAGGGAGCTGCAGCTCATCCACAGCTGTCAGGATCAAGGCTGAGAAGCCACGATGGCCAGGCAGGGATGAAGGGGAAAAGGTGCCTGAAGGCATGATGGGGGCTAGGTCAGGAGAGGGGATAAGATAGCTGAGTATTTTGTTGATGTCCAATACCTGAGGACATCTGTCCAGCACATTGGCTGTATGACCATGTTATACATACATCCCCTGTGTGGGTGTGTTAGAAGAAACTCTTTTTTGGAGAGTGCTGTGGTTTTGCAGGACCTGACACTCAAAAGTACTTTAGGAAACAAAGAGCAAGAGATGTACTATTCAAAACACACATCTGTGTAATCCAGCTGTGCTTAATTAAGAGACAGAAGGGAGACAAGGAGCAGCTGTGGTGAGCAGCTGCAGTCACCCCCTGGAGGTGGGGATGGCATCTAAGCCATGGAGGGAGGTTCTGGCTGAGGCTCTGAGGATGCCAGTGGCAGGAGGACTCCATCTGAGACAGAGGAGTAGAGTCAAGGGAGACTCCAGTGGAGGTGACCCTGGCCAGTAGAAGTTTCAGGCACCTAGCACAGAGCTGAGGGTGCCCTCCCTGTGCAGAAGCCACACCAAGGACTGTCCTGTGTCACTGCCTGTCCTGCTGTGGGTGAGAACCCCTGTTTATCCATCGTGTGGGAGTGAGTTGCAGGAACTTGCAAAGAACAGGCAGGATGTGTACCAGGCATGCTGCATTGACATGTGATAGATAGCATGGGCAAGGGTTTGAGTGCTCCTTTGTCTATCCCCTGACACACATTACTGACTGCGTGGATCATTTGTACACAGCATTCTACCATATGCTGCATAGGGGTGTGGGGGTAGGGAGGAAGTTACCATAACTTTGAAATCCAGGAATTTGCCCCTCAGTCCTGCCTCATTGTAGCATTCCTGGATTTTTTCCAAAGCCTCCCTCTCCTGGGCAGTAGGGTTATAATGGGAAAGGACGGCATTCATTAATCCCTTGTTTCCAATGGCCATTGCAGTAAAGACACTGAAGAAAGGAGTGCATGCTTCCGCTGCAAACATAGAAGAACATCATTAAAGGAGCCCCATGCTGGCAGAAGAGGAGGCTCAGGGTTTCTCACATCTACAATTGTCCTAGCTGACCTTCCACACAATCGTGCCCTCCCAAAGGCTGCTGCCTCCCAGACAGCACACAGTTTCCACGAGACAACACTCCCAGCAGAAGGGGATGTATGAGTGTACCAGCCTGCATATCTGACCTTCACATGAGTCCCACACATGACTCAGTGTCAACTGTGCCTGCAGCTAAGACCCATCATCACCACCACACCTCTGTATCCCTATCCCGCCCACCCCAACTGTTGCAGTCCAGAGCAGAGAGCTACAAGGGTCTTCTGCAGGACTCCTGGATAGTGACCTCCCAGGAACCCCCTCGATCTGCCTCAGGGCACTGCTTAGAGATATCTATGGAAGAGAGATTGGGTAATCAAGGTCAGAAAGTCTGTCTGTGCCCATTCTTACTTGTCTGGATGCCCAGCTCCCCGGTCACCAGCAAGGCCAGCAGAAGCAGCGTCCCCTTCATGGTGCAGAGTGCTAAATGCTCTTCTCAGAGCAGATCCTGCTACCTTATGAACTACTGTCTCCCTGAGCCAGTCCCGCCCACCTCCATCCTTTCCCACCCCAACCCTGCCTCCCAGGAGTTCCAAATGCCTTTGGGCAAGAACCTGGCACCTATGGATCCCCTTCCCACGCGCATGGGGGAGTGAGCATAGGGGCCCCTCCCAACTCTGAAGAACAAATGGCTGGAGACATCCTCATGTCATCAGTTTCTGGACAAAAATGGTTGTATCTTTGCCAAAGACAGTTAGAGCTGACCTTTCTAAGCAGGCACATGCTGAGCCAAGTGTCCTGTTGTCCTGGCCCCAACTGCCACTTCTGCTTCCTGGTCACAGTCCTCCTCACCTCTCCTGACTCCAAGCATGTCCTCTTCAAGCTTGGAGGTGGAAACCCATGAGTCGAGGAGGGTTTCTGTCACTGTGGGCAGCCAACAGCCCACAACACTGCATCTGCCTGAGTTCAGGATCTGAGCAGAGGGTGTGTATCCGGGGCCATACCTGTCCCCTTGGACATCTTGGCTGCTGCAGCCTTTGGACTGGACCTCTGAGGACATGGGGGCACCATCTGGGCTTTTAGTGACTCCCAGCCTGGGTAGAGCCTGTGTTGTGGTCGTGTGGGTATCCTCAGGGCAGGTGATGCTTGTGCGCTACCAACAGCATCATGCTGCACACTCCCTGCCACGGTACCTCATTCCTGTTGTCCTTCTCTTGTCCTTGTCCTCGACCAGTGAGCAGGTCTCCAAGAGGTTCCAGCAGTACAGTCCATGCGGTGACAGCAGCGAGCAGAGGGAGGGATTCCTCCCTGTGCCATGAACTCTCCGTCAACAGAGTCCCACAGGCCCTCTATAAACTAGAGTGCTCCATGTCCACAGGCAGTGCTGTGTGTGGACTGTCTCAAGTTCAAATCAACCTACCACCCTCAGAAAGACTTTTGAGCACAAAGGAGATTTTCAGCTGGGCATTGTGGGAATCATTCCCGGAGGCAGGAAGCTTGCAGTGTGTGATGGCTTTCTTGATGGTCATCCTGACTGGATTTAGAGTCACCACAGAAGAAGCTCTGGCTCTGTGGGATTTTTCAGGCTAGGTTAATTGATGTGGGTGTCTGACTTTATGTGGGCAGCATGGACCAGGGTCATAGAGGAGTGGAAAGGAGAAAGTAAGCTAGACAGTCATGTCTCTACTTCCTGATTGTAGATGTGATCAACCCTGTCCAGTTCCTGCACTGTGCCTACCCCACCATGATGGACTGTGTCCCTTCAAACTGTAAGCTGAAAGTTACGTCTTCTCTGGAATTTTGTCACTAGTTCAACAATACATTAGTGGAGTATTTTTTGGCATGTGCAAAGCCCTGAGGTTAATCCACAGCACCACACACAAAAGCATAGATGACTAAGGAGACGGCTTAGACTGTAAAGTGCTCATTCTGCAAGCCTCAGGACCTGAGTTCAGATCCCCAGGACCCCTGAAAAGAGGTGAGTGTGGTGGTACACACCACTAGTCCCGTGAGCTCCAGGTTCTATAAGAGATCTGTCTCGGAAAATACGCTGGAAGGCTGTTGAGATAGCTCAGTGATTAAAGGTGCTTGCCAATAAGCCTGATGCCCTGAGTTCAAATCCCAGAACCCACATGATAGATGAAGAGAACTGACTTCTTGCTAATTGTTCTCTGACATTCACACGCGCACACACACACACACACACACACACACACACACATACACACACACACAAACACACACACACACATACACACACACACACACACACACAAGCAGATGAACACACACGTGGAAACTGGCACAAGGAAGGAACAAGCTCCTAATGGTCAGTTATCAAACAATTTGAACAACGATCTAAATAACATCATATTGGAGTATAATATGATTGGAAATAATATATGAATCCACGCTGGCATGAGTGCTTGGTGAGCAGACAATCAAGTAGCAATGAAAGACAGTGCTCTTACTGTCCTTTACTTACTGACTGAGAGTTTGTAGATGCTCCTCTCGGGAGGGGAGTTTACCCCTTCAGTCCTCAGTGTGAGTTACATGTTTCCAAAGGAAGAAGCAAGGTGAGCTGAGGATGGTCCAGTCAGTAAAATGTTTGCTACATAAACTTCAATCCCCAGACCCAGGAGGAAAGCCAGTGACAATGACCCACCCGGTAATCCCAGCCCTAGGGAGTAAGTCCACCCCTGGGCCTCACTGGCCAGCCTGTCTAGCCAAATTAGCAAGCTCCGGGTTCAGTAAGAGACCCTGTATCAAAAAGTATAAGGTGGTGAGCTATTAAGAGGCCCGAGCACCCACATGGCAGCTAACAACCATCTGCAACTCCAGTTCCAGAGGACCCAACACCTTCCTGTGACCTCCACAGGCACTGGACACATAGTGCATAAGACATTCATTCAGGCAATATCTGCATGCACATAAAACAAAAATAAACAAATCCTTTTAAAAAGCATAAATAAGTATATAAAATATGTATGGGTGTACATATGTACACACACACATATATACACACACATATACACACAAACATGTATTTATATGGTGGGGAGTGGCTCAAGGCACTTGTGTGATTCTGGCTGCCATGTGCACACACATATGTATGCATTGTGTCTTAGTTAAGATTACTATTGCCCAGCCAGGCGTGATGGTCCATTCATTTAATCCCATTACTCAGGGACAGAGGCAGGCAGATCTCTGTGAGTTGGAAGCCAGCCTGGTCAACAGAGTGAGTTCAAGGATAGTCAGGGCTACACATAGTAACCTTGTCTCAAAAGACAAAAACAAATAATTAAAAAGATTGCCATTGCTGTGATAAAACACCATGAACAAAAGCAGATAAAGGAGGAAAAGGTTTATTCAGCTTGTGCTTCCATATCTCCATTCATCATGGAAGTCAGGGCAGGAACTCAGGCAGGGCAGGAGCCTGGAGGCAGGAGCTGAAGCAGAGGCCATGGAGGGTGCTGCTGGCTGGTTTGTTTGCTAGACTTGCTTGCCTGCTTTCTAATAGAACCTAGGACCACCTGCCCAGAAATGGCACCACCCACAATGGCCTGGGCCCTCCCCATCAATCACTCACTAAGGAAATGCCTGGCCAGGGGTGGTAGGTAGCACATTCCTTTAATCCCAGTGCTTGGGAGATAGAGACAGGTGGATCTCGGAGACCAGGCAAGCCTGGTCTACAGAGTGAGTTGCAGGACAGCCAGGGCTACACAGACCCTCTCTTGGTGAGAGAGAGAGAGAGAGAGAGAGAGAGAGAGAGAGAGAGAGAGAGAGAGAGAGAGAGAGAGAGAATATGCCTTACAGGCTTGCCTGCAGTCCAAACTTATGGAGGGATTTTCTTTTTTCTTTTTTTTTTATGGTTTGGTTTGGTTTGGTTTGGTTTTGGGTTTTTAGATAGAGGGTTTCTCTGTGAGGCCTGGCTGTCGTGAATCTCTCTGTAGGCCATGTTGGCCTCGAACTCAAAGAGATCTGCCTGCCTCTGCTTCCCAAATGCTGGGATTAAAGGCACGCCCCATCACTACCCGGAGGAGGTATGTTCTTAGTTGAGGTTACCGCCTCTGTGATGACTTTAGCTTGTGTCAAGTTGACATAAAACTAGCCAGCACAGAGAGATGGCTCAGAGGTTAAGAGCACTGACTGCTCTTCCAGAGGATCTTGGTTCAATTCCCAGCACCCACATGACAGTACACAGCTGTCTGGAACTCCAAGATCTGACACCGTCACACAGACACACATGCAGTCAAAACACCAATGCACATAAAAAGAAAAAAGAAAAAACTAGCCAGCACACCATGTAACCACAACACAAATGAACATTTGCATGGGTCCACACACATACACATGCACATGCACACACAAGCACACAAATAGGAAAATGTGAGGAGATGGGAAGACAGTAGAGACATCTGGTAACAGAATATTAATGGTTCAATGAGCAGTTCCAATCATGGGGGATGTGTAGAAGTCATGTGTCCTCTGACATGCGGGGGCAAGGCACTTAACCTCTTGATCTACAAGAAGCCTAATGCAGCTCCGCAGACTAGCACGGCGCTGGGGTGTCACCCAGCAGAGACACTTCAGAGCCCCTGGATGTCCTGTCTCCATTCCTATACTGCCAAGAAGGAGAAAGGCCACAGCATATGGCACATGCGTCAGCAGCCCATGGAACCTGCAAGGTCATAAAAACAAGGACCAGAGGACATAGTGACAGCTCACAAGTGGGTCTTAGTGCTTGGCACCTCTTTGTCAAAACAGATACCGGATGCAGATCCTGTTTGGCTGACCAGTAAGTCAGAAGGCTTATGCCTCTCTAAGTCTTCAGCAAACTTCATCTGTCACCTGTGATAGAAAGTGACAGTCAAGTGCCTTTAACAACAAACTACTTAGTTCTGACTTATCAAAACACTTAGAATCTTTACTTTTAAAAAGTAATACTGGCCAAATTACATAAGCACTTATATAATGTGAATTGGGAGCTGGGGCAGATGGGTTGACAGTTTGAGGCCAGCCTGGGCTACGTGGAAAGGTTCTCTTTGTTTCATGTTTTAAGGATGGTCGTGTTACAGACTTGAGGGAAGCGAGATAGCCCTTCGGCCATCTAACCAGCATTTGTGGAGACCTCCTATGTGGTGTCCCTGGGACAAGAGACTGTCACATGCCTTGTTCCCCTGAGCCCTTAGACATCCAAGGGACACCAAAAAGCAGCCAGTGCAGGAGGTGCTAGGGAAGGGGCAGGGTTTAGGGTCCAGTGCTGTGGTGGAGGCCGGGTGTGTTCAGACACCAGAGATCCACGTGTACTACAGTGGTGTACTCTGTGTTCCATTGCTAGGACAAAACACCCAGGCCTAGGTCACGTATATGGGAAAAAAGTTAATTTGGTTCATGGTCTGGAGTCCCGAAAGTTCAAGATAGAGCAGCCACATCTAGCCATTGCCTGGCACTGTCTGAACTCACGGTGCCGAGCAGAAGGGGAGTGGGAGGGGTGGGAAGATGGGGGGGGTGGGAGACAGCAGGAGAGCAGAGGAACCCCAAGATTTACGACCACCACCATACACTGCCCCTCAGCTCCAGGTGGGTTTTGGTGTGGCCTGGCCGTGTTGAGACCGTAGCAGGCTGTCCCTCTGATAGGGTGGGTTTGGATGGAGTCTGAGGAATGAAGAGTCACATCTCACAGCCAGGATGCTTCCCCTCTCCCCTGCTAGACACTCTGAACCAGCCAGCCAGAGGCTTGCCTTCAGAAGCCAGGGTAGCCAGCTGATGGCCCTCTAGTTTTCCCAAGGTGTCTGTGGGGCTTCAAACTGGCCGGTGCTGGCACCAAGGCAGTCACACTGGCTTTTTGACTGAGGGTCAAAGCCACCGGAGCAACAGACAGAGTCGGGCAGTGTTCAGTTAGGGCTCAGAAGCTCCACACTGAAATGCCTTTGCTTAGTTATGAGGAAATGGACAGGATGTGCGTGCACTATGAACTAGAGAACGTGCTGATGGTGGTTATTAACAGGGTCTCACCGGGTAATTCTGGCTGGTCTGGGACTCCCTGAGTGGACCAGGATGACCTCAAATACACTGAGGTCCACCTGCCTCTGCCTCCTGAGTGCTGGGCTTGAAAGTGTTTGACACCACACCAGGCCGTTATTAATGGATTTTAACAGTGCTTACCACCAGCCTGAGAGAAAGCTCAGTTACACACACACACACACACACACATCACACACACACACACCTCACAGACAAACACACACACACACTCACACACACACCACACACACAAACACACATACCCACACACACACACATACACACACCACACACATACCCACACACACACCACAAACACACAAACACACACACATCCATACCCCCAAACACACTGACCACACACAAACACATACACACACACACACACACACACACACACACACATCACACACACACACATCACACACACACACCACACAGACAAACACACACAAACACACACACACATACACACACACACACACACACACACACACACACACACACACACCACACACACACACACCATTCTCAGGAGGATTATGAACTCAAGACTAACCTGGGCAAGATCCTGTCTCAAAAAACCCAGAAACGGGGTTGGGGATTTAGCTCAGTGGTAGAGCTCTTGCCTAGCAAGCTCAAGGCCCTGGGCTGAGTCCTCAGCTCCAGAAAAACAAAAAACAAAAAACAAAAAACCCAGAAACATCAACAAGGGCTTAAGAGGTAGGTTTAGCTGGGTAGTGCCTTTAATCCCAGCACTGTGTGTTCAAGGCCAGCCTGGTCTACTGGGGGACTTCCAGGAGAGCCAGGACTGTGTGTAGAGACCCTGTCTCCAAACAAACCAAAGAAAAGATCAAGCTGAGGGATGACTGCCACAGCAGGAGACTTGAGGGTTAGATGGCTCAGTGAAGCCAGGGGGCCAGTGACAGATGGGACAGGGATGCCACAGTCAGGGCAGGATCGCCAAGTGGTCTGTGATCTGGCCTGTCCTAGACATGGCCTGCTAGGGAGGCCTTGAAGTAAACACTGAGTTCCCTGGTGTGACAGGGTGAGGACAGGCCTCACTCTGGAGGCCTGATGGAGGGCCATTTGCCCTCTCCCTAGTCATCAGTTCCTTTGGTCACATGACATGTGACCTTAAGCAGAGCACTAAGAAGGGACCAACTGAGCCAGGGCCCTTTGTTGACCAGGATCTTATCCTGTAGCCAAAACACACACCTGCCCCTGACACAGCCCCAGGGAGTTCCAGGCAGTGTGTGGGAGGAGCCTGGAGGGGCTCAGACCCAGGCCCTCCTCCCCATGGAGCAGTCCAGGGTACTTAAAAGGGGCCAAAGCTGGGCAGGAGCACCTGCCACCTTTACCATGAAGCTCTCTGGTGCTCTTGTGGTGCTTGGGGTTGTCCTGCTCCTGACATCAGGGGGAAGTGGGTACTAGGGTGTGGGTGTCAGGGGTGCAGGGTCTCCAGGGCTCTCAACCTTCGCTTCCACAGGAAGGACGTGTGTGTGTGTATGTGTGTGTGTGTGTGTGTGTGTGTGTGTCTGTGTAGGTCAGTGTGTGTATCAGTGTGTGTATGTATGTTTGTGTGTGTCTCTGTGTGTGTGTGTCTGTGTGTGTCTGTGTGTGTGTATGTGTGTGTCTGTGTGCATTTGTGTGTGTGTCTGTGTCTGTGTCTGTGTGCGTTGTGTGTCTCTGTGTATGTGTGTGTCTGTGTATGTGTGTGTCTGTGTGTTTGAGTGTGTCTGTGTCTGTGTGTCTCTGTGTGGGTTTGTGTGTGTGTCTGTGTGTGTGTATGTGTGTCTGTGTGTGTGTATGTGTGTGTCTGTGTGCATTTGTGTGTGTGTCTGTGTGTGTCAATGTGTGTGTCTGTGTCTGTGTGCGTTTGTGTGTCTGTGTGTATGTGTGTGTCTGTGTCTGTGTGTGTTTGAGTGTGTCTGTGTCTGTGTGTCTCTGTGTGTGTTTGTGTGTGTGTCTGTGTGTGTTTGTGTGTCTGTGTGTATGTGTGTGTCTGTGTCTGTGTGTGTTTGAGTGTGTCTGTGTGTGTGTGTCTGTGTCTGTGTGCGTTTGTGTGTGTGTCTGTATGCATGTCTGTGTGTGTGTGTCTGCGTGTGTATGTGTTTGTCTGTGTGTGTGTATTTGTGTGTGTCTGTGTGTGTTTGTGTCTGTGTCTGTCTGTGTATGAGTGTTTGTGTTTGTGTGTGTCTTTCCGTGTGTGTTCTGAATCAAGGTTTTCAAGGGAAGATCACCTTTTCTTTGTGTTCCAGACTGTGGCATTTGCCCAGCTATAAAAGACGATCTGGAATTTTTTCTCGGCCCGTCTGTGACTGACTATGTCGAATTCATTAAACAATACAAGGATGACCCTGCCACACTGAAAAATGCTGAAAATCTGAAGACATGCGCTGATAACAAGTTGACAGAGGAAGAAAAGGAGAGTGCAAAGAGTTTGCTGGTGAGTTCTATATGTGTCTGGCCCGGGAGCCAGTCTGCCAACATGCTCACCCCAGGTGAGGGATGGAGACTGTCTCTCCCTACCACTGCAGCTTCTCTGTGAATCCAGAAATATGACTCTCTTGACTGAGAATTTCATGAGGTTGGGGCAGGAAGGGACACTCAGGCAGCCTCAGCTGGGCCTGGCTGTTCAGTTCAGCTAAGCCAGACCAGGCCCTCCAGGATCCCTGCCCCACAACACCACTTGGCCTCCATCAGCCTTTCTGTCCCAGCCTCCCGAGTCCAGCCACACGGGCACAGGGCCTGGCATCCCTTCCCCAGCCTGGATCTTTTATCCTAACTTTTCAAGTCTACCACCGCACCCCCAAGACACTCATCTTTTTCCTGTCCTCTGGACCTCCAAGGTCACTGTGTAGAATCCAGGCCTGGGACACTCAGGTGGAGAATCTAGTTGAATCCCCTTTTGTCACTAGTACTAGTAGGGTAAGTCACCACCTCGGCTGCATGTGTCTGAGAGTCATCATGTGACAGGAATCAGTTCACTTGTGGAGCTGCAGCTGCCCTCAGGTCCCCCTAGAGCCCTGCAGGTCCTCCCCAGCTGCTCCTCCATTCTGTCCCACATGTGCCCAGGTGTCCCGAGGGCAGCTGGCTCTTTCCATCAGGCTGGATTGGAGGCTCTTTACAAGGCTTTGCCTGCATTGGTTTGATGGAGACAGGGTGGAGAGGTGGCTCCCTGAGCCTGGTCAGTCCCAGGAGCTATGGCACACGGGCTGTAGGTCCCCCCAAGAGATGCCCTGTGAATGGTTGGTGAGATCTCCTTCACCTCTGAGGCCTCCCTGGCTTTCTTTTGCAGGCAAAAATAGAAGCTGACAGATTGTGTTGATGAATCCATCTTTGCCAGAAGACTCAAGAAAGCCCCTTGTCTGCTCTCCTGCCTAGATGTAGCAAGCCTACCACTCCCCTCCAGGTGTCTAAGAACAGGATTCCAACAATAAAAGCCTTGCAATTCACAGGGGAGCCTGGACTGTTTGGATTTGAGATTGGGCAGTGATTGGGTTGGAGGATATGGTGGGGACAACCCATGGGACTTTGAACTGTCACTGCTCAATTTCAGCACTGCCCAAATGCCCCTGCAGAACCCATCAGGTGATACTAGGAGACAGTCACCACAGCCAGAGTTCTGTCACTTTCTTAGGCCAGGGTCCATAGGGCACATACATGACTTCCCCAATTGAACTCCCCAGGAACAAGGAACAGTGAAGGACCAGAGAGGCTAAATGTCTACAAAGGATCACACAGGCTCCTGACAGCAAAACCTGTCCCTTCTGCCCACTGCTGGGGACATGGGCCAATGGTGCAGTGCATTGTATCACAGTGCTTCTCTGGGTGTCTGTGTCCCATCTATAAACCTGAGAACAGACTGGATGTGGGCAGATGGCAAAGGTGCTCTCCTTCTACCACGCAGGTCCTGAGGAGTGAACACAGGTTGCCAGAATAGGGAGCAAGTCCTTAACATGCTGGTCCGTCTCATGAACCACACAACTCAGTTTTCAAACGTTCAGTCCACATGCGTCGAAACAGAAATAAGGGAACAGTATTAACTCCAAAGTTCAGGTGAACACACTGCTTGGGTCAGACAAATCTGGTTCCCTGGGTTTTCTGGTTTTGTAGCAGTGGAGCATATCTGAAATACGGTCTCTCTACTTGTCTGTGATTAGCTGTAGTCCTTTCCACTGCAATCTCCGTACATCCCCTGTTGCAGGAGTGAGACCAGAACTTTGGAACACCAGCGAGGTCTGTCGCCAAGGTGCCATGTATATCTTTGGTGCAATTTAAGGTGTTAAGACGGCCAAGGGGCGTGGCAGTGGAGGACTACATTACCCAGAAGGCTCAGCGCTTAGCGACCAAGGCGGAACTTCCAGCAATCGCGGGCCATGTGAATAAGTGGTCTGAGTTTGTGCTGCCGCTGCAGGTTAAGGAACACTTGAGACTCGAGGAGACTCACTCGAGGGCCGCACAGGTGACGCCCGCAACGGCCGGCGGAACGTCGGCTGCGCTGCAGCCTGGAGCTCAGCCCCGGCTCGGCAGGTGGCGGCCGCCCTGACTTAGTGGGCCAGGGATGGTGCTGTGGCCCCCAGGCACCGCTTTGCAGACAACCCTGGACACATCAGAAGTCAGAGACAGCCCCTGCCCAGTCTTCCCAGGCAGACCTGGCTGTTCGGGACTGGGGATCCTGGTTGAGGGAGGTCCCTGTTTCTGTCACCCAGTGCTAGGAAAGCTTGAGACGTTTTCTAAAGGGCGATACCCGCGTGTTGAGAGGCTTGGAGAGTCGCTTGGCAAGAGACGGGAAAGGGAGCGGATGAGCTGAGGGACTTGGATTCTGAGGACGCTGGTGCCGTGGTGAGCTGAAGAGGCTGTTATTTTTATATGTATGGGTGTTTTGCTCGCATGTATGTCTGTGCATGTGACGTTCAGTGCCCCTGGAGACCAGACGAAGGCGTCGCTTCCCAGAGACCAGAGGACTATACAGAGAAACCCTTTCGCAAATATACAAAGCAAGCAACCACAAGGAAAAGACAAAGAAAGTAGGACTGGGGTCCTGTTGAATCTAAGCAGTTACAGAGAACTCTTTGTGAAGAAGGCATTGAGTGTATGGCTGGAGTACAGGACAGAGGTTCCAATTGGAGACGCCCCATTTTGGTGACCTATATGTAGACAGAAGTAGAAATTAGTTAAATTTAGGAAAGGAAAGAATTCAGGGCATGGTGACTGTAGGATGACTCATCCCTAACAGGCTTTAGGGCCAGCCAGCCCAAACCAGTAGTAAGATACTTCCTGAGAGCCCACCTGGGTCTGCCTAAGGGCCTTAGCACCAGCAGCTGAGACATGATCTGGAGATGACCTGGACCAATGAGAGGCAGCCATGTCGCACCAGTGGAGGGTATATAAGGCTTGCCTCTTCCTGAATAAACTGAGCTTGTTGTTTGAACGTTCTCCAGCAGTCTGTGTTGTTGACTCTGCCCCTCCTTGGCCCCGCCCCTCTGCACAGGACCCTGCCACAGGTGACAGCATGGCTGGGAGCAAGGAAGCAGTCGGGGGTCGGCTTAGGAATACTGGACTCATAAGGTTAAGTCATGTTGGGGGGTTAGAACTGTTTGGCAGGGGACCAAGGCTGCCAAGAGATACTGGGCATGGGATGGGTATGAAGGCAGAACCGTAAAGGGGAGGTGACAGCGAGGCAGAGGCCTGTACCTGTGACCGTTCTCCAGACTTTGGTGGTAACCCTTGGTGGGGCTGGGAGATCTTCACTTGGACTGATGGTTAAGCTTATGGGCAAATGAGAGGGTTAGTGGCGGCTGCAGGACCTGGGAAGCTGGGTTTTGATGGTTGAGGTACTGGGGAACAAACAGCCTATGCAGTAGAGTTGGGAAAGACTTAAGTATCTGTTGTGTGATATGTTGTTTGTGTTCTGACAAATAAAGCTTGCTTGGAGTCAGAGGGCGGAGCTAGCCACTAGTTAACCATAAAGATCTGGAGGTCTGTACAGAGAGGAAACAGGAATTGATAAGGCAGGTGAGAAAATTAGGAATTCTTAAAGGGAGGAATTTTTTTTGTGTTTTAAAGAGAGAATTTTTTTTTCCCATGTTAAAAAATGGGAAACACAGTCGGGCTTTTGTGGTGCACGCCTTTAATCCCAGCCCTGGAGAGGCAGAGGCAGGTGGATCTCTGTGAGTTCGAGGAGGTCAGCCTGGTCTACAGAGTGAGATCCAGGACAGGCACCAAAACTACACAGAGAAACCCTGTCTCCAAACAAACAAACAAAGGGAAACACTTGTGGCTGCATCCCTGCTGAGCTGCACCTGGCCTGGCTCCAGAGTGAGCACCAGCCCTGATCCATCTTTGTTTAGCAGACACCTTTTGTTTCCCTTGTTGCCTTCTGTGTGAATCCTGTCTTGGAGTTTCCCAAGGATACAAAGGCCTATGCAAAACTTGGTTCAGGAAACCCCCGAAAACCGTGGTACCTGAGAAACCGAGGAATTTGCACTTGACATTGCATTGTTGGGAGCCCCTTTCTGATTGTTTTGAGCATATGGAAATTAACTGGCTAAACTGTACTGGAGAGAAATAAAGCTGCCCTAGGCGAAGGGTTAGTGCTCAGTCCTTCAAGGCTGGACCCCCTGCAGCCATGAAAGGCTAAATTCATTCTTAAGACACCTCTGTGTCTTCATTCCACGGACCTGGTAAATCACACACTTGTGTAGCGACCACACAGCTACACAAGAAAGAAAGATGTTTCAGTAACATAAGGTTTTGGTGGTTTTTTATTTTGTTTTGTTTTATGACAATGAGACATTTTTGTTCCTGGCAGCATCAATCTACTTCAGAAAAGATGGTGGGCATTGAAGAAACTCCATATGGAATTTGTTTTCTTTGCTAGTGGCAAAAGTTAGCCACTGAGCAAGAAACTGCCCTTGCCTCGACTGCTGACCGTATGCTGCACAAATTGGACAAGCAGGACACAAAAGAGAGTGACTACGGGACTTTGCCAAGGCAAGACGGGACTTCCTTCAAAAATCATGCTTTACAGAAAAGTCTGCCAGCTATGCCAGGCCTGTAGGCCAAGATGGATGCCCCACTGTTGCCGACGAACCTTAGGTGACTGTCCAGGCAGCCAGCTGTCTCTGTCATTTCTTCATTATGGAAGTTGTTTGCTCTGCACTTCCTGTTTACTCGGGTAATTTTATGTCCTTCTCGAGTCTCTGATGGAGGTAAAAGGAAGATAGTTATAGCTATAGTTTTCCTTGTTACTAAATTCAAAAGAGAAATTTATAAATGAGGAGTAAAGTGTATAAGGTTGAAAGACATAAAAAGATAGTTTTGGGTGGTAATTCTTTTTTTTTTTTCTTTTTTTTTGGTTTTTCGAGACAGGGTTTCTCTGTGTAGCTTTGCGCCTTTCCTGGGACTCACTTGGTAGTCCAGGCTGGCCTCGAACTCACAGAGATCCGCCTGGCTCTGCCTCCCAAGTGCTGGGATTAAAGGCGTGCGCCACCACCGCCCGGCTGGGTGGTAATTCAAGTTAGGATGGAAAGTGAATTAGATACAACACTTTACATTCACCAAGATAGGACAGATAATGGAGTATTTTCTCTGGATGTGTCAAATGCTAATGGACTAGATGTAGCATGTGAAAGGTTTACACAACAAGCCCCGGTTGGTCGTGTTCGCATATGCCTGGCGGGCACTTCCACCTAGCCAGGTCCAGGTCAGGATAGCCATTTCCGGGTCAGGGCATCTCGTGTGACCAGGATGCCTGGTGGACCTGGACACCTCTGCCTAGCCAGTTCCAGGTCAGGATAGCCATTTCCGGGTCAGGGCATCTCACGCGACCAAGATCCTTGACGTTCCATTGGTTACGTAGGCGCACAACCTGGCCATGTGATCTATGTGCTTGCGTGTAGTAGTGACGCTGATCTGTCCACGCCCAGCCTTTAAAATCCAGCGCCATGTTCCCGGTTCCTTCTTCTTCTCCACACACGTGCTTCCCACAGGCCTGTTCACTCTCTGTCCCTTTACCTTTAATAAAACTCTTGTTAGCGGATTCTGTTGTGTTTCATGACATTTCCTTGCAGGGTAAGAACACAGCGCAGCCGAAAAACTAACAGCATGAATAATAAAATTATTATTAAAATAATATTAATAAAAACAAATTAAATATAAAAATAAAAACAAATCTGGAACCAGGTATTGGGGTGAATGCTGGAAGATCAGAGAAGCAGAACAAGCCACAACCACCTCACCTGCCAATTCCTCTGCTGATCCTGTTTCCTCAGACTAGAAGCCTCTCAGTCCTCATCCAGAATGAATCTCAGCTGAACTGCTGCTCAAAAGCCTAAAAGGTTAACCAGCCAAAAGCTTCTAGTTTCTGGTCCTCACACCTTATATACCTTTCTGCTTTCTGCCATCACTTCCTGAGATTAAAGGTGTGAGTCACCATGCCTGGCTGTTTCTAGTGTGGCTTTGAACTCACAGAGATCCAGGTGGATCTCTGCCTCCCAAGTCATAGGATTAAAGGTGTGAATGCCACTGTTTTCTGGCCTCTATGTCTGTCTAGTGGCTGTTCTGTTCTCTGACCCCAGGTAAGTTTATTAGGGTGCACAATATTTTGGGGAACACAATATCACCACAACTAGACATTGTTAATGTAATTATTGCCTGTATATGTTTGTATATGGTTATTGTACTTACTGTATATAGTTTTTCTATGTTAGTTAAAACTTTCACTTTTTATTTAGACAAAAGGGAAAAAATGTGTGATATTTTGTTTGGGTTCTGACAAATAAAGCTTGCTTGGAATCAGAGGGCAGAACTAGCCACTTTTTACCATAGAGGTCTGTAGGTCTGTACAGAGAGGAAACAGGAAGTGATAAGGTGGGGCAAAGGCAGGATCTCGGCCCTTTTGGTGGGAGAAACGTGTAGTTGTAATTCGAAATGGTCTTATTAAATAACAAACATGGAGCCAAATAAAGAGTTAAAAGCCCAGAGATTGAGCAGTAGCCAAGAGCTAAGGCCACCTTATCTTACCACTCGCTGCTGTCCTTCCTCTGAGAGAGACCTTCTCCCTATGTCCTGTCTTTTTATTGCCTTTCTGTTCTGCCTTCTCATTGGCTGTAAACCCAACCACATGACTTCCTTGTCACTGCCTGTCTATACAGACCTCCAGGTCTCTATGGTTCGTACTGAGATTAAAGGTTCAGGTCCCTGCTTGGCTGTGTCCTTGAACACACAGAGATTCGCCTGCCACGTGATCGGATTAAGGGCGTGTGCCACCACCTCTGGACTTCTGCTAAATGGTTTGCTCTTAGCTCTGATCTCCAGGCAGCTTTATTAACATACAAATAAAATCACATTTCAGCACAAATAAAATATCACCGTAAACCTGCTTATCTGATCATTCAGGTTTTTACCCCAATATCTGACTCCTGGTTTTTATTGATGAGATTAATTAGGTTTTCACTTCAAGTATCTACTAGCTGCAAGTAGATACAAAGGCTGAGATTGAAGCTAGGAACAAGGCAAAGCTCTCCCAAGTGCTATGCACCAAAACAAATCTGATACAGGATGACATACAGCCATGGCGTTACTGTGGCATGGGAGATGAAAAAATGGGAAAGAGTTGACCTACAGAGTGATGTTCTTGAAGTGGGTGTAAAATGATATTCCCATGACCAAGAGGAAGAAGCAAGCCTGGATTTGTGTAGGTACAGAGGAAGCAGACTGGGGAACTCGGGCAAGGCAAGGAGTGGCATGGGACCTTGATGTCAGGCCCATAGCTTAGATAGCATTTATCTGCTCAGGAGGCTTACTAGCTGTGGGTGGCGGGATGACCAATAGAAGGAAGAGTAGGGCAGCTGTGGCACCAGCCTCATATTCTCCTGTGAGGTAAGCCAGGACATGTGGGAGTAAGTACCTTCTTTGTGGTTTTTGGATAGAGTGAGAGTAGAACGTCTGTTTAAGGACACTGTTTTTCTCATCACAGTAGGGCAGTGTGACGTTTGAGGATGTGACAGTGTACGTTTCCTTGGAGAAATGGAAGCTTCTGGATGAGACACAGAGCCTCCTATACCATGATGTGATGCTGGAAAACTCGGCCTTTGCAGCCTCACTGGGTCAGTTTCTTCACTTCCCCTGCCTTCTGGACTGGGCTCTTCCCCTTTGTCCCATGGTCATGTATAGATCCCATTTCCTTCTTGGTTTTCTTGCATAGATGCTGTGGGTGGAAGGTGGACTAAGTACTTGCTTATCTCATCCTAGGAGCCAGAAGCCTGCCAGGGAATGATACAGGATAGGAGTCTTCCAGTGAACCAGAGATCCTACCAGGCTACTCTTCATTCTGGCAAAACCACTGACTGAAACGGTTCTCCTGCCCGCATTCTGCCACCCCCTCCTGCTGACGTTTTCTCTTGCCTGATTTCAGAGGGCACTGGGCTCCCTCTTTCTCTCCAGTACATGCTAGGCAAGTGTTCTGCTGCTGAGCTGCATTGCCTGGCCCTTGAACATTCTTTGTCATTACTAGTTCCCTGTCTTAGGCTCTGTTGAGGTGAGGGTCACCCTGTGGTGCTGCTGTCCACTGACCTGCATTATCTTCTGAATAGGATTTGTACCTTCCAGGATTTGTGTACTTGTCCAGCTGGAGGAACAAGCCTGGGTGACTGATGGGGCCACAAGACAGCCCTGGAGGGGGACCAGCTCTGGGAAGAGAAGAGCGAGGGTGGCTGCAGGTCAGGGCTGGCTTGTGACTGGTACCAGAAACTTCCCCTCTGCCATTAGTGTTCTGACCAAGGACAGGGCCGTGGCTCATTCCTTCACTCAGTGCTCATCCCTCACTCTCTGTTCACCTGCCAGTCCTACTCAGGCTTTTGGCTTGGGTTAACCAGACTTCTCTTCCCATTGCTCTCACTGCAGTGGTCTCTCACAGTGAACTACTCGGTGTGGTGTGAGATGTCTAAATAGTCTTTGGACAGGTCCTCGGTTGCCATTTCTTTCCTGGGTTTATACACCCGAGTGTCTCTTCAGTGCTCACACCTCACCAACAGAAAACCTTGTGGAAAGCCATCTACAGAGTGAGTCAGAGGCCACCTGTCCTTCCTGAAATGCGTGTCATCACTGTGTCTTTGCCCTACTATGAAGCTCTCTTTTTCCGGCATGGCCACGGTCAGTACAACAGAACTTTTCTTATGGTGACTTTTGCCACTAGCCATAAAAGAGGCTCATGTAAGGATTCTTAGATCTGTAAGATAGCCATTTTTAGTGGGGCTATTTCCTCCCATAAGGTTTCCATTTACTTTAATATTTTCTGCTTTCAGGTTTCTGGTTTCAAGTAGAAGCCAAGGAGGCACATTTTCAAGGAGGACTTAAAGTCAAGGTTACTATTACGATTAATCCATGGAGTCTATTTAATGATCAAAGGAGTTTATTTGGGCATAAATTCACAACTATGGGAGATTTATCGTAGAGGCCAGGAAAGCTGAGCTATGTCCAACACTGAATGGTTTGGTCCAAGATCTCAGCCTCCAGAACCACAAGGTAGCCAAGAGGAGGCATTGTACGTGCATCTCAGGTCTTAAGGGTCCCCGGTGGCCACACCCCAGAGGCCGGTACCTCAAGGTCACGGGCAGGTGTAACAGCTGCCGCTGCCTCACTAGGGGCGGGGCTTCAGAACACGGCTGTAAAAGCTCCCACTACATCTCCCCTTTTGTCTAAATAAGAGAGTTCTAACCTAACACAGAACTATACACAATAGGAATGATTATCTGATGACACAAACAAATGGAACTACAACCAACAAGAACAACATCAAACAGGAGACACATGCTAAAATCCAGAGATGTCCAGGACATACGTAAATGGTACGTTAAAGAGGGTTTTTTTAAAAGCTGTCCTATCCTGAAGAATCTGAATCTAGTACCTAATATGTTGTAGCTAAGATATGAGAAGATTGTAGGTGTAACTGTTAGTCTTTAACCTCATCAAAGATCTGGGAAGAAATATTATAATAGCTGAGAAAACAGGAAATGCACGCAAGCAACTTTCAGAGATCTTTCGAGAATAGACAGAAACAGCCCGCAGCCTGGACAGTCATCTAAAGTTTCTTAGCACCATTGGGGTATCCAATTTGGCTACAGGCCTAGAATATCTGACAGACCATTTTCAGAAGCAAGAATTTTGAAAGACCATCTTACCCTGTCTTGCCAGAGTTCAGTAGTCACTTTTCCTTCTGTCCCGCTTGTCCAGAAAGGAGAGCATTCATACTGTGAGCAGAGGAAGAAAGGGCTGTTCTTTGCCCAGCAGGTCATTATGTACCAGGAAGAAGACAGACTTTCACATGGAGTGTCTTAAAAGTACAACATTCTCGCTCCAAAACTACATGAGAAAACCTGTCTCGAAAACCAAAAAAAAAAAAGCCCAACATTCTCTCGGGATCAGCTCGGTGCTGCCAGGGGTAATTGTGTCTCACATCAGCAGAATTCTAAATTATTTAAATGCCATATTCTCTAGGTCTATGAAGTGTTTGAAGATTACCTATCTGTAGCTGGAGAATTTCTCTCCAGCTCCCGCCACCAAGTCCCGCCAGTCCCAGAGCCCACTTATAAAATAAACACACAGACTCTTACATTATTTAAACTGCTTGGCCATTAGCTCAGGCCTGTTATTGTCTAGCTCTTACTCTTATATTTAGCCCATTTCTATTAATCTTTACTTTGCCACATGGCTCATGGCTTACTGGTACCTTACATCTTCCTTGTCCTGATGGCGGCTGGCTGTGTGTCCTCCTCAGCCTTCTACTTCCCAGCATTCTTCTCCTTGTCCCGCCTATACTTTCTGCCTAGCCAATGGCCAATCAGTGATTTATTTACTGACCAATCAGCAACACACTTGACATACAGACCATCCCACAGCACTTCCCCTTTTCTTTTCTTAAAAAGGAAGGTTTTAACCTTTACATATCTCCAAAGTCAGCTTGGTATATTTGGGAATTTGGGCGTAGTTTCTCTTACTACTTCCTGCTGGAGGGGGGCGCTGTATCTTATGGGGATACAAAGAAAATTTTAGAATTATGGAATAGTCCATGAGGGTATGTCGTCTGAGCCAGTTGCCTTGAAACCATTCTGGATGTTGGATCATCAGGGCCATGGTGTCATTGGAGACCTTTCAGGTGGTCTTGGCTGGTCAAACCTGATGTATCTTAATCTGGAACAAATCCATAGCCTCTGGCTTTCTGTGGAAACAAAAGAGACTCTTTTCCAAAGCAACATATCCTTATATCCAAATTTTGAAGTCAAGGTATCTTTAAAATATACATTTTGGCATAACTCTATAGCTTTTACAATCAAATGTTTTTCTGCAGTTAAAAATCCCAAAGACAACACAATCCAGATTCTCTGTGTAATATCCATTTTTACGTGGCTTATTTTTTATACTACCTTTACTGTCTCTTTAATGACTTTATTTTTTAAAACTATGTATTTGTTTCTATAACTCTATATATCACCTTTTTTGTCTCTTTCAAGCCTACGTATCTTTTACACACATTGTAAACTATTACATCTGAATCTGTCTTATTGTGAATCTCTTGCCTTAAACTGCAGCAGCTGTGGCTGCTGGCTCCGCCCACCTCAGCTTCCCAACATGGCTACATTTACCGCCAGCTCTGGGAGCTATCGTGGGTCTATGCTTTTATCCAAGCAGCGTGTAGCCCAGAAACCTCTTTTTTTGTTTTGTACCTGCAAAGGCTAAATCCACCACGCAGCTTAATGTGCCACTTGCAGAGGCCTGATTCCCGCCATACTGCAGGTTGAGCGCACACGCCAGGAACCCACCAGTAGCTCAAACAGGCAGCTGCTGCTCATTTGAGAGAGACAATTAGGAAGCTGTTTTTAGCTCCGTTTTAGAATCTTTTTTCTCAGTTTTTAGGTGGAAACTCTTGCCACCACGTTGGACGCCATTTGTAGCTGGAGAATTTCTCTCCAGCTCCCGCCACCAAGTCCCGCCAGTCCCAGAGCCCACTTATAAAATAAACACACAGACTCTTACATTATTTAAACTGCTTGGCCATTAGCTCAGGCCTGTTATTGTCTAGCTCTTACTCTTATATTTAGCCCATTTCTATTAATCTTTACTTTGCCACATGGCTCATGGCTTACTGGTACCTTACATCTTCCTTGTCCTGATGGTGGCTGGCTGTGTGTCCTCCTCAGCCTTCTACTTCCCAGCATTCTTCTCCTTGTCCCGCCTATACTTTCTGCCTAGCCAATGGCCAATCAGTGATTTATTTACTGACCAATCAGCAACACACTTGACATACAGACCATCCCACAGCACCTATCCATCTGATTTACATTTATCTGTAAATCTAGACAATCAAACTAACATAACTATAGATATGACAAGCATGGGTGCCGTAAATCTGTAAGTCTTATCTACCTAAATAACCTGAGGACTAAGGCTTCACATAAACAAGGTAAACAGTCTGTAAACAAATGTACTGTAAAAGGACAATGACCTCAAAATTATGACAGTACATAAAATATCTAAAACAGAGGTAGAAATGTATAGTGCAATAGGCATTATGACAATAATCTTAAATATATACCAATATATAAAATATCCTAAGCAGAGGTAGAACATACATACAGTATGACAAATATAATTTTATATTTGTATCAATATACATAATGTTTCAAATAGGAATAGAAATATATGTAAATTACAACAAATATAGTTCTGTATTTCTATCAATATACAAATTATCTTACATAGGAATATAAAAATAGTTTACATTTGTATCAATATACAAGAATCCATAACAGTGCAAATTATGTAAGGCTGCTATTTGACTAAATTAGTTTACTAGTATATACAATAATCTACCTTAATATCCTATACCTATCCATATCTAGGTGGGTGGAGGTTGGGGAATGGCTGACCCACACTCCTGAGTGGGCGCCAGATATTGAGATTAATCCATGGAGTCTACTTAATGATCAAAGGAATTTATTTGGAGGTAAATTCATAACCATGGGAAATTTATCGTAGGGTCCAGGAAAGCTGAGCTATGTGTCCTACACTGAATGGCTTGGTCTATGATCTCAGCATCTAGAACCACAAGGTAGCCAAGAGGAGGCATCTTACGTGCATCTCAGGTCTTAAGGGTCCCCGGTTGCCACACCCCAGAGGCCAGTACCTCAAGGTCACAGGCAGGTGTAACAGCTACAGCTGCCTTACTAGGGGCGGGGCTTCAGGACACGGCTCAAACAGCCACCCACTACAGGTTACCACTGCTGATTCAGTTATCCAGAAAACCGACCCTTGTGGGATGTGTGGCCCAGTCATGAAACATATTTTTCTGCAAGCTGAACAACAGGGAGTACATTCCAGACACAAACCGCATATGTGTGGGGCATGTGGAAGGCAGTTCTCCTTCAGAGTTAACACCCGCTCCCCAACACCAGCACAGTGGAAGGAAAGATCTTAGTGATGACAAGGACAGGGATCCCCATTTTAAGAACCACAGAGTCCCTAATCCAGAAATCCCTTTCATACGTGAAGAGGGTAGGGAAAACTCGGGCCTTCTCCAGCATGAGCGAAAAGGATCTTGCCCATTAGCTCTGAGCGCTGGCAGAGCTCTCACAGTGGAGGTGGAGGTTACTGCCCTGGCCAGCGGGGTCTCAACGGGGACAACCCACCTGCGGGAGAGAATGAAAGGGACGGGAGACACCAAGGAAGACAGCAAGACAGGGTTCTGATCAAGCTGCACATTTTATTCTCCTCAGCAAGGCTTATATAGCATGGGAGGGGGAGGGGGCAGGAAGGAGGGAAGAGGTGCCAGACATGCAGCTGAGGGGAGATGTGCAGGTCATGAGGCTGCAGGATGTTGTGCTAGGTGATAAGGTCACTGGTCAGGGCCCATTGTTCTGTTGCTATGCTATCTGACCTACCTGACCGAGGAATGTTCTTTATCTTTGAGGGCATCTGGTTTAGGGCCTGTGCCTTGTTCTCTGGCCTAGCTAGTACTTTTCCATGGTTCATGTTTGGTCCCTGACAGGTTACAGATGTATGATGTGGGGAATCAGTTAGCCACAACAATGGGCTTCTTCTCAAGCACCAGGGTATCCATACTGGAGAACGGCCATGTGAGTGCACTGAGTGTGAGAAAATGCACCTCAGAAGACCCCATCTTGTTAGGCATAAGCAAGTTCACACTGGAGAAACCCTTTATGCACGTCATGAGTGTGGGAAATCCTCAACAAAAGATACTATCTTGTTCAGCATGAACAACATCACACTGGGGATAGTCCATATTCCTGCAGCGGATGTGGGAAAGTCTATCCCAGCCAATACCTACTTCTTCAGCATGAGAGAATCCACAAGGAAGAAAGGCCTTATGACTTCAAGTGTGGCAAGTTCAGCCAACACTCCGGCCTTCTTGTACCTCAGAAAGGTGTACACCTTGTAGGAAGTGTCCGTGAAAGAATTCTGATCTTGCCATACACTGCAGAGTCTACATCACCTCCGGGCTTTATAAATGCAACAAACGTGGGAGAGCCTTCAGCTATGAACACAGACTTGCTCAACATCAGCGAGTCCACACTAAAAAAAGGGCTTCCTGTATCCACTGACTGGGAAAGCCTTTAGCAGGAAACGCAGACTTGATGAGCATCATAAAGTCCACAGCACATGCAGACTTTATGAATGCAGTAAATGTGGAAAGCCTTTCAACAAGGCTATAACCTCCAACACCAGAAAGTTCATACTGGGTCAAAATCTTGTAAGTGCAAAATGTGTGAGAAATTCTTTAGCTACAAAACACACTTGTTCCGAGAATCCACACTGGAGAAAGACCTTCTGAGTGCACCGAATGTGGCAAGTTCTTCAGCCAAAGCTCTGGCCTTATTTCACATCAGAGAGTTCACAATGGTGAAAAGCCATATGAGTGCATTCATTGTGGGAAATGTTTTAGCCAAAAATCCACTCTTTTTTTTTTTTAAAGATTTATTTATTTATTATGTATACAGCATGTATGACTTCAGTCCAGAAGAGGGCACCAGATCTCATTACAGATGGTTGTGAGCCACCATGTGGTTGCTGGGAATTGAACTCAGGACCTCTGGAAGAGCAGTCAGTGCTCTTAACCTCTGAGCCATCTCTCCAGCCCCAAAGATCCACTCTTAACCTGCATCAGATAACACACACCCGAGAAAGGCCTTAAAACTGCAGTGAATGCGGGAAAGCCTTCAGCCTTTAGTTAACACTTGTTCAACACCACAAAAGAGAATCCTTATGGGTGTAGTGAATGGGGGAAACTCTTCACCCACAAGTCCAGCCTCCTTAAACACCAGAGTCCACACTGAAAGAAACTTCAAGCCAATGGCTTTCCTTTCTTTGGTATGAGAAAACTCACATTGAGGAACGGCTTTGGAGTTCAGGGAGCATGTGACCTCTTAAGCCAATTTAATGAGTGGTAGCAGAGATAATGCTGAAAGTGACCTCTGTGATCAACCACATCAACCACAAGTTGACTCCCATCTGGACATCCACACTGGAGACATGAGCTGTGGGTGAAGGTAGTGAGAATCATCGGTAGCTTTATTGCACTTTTAATCTGCACAAAGCCCTTTCCAGAGTTCTGTCACTATTGGTACCTGTGGCTGAAGCCACCATCCCACTTGTAGTAGCTGGCAGGGATCAGGTTGTTCAGTGCTTAGAGAACCCTGGTGTGTATTACCTCGTGTGTTGTCCCTGGAGGACAGCAGGCCTGGGATAAGCCCATTACAGTCTGCCATAAATGCATCCATACCCTGGGTTTGATTAGTAAAAGTGGAGGGCAGCAAATCCCAGAATGTCGGCATCTAAATGCTTCTGGAATGCTCTGATCACTTTAGCTGTGAGAGGTGAGGGTACACAGATAGTCTCAGGCTTCCCTGGTTGTTTCTCTGTTGATACTTAGAGCAATGGCAGATTTCAAATGTTTCTACACAGGCCCAATTGGAGAAAGGAAAGAGATGCTGGTCCATGTGTGTGACCCGGGACTCACAGCCAGTTTTTATTGTGCATGATGCTCTACTCCCTTCCAAGTAGGTCTGTCTGAGAGAAGGTGGGACCAGTGTGCATTTGCCAAACTTTGTAGATGAATTTCTAAAATGGTCTTATTAAATAAAAAACACAGAACCAAATATAGGGGTGATCAGGGAATAGGAAAAGCCACCAGGCAACCTTACCTCACCAACCCTGTATCTTCCAAATGCGAGTTACTTCCTGTCTACCCACGCCTTTATTGCCTTGCTGTTCTGCACTCTCATGGGCTCTCTTAGCCCAGCTGCCTCACTTCCTTGTCACTACCTGTCTGTACAGACCTCCAGGTCTCTATGGTTGGTACTAGGATTAGAGGGGTTTGTCACCACTCTTGGCTCTGTTCTCTAGTGTGGCCTTGACCACACGGAGATCCTGCCCGCTATGGGATAGGATTAAGGGCAGGTGCAACTGTCTGACTTCTTTGTTTACTTATAATGGCTTTCTTTTTCCTCTGATTCTCCAGGCAAGCTTTATTGATCAAAGCACAAATAAAATATCTCCACATTTCAGCACAAATAAAATATCACCACAAAACTTTTTGGTTTTTCAGTAGAGAGGAAATACATATTTTTGTGCTTTTAACCATTCCTTTTATTAAAGCTCTATTGAGGTTGAATCGATGTGCCCTATGCTGTGCGTAATTAAAGTATAAAATGTGGTAGGGTTTACCTACTGTACAAATCCATGAACTCATCACTGCAGTCACAATAATGGACACCTTCATGCTCCTAATGTCCCTTCCTCCCCCCTTATAATCGCTCCTTTCTTCACTGCCCATCACTGTGTTCACTGATGACTTTACTATAGACTTGTTTTCCTCTTTCAGAAGTCCATGTAAATTGAGTGTCTTTGATTCCTGTACTGTAGCTGGAGAGCTTCTCTCTAGGTCCCACCAAGCCCCCACAGTCCCTCAACCCACCTATAAAATAATCACTCAGACGCTTATATTACTTATAAACTGTATGGCCATGGCAGGCTTCTTGTTATCTACTTTTTTATCTTAAATTAACCCATTTCTATTCATCTATAAGTTACCATGTGGCTCCTGGCTGACTGGTACCTTACATCTCGCTTGTCATGGCGGCGGCTGGCAGCGTCTCCCTCACTCAGCCTTCCTGTTCCCAGAATTCTCTTCTTTGCTTGTCCCGACTATGATTCCTGCCTGGCTACTGGCCAATCAGCATTTCATTTATACAGAGCAATATCACAGTACTGTACAACCATAAAGATTTCTCCATTAGAATAGGGGTGCTTGACGGTTGTGTTATGAGTCAGTTTTCTCCGGCATCTTTAGTCCACGATTTGTTCATCTGTTAAGGGATGTGAGATCTCTTCCAGTTGGGACCATTAGACATAAAGCAGCCATGAACATTCACCTCTTAGTCTCTCTTGTGGGTTAATAACCAGGTATCAAAGGCCTGGGTGTCTCATTCCTACCCAGGAGATTTTTCCTCCTAGACGTGACTGATAGCACAAAAAGGTGGACAGAGAAAGAACGTAGTACTTCCGTGTCCCAACAGAAGGGGCATTGGCCATGCCCACAGCCTCATGAGAGAGCAGTGTTGTTGAGGAGGCAGAAAGAGGAGCAGGAGGCCTTGTCCTGGATTGGGGATTCCACAGGCAGAGTAAGCAGTTCTAGGATTTACTGGTTTGAATAACCCTACAGGTTTCAGAGTATAGTCATGTTTGGTTCTGAGCTGTTGGTTTGGAAAAACACTGGCTTGGGTGCTAAAACTTGAGCCAGTCTGTACACTAGGAGGCACTAGTTTGCACATGAGAGCTGTTGCAGGTGAGACCCTTCGGTCTTTCTAAGGACTGGCCAGCCTTCCCGAGGAAGCATGGCAGGCTGTCACGTCAGGAAACTGATGAACATGGCACTCTTGGGTCTAAGGTCTCCTGCATGTTTATCTTCCACACTGACAAACTGTCCCGACTGTGTGACTTTCCTGCCGGCAGCTGGACTTGCAGGTCCTCAGCATGCTCACCAACACTTGCGGTGCTCAGAAGTTGTGCTACTATTTTGTGTCTCCCTGATAACTGATGTTCATAACTGTGATTTGTATTGACGGCCATTCCCCTCCTGCTGGTTGTCTGGTTGTTTTGTGTGGGGGACTATGAGAGAGAACATACATGCACATGCCACAGTGTGCTTATGGAGGTCATAGGGCAATCTTGGGTGTCACTCCTCACCCACCTTGTCTAAGAACATCAGGATTATGGACATATGCTGCCAAGTCTGGCTTTCATGGGTTCTGGGATTCAAACTGAGGTCCCCAGTAATGCACAGAAGAACTCTAACCAATGAACCTTCTTCCTAGAACTTCTCTCTTTCCTGTACTTGAGCATCTACTCAAATCTTTTTCCCCATTAAAGTCTTTTGTTTATTATTAACTTTTGTTTTTGTTTCTGAGGCAGGGTCTTTCTATGTCGCCCTGGCTGTCCTGGAACTTCCTATGTAGACCAGACTAAGACAAATGGTGACTGTCGCTAGCAGAGCAAGAGATTCTGATAAGCACCCCCAAGTCATCTTCTGAGTCACTGCACTGTTCTGGACTGATCCATGAGGAGCCAGCTGCCCTGAGATAAAGCCACAAGGCAGCATAGGAGGTGAGGAGCTGTGCTCCTCATTTCTGTCCTGGAGCCGGTGAAGCCTGTGACTGCTTACATGCTGTGTACCCTAGACAACTCCTGTCTTACAGTCTCACAAGGCTGCAGTCAGCCTGGCATGCTGGTCGCAGATGCCTTTCATTCCAGCACTTGGGAGGCAGAGACAGGAGGATCTCTGTGAGTTCAAGGTCAGCCTTGTCTACAGAGCAACAAAAAGGCTGCAATGACTTTCCCATGATCACCTGGCCAGACTGGCAGTCGCCCTGCTCTGAGTGCCCACACAGGTCATTTCTCTCACTGTGTCCCAGATCTGAAGACATCCCATGATTCCTGCACAGCACAGAGACGGGGGCAGAGAGCAGAGCTGCAGGTGTTTATTATAATCAGCTTAACAGACTGGACAAGGAGGGGACAGGTGTCTGGATTCCAACTTCAGGAGGGAAACAGGACAGGGCAGCAAGATGACACCAGATCAGTCATCATATTACATAGAGGTTAGTTTGGAAAGGAAATTCTTGATTTTGTCGATGATGTCCTTGGTATAGTACTCTATGCATTGTGGGCTGAAGAGGATGGCTTCCTGGAAAACAAGAAAACAGAAAGGGGCAGAGGTGGTTACAGGCAAGGTGCAGACCTCAGCAGGGTGCCCCAGTCACCCATGCTGAGGCCTCTCCTTATCCACAGGGAAGAAAATTCGTGCAGTGATTCAGGTCTCCAGCTACAGACTCTGCCCCAAGGGAGCTGCAGCTCATCCACAGCTGTCAGGAGCAAGGCTGAGAAGCCACGATGGCCAGGCAGGGATGAAGGGGAAAAGGTGCCTGAAGGCATGATGGAGCCTAGGTCTGGAGAGGGGATAAGACAACTGAGTTTTGATGATCTCTCCTGTCTGAGGACATCTGTCCAGCACATTGGCTGTATGACCATGTTATACATACATCCCCTGTGTGGGTGTGTTAGAAGAAACTCTTTTTTGGAGAGTGCTGTGGTTTTGCAGGACCTGACACTCAAAAGTACTTTAGGAAACAAAGAGCAAGAGATGCACTATTCAAAACACACATCTGTGTAATCCAGCTGTGCTTAATTAAGAGACAGAAGGGAGACAAGGAGCAGCTGTGGTGAGCAGCTGCAGTCACCCCCTGGAGGTGGGGATGGCATCTAAGCCATGGAGGGAGGTTCTGGCTGAGGCTCTGAGGATGCCAGTGGCAGGAGGACTCCATCTGAGACAGGGGAGTAGAGTCAAGGGAGACTCCAGTGGAGGTGACCCTGGCCAGTAGAAGTTTCAGGCACCTAGCACAGAGCTGAGGGTGCCCTCCCTGTGCAGAAGCCACACCAAGGACTGTCCTGTGTCACTGCCTGTCCTGCTGTGGGTGAGAACCCCTGTTTACCCATCCTGTGGGAGTGAGTTCAGGAACTTGCAAAGAACAGGCAGGATGTGTACCAGGCATGCTGCATTGACATGTGATAGATAGCATGGGCAAGGGTTTGAGTGCTCCTTTGTCTATCCCCTGACACACATTACTGACTGCGTGGATCATCTGTACACAGCATTCTACCATATGCTGCATGGGGGTATGGGGGTAGGGAGGAAGTTACCAGAACTTTGGCATCCAAGACTTTGGCTTTCAATCCTCCCTCATTGAAGCATTCCTGGATTTTTTCCAGCGCCTCCCTTTCTTTGTCAGTAGGGCTAAACTTGGAAATGAGTTTATTCAGTGTTTTCTTGTTTCCAAAGGCCGTTACATAGAAGGTTTCCAAGTAAGGAATGCATGCTTCCGCTGCAAACATAGAAGAACATCATTAAAGGAGCCCCATGCTGGCAGAAGAGGAGGCTCAGGGTTTCTCACATCTACAAATGTCCTAGCTGACCTTCCACACAATCGTGCCCTCCCAAAGGCTGCTGCCTCCCAGACACAGCACGCAGTTTCCACGAGACAACACTCCCAGCAGAAGGGGATGTATGAGTGTACCAGCCTGCATATCTGACCTTCACATGAGTCCCACACATGACTCAGTGTCAACTGTGCCTGCAGCTAAGACCCATCATCACCACCACACCTCCGTCTCCCCATCCCGCCCACCCCAACTGTTGCAGTCCAGAGTAGAGAGCTACAAGGGTCTTCTGCAGGACTCCTGGATAGTGACCTCCCAGGAACCCCCTAGATCTGCCTCAGGGCACTGCTTAGAGATATCTATGGAAGAGAGATTGGGTAATCAAGGTCAGAAAGTCTGTCTGTGCCCATTCTCACTTGTCTGGATGCCCAGCTCCCCGGTCACCAGCAAGGCCAGCAGAAGCAGCGTCCCCTTCATGGTGCAGAGTGCTAAATGCTCTTCTCAGAGCAGATCCTGCTACCTTATGAACTACTGTCTCCCTGAGCCAGTCCCGCCCACCTCCATCCCTTCCCACCCCAACCCTGCCTCCCAGGAGTTCCAAATGCCTTTGGGCAAGAACCTGGCACCTATGGATCCCCTTCCCACGCGCATGGGGGAGTGAGCATAGGGGCCCCTCCCAACTCTGAAGAACAAATGGCTGGAGACATCCTGATGTCATCAGTTTCTGGACAAAAATGGTTGTATCTTTGCCAAAGACAGTTAGAGCTGACCTTTCTAAGCAGGCACATGCTGAGCCAAGTGTCCTGTTGTCCTGGCCCCAACTGTCACTTCTGCTTCCTGGTCACAGTCCTCCTCACCTCTCCTGACTCCAAGCATGTCCTCTTCAAGCTTGGAGGTGGAAACCCACGAGTTGAGGAGGGTTTCTGTCACTGTGGGCAGCCAACAGCCCACAACACTGCATCTGCCTGAGTTCAGGATCTGAGCAGAGGGTGTGTGTCCGGGGCCATACCTGTCCCCTTGGACATCTTGGCTGCTGCAGCCTTTGGACTGGACCTCTGAGGACATGGGGGCACCATCTGGGCTTTTAGTGACTCCCAGCCTGGGTAGAGCCTGTGTTGTGGTCGTGTGGGTATCCTCAGGGCAGGTGATGCTTATGCGCTACCAACAGCATCATGCTGCATACTCCCTGCCACGGTACCTCATTCCTGTTGTCCTTCTCTTGTCCTTGTCCTCGACCAGTGAGCAGGTCTCCAAGAGGTTCCAGCAGTACAGTCCATGCGGTGACAGCAACGAGCAGAGGGAGGGATTCCTCCCTGTGCCATGAACTCTCCGTCGTCAGAGTCCCACAGGCCCTCTATAAACTAGAGTGCTCCACGTCCACAGGCAGTGCTGTGTGTGGACTGTCTCAAGTTCAAATCAACCTACCACCCTCAGAAAGACTTTTGAGCACTAAGGAGATTTTCAGCTGGGCATTGTGGGAATCATTCCCGGAGGCAGGAAGCTTGCAGTGTGTGATGGCTTTCTTGATGGTCACCCTGACTGGATTTAGAGTCACCACAGAAAAAGCTCTGGCTCTGTGGGAAGTTTCAGGCTAGGTTAATTGATGTGGGTGTCTGACTTTATGTGGGTAGCATGGACCAGGGTCATAGAGGAGTGGAAAGGAGAAAGTAAGCTGGACAGTCATGTCTCTACTTCCTGATTGTAGATGTGATCAACCCTGCCAGTTCCTGCACTGTGCCTACCCCACCATGATGGACTGTGTCCCTTCAAACTGTAAGCTGAAAGTTATGTCTTCTCTGGAATTTTGTCACTAGTTCAACAATACATTAGTGGAGTATTTTTTGGCATGTGCAAAGCCCTGAGGTTAATCCACAGCACCACACACAAAAGCACAGATGACTAAGGAGACGGCTTAGACTGTAAAGTGCTCATTCTGCAAGCCTCAGGACATGAGTTCAGATCCCCAGGACCCCTGAAAAGAGGTGAGTGTGGTGGTACACACCACTAGTCCTGTGAGCTCCAGGTTCAGTAAGAGATCTGTCTCGGAACATAGGCTGGAAGGCTGTTGAGATAGCTCAGTGATTAAAGGTGCTTGCCACTAAGCCTGATGCCCTGAGTTCAAATCCCAGAACCTATGTGGTAGATGAAGAGAACTGACTTCCTGCTAATAGTTCTCTGACATTCACACACACACACACACACACACACACACACACACACACACACAAGCGCACACACACACACACATACACACACAAGCACACACACACAAATACACACACACAAGCACACACAAACACACACACACACACACAAGCAGATGAACACACACGTGGAAACTGGCACAAGGAAGGAACAAGCTCCTAATGGTCAGTTATCAAACAATTTGAACAACGATCTAAATAACATCATATTGGAGTATAATATGATTGGAAATAATATATGAATCCACGCTGGCATGAGTGCTTGGTGAGCAGATAATCAAGTAGCAACGAAAGACAGCGCTCTTACTGTCCTTTACTTACTGACTGAGAATTTGTAGATGCTCCTCTCGGGAGGGGAGTTTACCCCTTCAGTCCTCAGTGTGAGTTACATGTTTCCAAAGGAAGAAGCAAGGTGAGCTGAGGATGGTCCAGTCAGTAAAATTCTTGCTGTATAAACTTCAATCCCCAGACCCAGGAGGAAAGCCAGGGACAATGACCCACCCGGTAATCCCAGCCCTAGGGAGTAAGTCCACCCCTGGGCCTCACTGGCCAGCCTGTCTAGCCAAATTAGCAAGCTCCGGGTTCAGTAAGAGACCCTGTCTCAAAAACTATAAGGTGGTGAGCTATTAAGAGGCCCGAGCACCCACATGGCAGCTAACAACCATCTGTAACTCCAGTTCCAGAGGACCCAACACCTTCCTGTGACCTCCACAGGCACTGGACACATAGTGCATAAGACATTCATTCAGGCAAAATCTGCATGCACATAAAACAAAAATAAACAAATCCTTTTAAAAAGCATAAATAAGTATATAAAATATGTATGTGTGATTATATGTACACACACATATATACACACACACATATACACACAATCATGTATTTATATGATGGGGAGTGGCTCGGCTCGAGGCACTTGTGTGACTCTGGCTGCCATGTGCACACACATATGTATGCATTGTGTCTTAGTTAAGATTACTATTGCTCAGCCAGGCGTGGTGGTCCATTCATTTAATCTCATTGCTCAGGGACAGAGGCAGGCAGATCTCTGTGAATTGGAAGCCAGCCTGGTCAACAGAGTGAGTTCAAGAATAGTCAGGGCTACACAGAGTAACCTTGTCTCAAAAGACAAAAATAAAGAAATAATTTAAAAGATTACTATTGTTGTGATAAAATACCATGATCAAAAGCAGATAAAGGAGGAAAAGTTTTATTCAATTTATACTTCCATATCTCCATTCATCATGGAAGTCAGGGCAGGAACTCAGGCAGGGCAGGAGCCTGGAGGCAGGAGCTGATGCAGAGGCCATGGAGGGTGCTGCTTACTGGCTTGTTTGCTATGGCTTGCTCAGCTTGCTTTCTAATAGACTCAGGACCACCTGCTCAGGGATGGCACCATCAACAGTGGGCGGTGCTATCCCCCATTAAGAAAATGCCTGGGCAAGGGATGGTGGCCCACACCTTTAATCCCAGCACTCCAGAGGCAGAGGCAGGTGGATCTCTGAGTTCCTGCCAGCCTCGTCTACCTAGTGACTTCAGTGACAGCCAGGGATACACAGAGAAACCCTGTCAGGAAGGGGTAGGCAGAAATGCCTTACAGGATTCTTTTGTTCTTTTTTCTTTTCTTCTTGTTGTTGGTTTTTTTTATTTTTTTTTATTTTTTGGTTTTGTTTTGATTTTGATTTTTGGAGACAGGGTTCCTCTGTGTTGCCCTGCCTGCCCTGGAACTCTCTATCAACCAGGCTGGCCTTGAACTCATAGAGATCCCCCACCCTCTGCTTCCCAAGTGCTGGGATTAAAGGTGTGCCCCATCACTGCCAGGCAGAGCCATGTTTAGTTGAGATTCCCTCCTCTGTGACAACTTTAGCTTGTGTCAAGTTGACATAAAACTAGCCAGCACACATTGTAACCACAACACAAATGAACATTTGCATGGGTCCACACACAAGTGCACACACACACACACACACACACACACACACACACAAGCACACAAATAGGAAAATGTGAGGAGATGGGAAGACAGTAGAGACATCTGGTAACAGAATATTAATGGTTCAATGAGCAGTTCCAATCACGGGGGATGTGTAGAAGTCATGTGTCCTCTGACATGCGGGGGCAAGGCACTTAACCTCTTGATCTACAAGAAGCCTAATGCAGCTCCACAGACTAGCACGGCGCTGCAGTTGTCACCCAGCAGAGACACTTCAGAGCCCCTGGATGTCCTGTCTCCATTCCTATACTGCCAAGAAGGAGAAAGGCCACAGCATATGGCACATGCGTCAGCAGCCCATGGGACCTGCCAGGTCATAAAAACAAGGACCAGAGGACATAGTGGACAGTGAGTCTTAGTGCTTGACACCTCTTTGCCAAAACAGTTACCGGATGTAGATCCTGTTTGGCTGACCAGCAAGTCAGAAGGCTTATGCCTCTCTAAGTCTTCAGCAAACTTCATCTGTCACCTGTGATAGAGAGAAAGTGACAGTCAAGTGCCTTTAACAACAAACTACTTAGTTCTGACTTATCAAAACACTTAGAATCTTTACTTTTAAAAAGTAATACTGGCCAAATTACATAAGCACTTATATAATGTGCATTGGGAGCTGGGGCAGGTGGGTTGACAGTTTGAGGCCAGCCTGGGCTACGTGGAAAGGTTCTCTTTGTTTCATGTTTTAAGGATGGTCACGTTACAGACTTGAGGGAAGCGAGATAGCCCTTCAGCCATCTAACCAGCATTTGTGGAGACCTCCTATGTGGTGTCCCTGGGACAAAGAGACTGTCACATGCCTTGTTCCCCTGAGCCCTTAGACATCCAAGGGACACCAAAAAGCAGCCAGTGCAGGAAGTGCTAGGGAAGGGGCAAGGTTTAGGGTCCAGTGCTGTGGTGGAGGCCGGGTGTGTTCAGACACCAGAGATCCACGTGTACTACAGTGGTGTACTCTGTGTTCCATTGCTAGGACAAAACACCCAGGACTAGGTCATGCATATGGGAAAGAAGTTAATTTGGTTCATGATCTGGAGTCCCGAAAGTCCAAGATAGAGCAGCCACATCTAGCCATTGCCTGGCACTGTCTGAACTCACGGTGCCGAGCAGAAGGGGAGTGGGAGGGGTGGGAAGATGGGGGGGGTGGGAGACAGCAGGGGAGCAGAGGAACCCCAAGATTTACGACCACCACCATACACCGCCCCTCGGCTCCAGGTGTGGCCTGGCCGTGTTGAGACCGGAGCAGGCTGTCCCTCTGATAGGGTGGGTTTGGATGGAGTCTGAGGAATGAAGAGTCACGTTTCACAGCCAGGATGCTTCCCCTCTCCCCTGCTAGACACTCTGAACCAGCCAGCCAGAGGCCTGCCTTCAGAAGCCAGGGTAGCCAGCTGATGGCCCTCTAGTTTTCCCAAGGTGTCTGTGGGGCTTCAAACTGGCCGGTGCTGGCACCAAGGCAGTCACGCTGGCTTTTTGACTGAGGGTCAAAGCCACCGGAGCAGCAGACAGAGTCGGGCAGTGTTCAGTTAGGGCTCAGAAGCTCCACACTGAAATGCCTTTGCTTAGTTATGAGGAAATGGACAGGATGTGCGTGCACTATGAACTGGAGAACGTGCTGATGGTGGTTATTAACAGGGTCTCACTGGGTAATTCTGGCTGGTCTGGGACTCCCTGAGTGGACCAGGATGACCTCAAATTCACTGAGGTCCACCTGCCTCTGCCTCCTGAGTGCTGGGCTTGAAAGTGTTTGACACCACACCAGGCCGTTATTAATGGATTTTAACAGTGCTTACCACCAGCCTGAGAGAAAGCTCAGTTACACACACACACACACACACACACACACACACACACACACATCCATACCCCCAAACACACCGACCACACACAAACACACACACACACACACCACACACACACACACCATTCTCAGGAGGATTATGAACTCAAGACTAACCTGGGCAAGATCCTGTCTCAAAAAAACCAGAAACGGGGTTGGGGATTTAGCTCAGTGGTAGAGCTCTTGCCTAGCAAGCTCAAGGCCCTGGGCTGGGTCCTCAGCTCCAGAAAAAAACAAAAAACAAAAAACAAAAAACCCAGAAACATCAACAAGGGCTTAAGAGGTAGGTTTAGCTGGGTAGTGCCTTTAATCCCAGCACTGTGTGTTCAAGGCCAGCCTGGTCTACTGGGGGAGTTCCAGGAGAGCCAGGACTGTGTGTAGAGACCCTGTCTCCAAACAAACAAGCACAACAAAGAAAAGATCAAGCTGAGGGATGACTGCCACAGCAGGAGACTTGAGGGTTAGATGGCTCAGTGAAGCCAGGGGGCCAGTGACAGATGGGACAGGGCCGCCACAGTCAGGGCAGGATCGCCAAGTGGTCTGTGATCTGGCCTGTCCCTGACATGGCCTGCTAGGGAGGCCTTGAAGTAAACACTGAGTTCCCTGGTGTGACAGGGTGAGGACAGGCCTCACTCTGGAGGCTTGATGGAGGGCCATTTGCCCTCTCCCTAGTCATCAGTTCCTTTGGTCACATGACATGTGACCTTAAGCAGAGCACTAAGAAGGGACCAACTGAGCCAGGGCCCTTTGTTGACCAGGATCTTATCCTGTAGCCAAAACACACACCTGCCCCTGACACAGCCCCAGGGAGTTCCAGGCGGTGTGTGGGAGGAGCCTGGAGGGGCTCAGACCCAGGCCCTCCTCCCCATGGAGCAGCCCAGGGTACTTAAAAGGGGCCAAAGCTGGGCAGGAGCACCTGCCACCTTTACCATGAAGCTCTCTGGTGCTCTCGTGGTGCTTGGGGTTGTCCTGCTCCTGACATCAGGGGGAAGTGGGTACTAGGGTGTGGGTGTCAGGGGTGCAGGGTCTCCAGGGCTCTCAACCTTCACTTCCACAGGAAGGACGTGTGTGTGTGTGTGTGTGTGTGTTTGTGTGTGTCTGTGTGTGTTTGTGTCTGTGTCTGTCTGTGTATGAGTGTGTGTGTTTGTGTGTGTCTGTGTGTGTGTGTTCTGAATCAAGGTTTTCAAGGGAAGATCACCTTTTCTTTGTGTTCCAGACTGTGGCATTTGCCCAGCTATAAAAGAGGAGCTGGAATTTTTTCTCGGCCCGTCTGTGACTGACTATGTCGAATTCATTAAACAATACAAGGATGACTCTGCCACACTGAAAAATGCTGAAAATCTGAAGACATGCACTGATAACAAGTTGACAGAGGAAGACAAGGAGAATTTAAAGAGTTTGCTGGTGAGTTCTCTATGTGTCTGGCCCGGGAGCCAGTCTGCCGACATGCTCACCCCAGGTGAGGGATGGAGACTGTCTCTCCCTACCACTGCAGCTTCTCTGTGAATCCAGAAATATGACTCTCCCGACTGAGAATTTTATGAGGTTGGGGCAGGAAGGGACACTCAGGCAGCCTCAGCTGGGCCTGGCTGTTCAGTTCAGCTAAGCCAGACCAGACCCTCCAGGATCCCTGCCCCACAACACCACTTGGCCTCCATCAGCCTTTCTGTCCCAGCCTCCCGAGTCCAGCCACACGGGCACAGGGCCTGGCATCCCTTCCCCAGCCTGGATCTTTTATCCTAACTTTTCAAGTCTACCACCGCACCCCCAAGACACTCATCTTTTTCCTGTCCTCTGGACCTCCAAGGTCACTGTGTAGAATCCAGGCCTGGGACACTCAGCTGGAGAATCTAGTTGAATCCCCTTTTGTCACTAGTACTAGTAGGGTAAGTCACCACCTCGGCTGCATGTGTCTGAGAGTCATCATGTGACAGGAATCAGTTCACTTGTGGAGCTGCAGCTGCCCTCAGGTCCCCCTAGAGCCCTGCAGGTCCTCCCCAGCTGCTCCTCCATTCTGTCCCACATGTGCCCAGGGTGTCCCGAGGGCAGCTGGCTCTTTCCATCAGGCTGGATTGGAGGCTCTTTACAAGGCTTTGCCTGCATTGGTTTGATGGAGACAGGGGGGAGAGGTGGCTCCCTGAGCCTGGTCAGTCCCAGGAGCTATGGCACACGGGCTGTAGGTCCCCCCAAGAGATGCCCTGTGAATGGTTGGTGAGATCTCCTTCACCTCTGAGGCCTCCCTGGCTTTCTTTTGCAGGCAAAAATAGAAGCTAACAAAGCGTGTTGATGAATCCATCTTTGCCAGAAGCCTCAAAAAAGCCCCTTGTCTGCTCACCTGCCTAGATGTAGCAAGCCTACCACTCCCCTCCAGGTGTCTAAGAACAGGATTCCAACAATAAAAGCCTTGCAATTCACAGGGGAGCCTGGACTGTTTGGATTTGAGATTGGGCAGTGATTGGGTTGGAGGATATGGCGGCGACAACCGATGGGACTTTGAACTGTCACTGCTCAATTTCAGCACTGCCCAAATGCCCCTGCAGAACCCATCAGGTGATACTAGGAGACAGTCACCACAGCCAGAGTTCTGTCACTTTCTTAGGCCAGGGTCCATAGGGCACATACATGACTTCCCCAATTGAACTCCCCAGGAACAAGGAACAGTGAAGGACCAGAGAGGCTAAATGTCTACAAAGGATCACACAGGCTCCTGACAGCAAAACCTGTCCCTTCTGCCCACTGCTGGGGACATGGGCCAATGGTGCAGTGCATTGTATCACAGTGCTTCTCTGGGTGTCTGTGTCCCATCTATAAAACAAGACTAGAACTCCCTATCTCAACTAGGCAGTGGTGGTGCACGCCTTTAATCCCAGAATTTTACTCAGGAGACAGAGGCAGGAGGATCTCTGAGTTCAAGGCCAGCCTGGTCTACAGAGTGAGTTCTAAGACAGCCAGGGCTACACAGAGCAACCCTGTCTGGCGGGGAGCCAGGGAGGTGGGAAATGGGGAGACAAAGAACAAAGCTCCCTATCTCCAGGGCTGTAGTGAGGCTTCACACCCCTGGCAGAAGCAAGAATAAAGGGCCAGTTTGAAAATAGGTGTAGGACCTGGCAGCTTATCCTAGTGCCAATACCCAGTTCTGAACCCAGCTACCTCCCCATTGGACATTACCCCCAGTGGGGACTTGGGCTCCCTGAGCTTCAGAACTCATACTGTGGCTCTGCTCTGTGGCCATGGCAGTAAGCCTTTTCCTACATCAGTCACCTAATAGTTGCCATATGGCCAGTCCTCGGGCCTTACTGATCCATCAGTGAGCCATGTCCTCATGTGAGTTTGGGCTCACACCTCCAGGCTCTATTCAGAAAGATTTATCTAGGGTCCTCATGATGCTGAGGCTTATGGGAAACCCCAGGGATGCAGGTCCTCTAGTTCCCTGGGAGGTATGCCCTGGGAAGAGTTGAGTGTATTATTATTTTTTATAAGGCTGTGATAAAATACCCAAGGTGGAGTATAAGGAAAAAATGTCATCATTTTGAAGGCTCCAGGTTCAAAGTCCTGCAGTCTCATCTGTTTAGCCTCTGGTGAGGACCCCCTGACTGCATGTGGCAGAGGGACAGAAAACAGCACTAGTCACATGGCCATGTCAGTGTATGGGTGGTCTCCAGCACTCACACAGGGGGACCTACTCAACCAGTCTACAGCATTAGTCCCTCCCAGGGCAACACCCCAGTGGCCTGATCGCCTCCCAATTGTCTCCCCTCATACACATGCCATCATCTCTCATGTCACCACACTGAGGACCAAGTTTCCAGCTCATGAACTCTTAGGGGACACAAGGAAACTATATCCAAACCAAACAGCGCAACAGGAGGCCATCCTGCACAGGCTAAGGCCTGATGTCTGGGATCACTACTCCAGCTCACAAGCATCCGGCTAGAGCGAGCTTCTGAAGGGGCCTCCTGCCTATGCAGAAGCTAAGGGCAGACTAGGGTCTACCAAAACACTCTGTGCCAACTCTCTCACTCCCCATGTGGGACACAGGAGGCTATTCCACCATGCTTCTTTCTACTGATTTAAAAACTCAGGGCTTCTCCATCTGGGGCCTGGCTCAGCTCACAACACTTGCCAAGCTTATCTTGGACTTAATTGTGGGAGCCCACAACTGACTCAGTTTCCCAGTTTGAATCTGAAGTCTATTCTGAGTCAATAGAGTTCAAGCTTGCTTGCTCCAGGGCTGTGAGAAAGTCCTGATTAGCCCACAGGAAGGAACACACTATCTAGCTAGATGCAGGCTGCTGACGCCAGCTGGAGGTACATTGAGATAGAAAAAGAAACTGCCTGCTCCTTGACACAAGGCAGGATAGACAGTGGTTGAATATCTGTGCTGTGCATTGTTCTACCTCTGTCCTTCAAGACTGTATGTAAGCTGCTGTGAAATAAACTTGGGGCTGTCCGGCATTGACCGGCAGACCTCTGACTCTTTTCTGTCTTCTTCACTGTCTCTTCAATCCACACGCCTCTACCCAGCTACCCAGCTGACTGTCGGCAGGCTCTGACACTTAATCACACAGCTCTATAAACACTAAGAATCTCAGGCTTCCAGGGAGATTGGTAGATGGATTAGGTAGGCCTGGTCTTAGGCGGATGGTGTCCTAGCCTTCAATGAGTATGCAAGTGTCATGGGTGAGACATCCAAGGCTGAGGAGGACACAAGTTACTGGCAGTGTGTCGTCACTAGAACACACATGCTCCCCTCCCACACAGCTCTCCAGGGACTTGCACCAGACTGACTTTAGCGTCTGTCCCTTCCCCTTCTCATTGGGGTCTCCGACCTGTAGAGTCAGAACTATCTGGGGTCAGCAAGAGTCAGGAGTATATGACCCTCCAAGTCTCTCAGTGTCTGCCAGCCAAGCCAACATTCTAAGCTGCCTGCAGACTGCAGTGGGCTCCAGGCTCCCAGCTGTGTGAGCTGTCACCCATGCTGGGTGGGCTTTGACGATGCAGCTGTCTGTGAGTCATTTCTGCTCCTGTAAGTGACCCCAACGAAACTCATTGGGTCACCAAGTTGGACTTCTGTTGTGGCGGCATTGGCATTTCCCCTGGGCTACTTCTGGCCTGGCTCCAGAGAGTAGCACCTAGCCCTAATCCATCTTTGGTTTTGAACATATGAAAATCAACTGGCTAATGTATAAATATGGAGAAAAATAAAAATGCCCTGGGCAAAAGGAAAGTTTTCAGTCCTCAGAGACTGAATCCCCCTGCAGCGTCAAAAGGCTGGATTCATTCCTAAGGTGCCTCTGAGTCTTCACTCAATGGACACACGTGAACCAAGGCACTTGTGCCTCGAAAATTGGCCCCGGATGCATGGCTTGAAGAAGGACAGAAGAGGCGGCCATCTTAAGAACTGGAGGGAAGCATTCTCAGGGTAAGAGGACTCCAGGATTGGCAGGGTCATGGGGAATTTAAACTCCTCATCTCAGGAGCAACAAAATGTACAGTTGCTAAAATGCTTGTCAAAAGAAAAAGTGGTAACTGTACAATTTTTTTTGGCGGGGGGGGGGGGGGGGGAGGGGGTTTGAGACAGGGTTTCTCTGTGTAGCTTTGTGCCTTTTCTGGGACTCACTTGGTAGACCAGGCTGGCCTCAAACTCACAGAAATCCACCTGCCTCTGCCTCCCGAGTGCTGGGATTAAAGGCGTGCGCCACCACCGCCCGGCCAATTTTTAAAGATAGAAATAGAATGGCTCCTGAGACAAGAAATAAATCAAGGAAAAAGACCTTTTTCAGTAGAAAAAAAAGGGAAAGAAAGAAAATAAAATAGGAAATCTTCCCAATAGAGAAGAGGGAAGGAAAGGAAATTTCTCAATGTTAAAGAGAAAAATGTTTAATCAAGAAAAAAGGATTTTCCCAGTAAAAAGGGGAAAAAATATTAAAACTAGGCCTAAAGATTAAAAGACCCCATAAAAGAAAAATAAAGAAAAGAAAAAAGCCTCTTCCCAGTAGAAATAGAGGAAGAAAAGGTGTAGCTAGAATTTTCTTGCCTGACCCACGGTCAGGACAAATTTCTCTCACCTGCCAGTCCCACAGCCACTCAAACCCGACCAAGTAAACACAGAGACTTATATTGGTTACAAACTGTATGGCTGTGGCAGGCTTCTTGCTAACTGTTCTTACAGCTTAAATTAATCCATTTCTATAAATCTATACCTTGCCACGTGGCTCGTGGCTTATCGGCATCTTCACATGCTGTTTGTCAGTGTGGCGGCTGGCAGTGTCTCTCTCTCTCAGCCTTCCACTTCCCAGCTTTATTCTTCTCCTTGTCCCGCCTATCCTTCCTGCCTAGCCACTGGCCAATCAGTGATTTATTTACTGACCAATCAGCAACACATTTGACAAACAGACCATCCCACAACATCCCCCCCCCTTTTTTTTCCAAAAAGGAAGGTTTTAACCTTAACAAAGTAAAATTACATATAATTTGGGAATTTGGGCGTAGCTTCTCTTCCACTACTTCCTGCTGGAGGGGGGCACTGTATCTTATGGGGAAACAAAGAAAATTTTAGAATTATGGAATAGTCCGTGAGGGTGTATCATCTGAGCCAGTTGCCTTCAAACCATTCTGGATGTTGGATCATCTGGGCCTTGGTGTCATCGGAGACTTTTCAGGGGGTCTTGGCTGGTCAAACCTGATGTATCTTAATCTGGAACAACTCCATAGCCTCTGGCTTTCTGTGGGAACAAAAGCAGAGTCTCCTTTCCAAAGCAACATATCCTTAGATCCAAATTTTGAAGTCAAAATACCTTTAAAATATACATACTGGTTTAACTGAGCAGCCTTTACAATCAAATGTCTCTCTGGAGTTAAAAATCCCAAAGACAACACAATCCAGATTCTCTGTGTAATATACATCTTTATTTAGCTTATTTTTTATACCACCTTTACTGTCTCTTTAAAGATTTTCTTTTTTAAAACTATTTCTTTATATAACTGCATATATTACTTTTTTTCTCTCTTCCAAGCCTACATACATTTTTACACACATTGTAAACCGTTTAGAGGTTCATCCCATCTGAATCTGTCTTATTGTGAATCTATTGCTTTAAACTGCAGCAGCTGTGACTGCTGGCTCCACCCACCTCAGCTTCCCAACATGGCAACATGGTGGTAGTATGTTTTCCGCCAGCTCTGGGAGCTATCGTGAGTCTATGCTTTTATCCAAGCAGCGTGTAGCCCAGAAATCTCTTTTTTTGTTTTGTACTAGCAAAGTCTAAATCCACCATGCAGCTTAATGTGCCACTTGCAGAGGCCTCATTCCCGCCATACGGCAGGTCGAGCGCGAATGAACGATAGGAACCCACCAGTAGCTCAAACTGGCAGCTGCCGCTCATTTGAGAGAGACAATTAGGAACTGTTTTTAGCTCCATTTTAGCATCTTTTTTTTCAGTTTTTAGGTGGAAACTCTTGCCACCACATTGGGTGCCAAAAAGGCTCTTTCCTATCTAAAAAATTTCAGGATAGCTAAACTCTGAGCTCTTTCTGGTTGCCAGCACAGAGTGGCGACATCTGAATTACACAGAATCAACAGGTGGGCTCACGTCTGCAGCCTGAACAGCAGGCCCAGAGCTTATAACTGTGTTGTCTGTTTGCTTAACTCTGGTTTAAATGTTTTTTTATTTTCCCTCAGAGTGGGAATAATTCAATATTAAAAATCCCTTCGTGGGAAATGTTTTCTGTTTTTCCCTAATGATGGGAATAACTCATTATTAGTAGTCTCTTATGTGAGAAAGAGGAAGTCTAAACGGGCCCAACTTCTGGTGAAGAATGGTTGTGGTCAGGACATGGAATGCTAAGTGGATGCTGTTTGGATTCCCAGAGATATTAACCATTCACTGTACAAAGGATGTTCTCTTTTGCTTGTCTAATAAATGTTTGGATGAATGTTTGATTTTCATGGTAGATAAACTGAAGGAACAGGATTCATAATTTAAACTATATTTTGAGTATGCTCGTGTCTGTTGATCATTACTGAGAATTTGGCTCTGCTCTTTAAGTTGCTTTCTAGAAATTCTTTGTTAAATTCTTAAAAATGTAACACCTGAAACAGACTGGGTTGTTAGCTTATTAAATAATGTGGTTGCTAGGATAAAAACTCATAGAAAATAATCTCTTATTGGTAAAGAACTTACAAAATTATTTTCCCACTAAATAAAATGCAGGTAAATTATTTGATCTACACTGTTGATAATTGACAAGTTGCATTAACGTGTTACTTGGGATCTATAAAAAAAAGGATCCTCTTTTTAAGATTTTATAAAAAATACTCCAGAGTATTGCCTAAAGTTACTTCTTAAAATCCTACAGAGATTGTCTTTAATGCTTTTATAGATGGCATATGTAAAAAGGACCATGGAAATAGAAACTGGTGATAGAATTGCTCAGTTATTATTGCTTCCATATCTTAAAGGCAAAGTGGCGCCTATATGTAGAACAGGAGGAGGCTTTGGAAGTACAGAGAAAAAAGGTGTTTTGGCAAACAGTTACCAATGATGAATGGCCTAAATTAAAAGTAAAATTAAATGAGATTGAGATTGAACGATTATTAAATTCTAATACTGATGTATCTATAATTTCACAAGAATCCTGGGATCCCAACTGGCTTTTACAAGAAATCTCCACTCAATTTGTAGGCATTGGAACCTTATCTCAAGTCAAAAAAGAATGTAGAATGGATTAAATGTATAGGGCCGGAAGGACAGGAAGGGATCTCAAAGCCGTATGTGGCTGATGTAGCCATGAATTTATGGGGGAGAGACTTGTTACAACAACGGGGAGCTCAATTAATATTCCTACAATGTCAGAAACAGCTCGTAAAATGATGTTAAAAATGGGGTATGTTCCTGGAAAGAGCATTGGGGAGAAGTTGAAGCCTGTGATTTTACAGGCTATGCAGGTTGTACAAAGGCAAGATAGGACAGGAGTTGGCTTTCCAAATTTAGAGTAGGGGCCACTGCCAGTAGCCCAACTGCCCTGCCTTTAAAAGGGCTAACTAAGAAGCTTGTATGGGTAGAGCAGCGGCCCTTAACTAAAGAAATATTGCAGGCGCTTGAAGAATTTGTAAAAGAACAGTTAGACACTAAGCACATCGAGGAGAGTACTAGCCCTTGGAATTCTCCTGTATTTGTAATAAAAAAAAGAAACGTGGAAAGTGGAGAATGTTAACTGATCTAAGAGCTACTAATAAAATAATTCAATCTATGGGATCTTTACACCCTGGGATTCCTTTACCTTCTTTATTACCTAAAGACTGGTCCATTATAATGATTGATTTGCAGGGTTGCTTCTTTATGATTCCTTTAAAGGAACAGGATAGAAAAAAAAGTTGCTTTTACAATTTCTACTTATAATAATGCTCAGCCAGTAAGGAGATAGCATTGGAATATCCTCCCTTAGGGAATTCTAAATAGCCCAGCTTTACATCAATATTTTGTTAATGAACCACTAGAAATGGAACACAAACAATTTCCTTATTCTATTATTTATCATCATATAGATGATATTTTATTGGTTGCTTCTGATATAGATACCCTAGAAAAAATGTTTAATATGGTACAGAAAATTTTACCCTATTGGGGATTACAGATTTCTCCTGAAAAAATACAAAGAGAAGTTGGGTGGTGGTGGCGCACACCTTTAATCCCAGCACTCAGGAGGCAGAGGCAGGCGGATCTCTGTGAGTTCAAGGCCAGCCTGGACTACAGAGTGAGATCCAGGACAGGCACCAAAACTACACAGAGAAACCCTGTCTCAAAAAAAAAAAAAATACCAAGAGAAGATTCTCTTAATTATTTAGGGTTTAACTTGAGTAAACAGAGAATTCAGTCACAAAAGGTACAGATTAGGAGAGATCAGTTGCACACTCTTAATGATTTTCAAAAACTATTGGGTGATATTAACTGGTTGTGGCCTACAATTGGATTGTCTACCCCAGAATTATAATTTGTTTCCAATTTTGCAAGGTGACCCAGATTTAAACAGTCCAAGACAGTTAATAGCTGAGGCTGAAAAAGAATTAGCCATGGTAGAACAAAAATTACAAAATGCCTGTGTGGATAAATTAGACCTCACAAAGAGGTGTATTTTAGTAATTTTACCTTCAAATCATTCCCCTACTGGACTCATTATGCAGAGAGAGGATTATATTTTGGAATGGATTTTCTTAGCTCATAAACAGAGCAAAAAATTAAAAAACCTATATAGAAGAAGTTTCTGAGCTAATCACAAAGGGAAGATTAAGACTTGGTCAATTGTCAGGTATGGATCCAGCTGAGATTATGGTACCCTATACCAATACTGAAATTAGGCAATTGTGGGAGATTAATGATGATTGACAAAGAGCTTGTAGTAATTTCTTAGGAGAAATTAACAACAAATATCCAAAAAGTAAGCAAATTCAGTTTATAAAAAGAACTGAATGGACTCTTCCCCACGTGGTGAAGTGAGCATCTGTTCCTGGGCCTCTTACATTGTACACTGATGCAAATGAATTAGGAATGGCTGGTCAGAAAGCAGGGAACATCAGCAAGGTTGTTCAAAGTCCATATGACTCAGCTCAAAAATCAGAGCTGTATGCCATTCTGATGGTTTTATTAGATTTTAAAAAAACCTCTCAACATAATTACTGATATTCAATATGCAAAAAGGGTTGTATTGCATATAGAGACTGCTGAATTTACTCCCGATAATTCAGAATTAACTTTATTATTTGTACAACTACAACAGGCAATCTGAGAAAGGACTTGCCCACATTATATTATTCAATCTCATACTGGGTTCCCTGGACCTTAGCAAAGGGAAATGAGAAGATTGATCAATTATTGATAGGAAATGTGTTGGAAGCTTCAGAATTTCATAAGAAACACCATGTTAATAGTAGAGGCTTAAAGAAGAAATTTTCCATTACTTGGCAACAGGCTAAGGAAATCATACAAAAACTGTCCTGCTTGTTTTTTTTTTTATAATCAAGTTCCTTTACCTGCAGGAACTAATCCTAAAGGTACACAAATGAAACTTGGCAAATGGATGTATTTCATTTAGTAGATTTTGGAAAATTAAAATATGTTCATCATACCATTGACGCTTATTCTGGATTCCAATGGGCATCTGCCTTAAGTTCTGAAAAAGGCTGATTCTATAATTACACATTTATTAGAAACAATGGCTGTAATGGGCATACCAGCACAAGTAATACTGATAATGCCCCAGCTTATGTTTCCAGTAAAATGAAACAATCTTTTGCACGTTACAACATAAAACAGGTTACCTACAGGATAAGCAATTGTTGAAAGATCTAATCACATGCTAACAGAGATGCTTGCTAGACAGAAGCAGGATATGAAGACCTCCCAGAGATAGACTGCATAATGTCTTACTAACTTTAAATTTTTTTAAACATTAATGAAACAGGAACAACACTGAGTTATGGAAAGAATTGCTGAATCGAGTCAGCCCATGTATTATAAATATTTTAACATCAAAGTAGTCCAGGGAAAGTGTTAAGTTAGGGCTGAAGTTATGCTTGTTTCCACAGGAGAGATAAAAATTGTGGATCCCATCAAATTGACAAAAATCCAGCATGAACAAAAAGAGTCTCTTGAATGCTGCTGAGATGCCTCTGAGAAGGAAAAAATACAAAGGCCTTTGGAGCAAACAACTAATCCTCCCACCTGGTGACAGCTTAAGAGTTTGTGTGACAACCCAAAACCCACCCAGTTAACGTAGCAGTAAGTTGGGGAGATATGAATATTCCTGTAGTGGTTAATGAATCTTTTTGGCTACCTGGTCCTTATGACAGCTGAGGTCCTGCTCAGCCAATGGAGGAGGGTAGAGTGATTGACAATTACACTGTTGGAGAACAAGGAATTCCTATTTGCATGGGAAATGGAATTCAATGCCTAAAAATTACCTCTCAAGTATGGCTGTCCATAGTCAATACTACCCAACATTATCATAATAAATTTTATAGGCTTCATGTGTCTGGCTTTAAAGGACAGGAGATTAATGCTACTGGTTCCATAAATCTACCGTTCTGTGAGATGAGGGTTACCAACAAGGAATCTGATTGGATACATTGGCGACAGTGTAAGAGTGAGAAACCTCGAGTGCTAATTACTATCTCCCAAGGAGACGTCATTGATTGGAGCCCTTACGGCTCCCCTCAGGGGAAATATTCTCACTCAGAGTTAAGACGGAAACAGTATAATATAAATGGAACTATGAAAATCAATGCTTCTGTTAATGGACCTATTCAGTGGCATGGAGTTGGAATGGCAAGGCCTCTCCTGCAATTTGGTGATTCAATTCAGACTAACTTGTGGAAATTGGCAAGTGCCTTCCACCCTCTTAAGGCGTGAGAAGGAAAATCAAACATTAAAGATGATAAGTACACTCTGTCTTTTAGACTAACTCAAAGCCACCCTTTTATGGCATGTGTCCCATTACCTTACTTGCTATTAAAGGGGCCTGTACAACGGCACCCAAGTAATTACAGCATCACTTGTGAACGGTGTACCCTTTGTATTTGTGTTAATTCTAGTATGTTATTAAATTTGACTTTTGGAAGTTTATATATTCTCAGAGCAAGGCCAGCAATCTGGATACCGGTGAAGTTGTCGAGGCCATAGCAAGACTCTCCTGCAATGATCCTGGTACAGAAGCTCGCTGAAAGAATATTAAAAAGAACACGTCGTATGGCTGGACTGGTGGTTGCAGGTATTATGGGAATCATTGCATTGACAGCTACAGCAACAACTACTGACTGGAGTGGCACTTCATAAAGAAATCCAAACCACTGAATTCATTAGAGACTGGCATAGGCATTCAGAAGAACTTTGGACTGGACAAAATAAAATTGATAATGAGATAGTAAATGAATTGGCTGAATTAAGACAAGCTGTTGTATTGTTAGGGGATCAGTTAGAGATTTTGAAGGAGCAGATAAAATTAAAATATGATTGAGTTTGAGGCCAGCCTGGGCTACCAAGTGAGTTCCAGGAAAGGCGCAAAGCTACACAGAGAAACCCTGTCTCGAAAAGCCAAAAAAAAAAAAAAAAAAAAAAAAAAATATGATTGGAATGTTTCTTGTTACTGTATCACACCCTTAAGATTTAAGGAAAGCAAGTATGATTGGGAAAAGGTTAGAATGCATTTGTTGGGTCACCCTAATTCTTCTCAAACGGTTTTTAATTTACAGAAAAAAATTAAAGAAACTTTTGCAAAAAAGTTACCTGATATTGTGAAGGTTTAGACTTGACTTTACAGGCTCCATCTTAGGGAAAGGGCCACCATCTCAGACCACCTGCTGTACTCAGTTCCAGGAAGGACCCCAGGAATGACAACTCGAACGGATACAGAGCAGTATGCTCCTGCAGACATCCTGTCTGTGGTTTATGGCCCTTGAAGATATCCAGATAATCCTGCTGAGCAGTCCAGATAATCCTGTTCAGCAGGTTGTGGTTCCCCACCAAAAGTCTAACCCAATGGTTTCAAATGTTGTTTTGCACCCAAAGTCTAGACCAATAGTTTCAAAAAGTCACCTTGCCCCATATCCCTCTACCCAACCAATCCCAAGCATGTAATTCCGGCTTGTGGTTTTTCCCTATAAAAATTTTCTACACCTGGGCTCGTGGCCACCGCCACATTTCCTTCCATCTGCCGTGTGGTGGCCCAGGTTGAACCTGAATGAAAGGACCCTTATGTACTTGCATCGAAAACGGGCTCCTTGGTGGTCTCTGGGGGTTTCAAAAAAGGGCTACAACAATATGACAGAAAGGGACATCATGGAAAATCTCGAAGATACCACAGCCTCATCCAACCCTACGAATCATTTAATAGACTTCTTATCCTGCAGGTGTTACCCTTGTTTTAGCAATAGGAACTTTATTGGCTTTAAAATGCGTTTTGATATACTTATGTAAGATTGTAAGAGAGAGAGAGATTAAAAAAAAGTATTTACTGTGAGGCTGCATAACCTTCAAGATAATTAATTATTGTATAAAAATAAAGGGGGATCTGTGGCTGCACCTGGCCTGGCTCCAGAGAGTAGCACCTGCCCTAATCCATCTTTTGTTTAGCAGACACCCTTTGTTCCTCTTGTCGCACTATGTGAATCTTGTCTCAGAGTCTCCCAAGAATACAAATCCTATGCAAAACTTAGTTTGGGAAACCTGGAAAACTGCGGTACCTGATGAATCAGGGAATTTGCACTTGGCATTGTATTTTGGAAGCTCTTTACAGGTTGTTTTGAACATATGGAAATCAACCGGCCAAAGTGTGAACATGGAGAAAAATACAAATGCCCTGGGCAAAGGGTGGGCAAAGGGCAAGTTTTCAGTCCTTAGAGCTTAGATCCCCTGCAACCGCAAAAGGCCGGACTCATTCTTAACGTGCCTCTGAGTCTTCATTCAACGGACACTCATGAAACACACTTTGAGTCATTTCTACTCCTGTAAGTAAACCCAACAAAACTCGCTGGCTCACCAATTGGACTTCGGTGGTGTCTGAACTTCTGTCTGCCATTGACAACAGACACTTGTTCACATCTTCCTGGGAGCAGTGTCAAACACCAGCCAGTGCTTGACATCAACCTGACAACCTCTCCTTGACATCCAGGATCCACAGGGTGGGAGAAGAGAACCAACTCTCACACGTCCTTGGGCCTCCACATGTGCACCGTGCCATGCATATACTTATACACACATATTTTAGATGTTTTTGTTTTTTTGAGACAAACTTTCTCTGTGTAGCCCTGGCTGTCCTGGATCTCACCCTGTAGACTAGGCTGGCCTCGAACTCACAGAGATCCACCTGCCTCTACCTCCCCAGGGATTAAAGACATGTGCAACCACCACTGCCTGGCCCATACATACACATTTTAAAAATACAATAAAAATTGATTTTAAAGAAAGTGAGGCAAGGTGTGGTGCATACACATTTCATTCCAGCACTTGGGAGGCAGAGAGGCAGGCAGATCTCTGAAAGCTGGAGGCCAGCCTGCTCTACACTGTGAATTCTAGAACATCTAGAACTTCTGTTGTATAACAGCTTCCTCCAAAAAGGAACCATTCCACCCTCAGGAACCTCCTTAAGCAGGAAGGTAAACAACTCAAAACAGCCTCAGACTCACTATGCCAGAGTAAGCAACAGAGCTGAGAGTCCAAACTGATGGGCACCTGCAGGCTGTACAGTGGGCTCCAGGCTCCCAGCTGTGTGAGCTGTCACCCCTGCTGGGGTGGGCCTTGGTGATGCAGCTGTCTGTGAGTCATCTCTGCTCCTGTAAGTGACCCCTCACCCACACTCCTGTAAGTGACCCCAACAAAACCCACTAGGGTCACCAAGTTTGATTTCTGTACTTTGGTCTGCCATGGGTTCCCAATCTGAGGTGAAGAGATGTGTGTTGGGTCTCCCCAGGAAAAGTTTTGTCACACAACAAGTACGTAGTGAGACTCTGTCTCAAAAAAAAAAATGAGATCTCAAAGAGATAGTTTGCATATCCATGTTCATGGCAAAACTGTTTACAGTCACAAAAATATAGCAATGACTTAAATGTTTTTCTTTCTTTTTTTTTTTTTTTTTTACTTTTTGGTTTTTTTGAGATGGGGTTTCTCTGTGTAGACCAGGCTGGCCTTGAACTCACAGAGATCCGCCTGCCTCTGCCTCCCGAGTGCTGGGATCAAAAGTGTGCATCACCACACCCCAATAACTTAAATGTTTTTCCAAGAGACAAATAGATAAGAAAAAAATATAACATTATGATGGTGAATCTTTAGTGCCAACCTGGCCCAAATTAGACTCTCCAGGAAAACACACCTCTGCATTTGCCTATGACAGCATTTCCAGAAGCTCTAGTCATTTACCGAAAACAGAAAGACTAACTGAATACGGGAAGCGACACCCCATGGGAGCCTCTTCCGGATCACAGATGGGATACAAGCAGCTGCCTCAGGCTTCTGGGGCCATGACTTCCTTTGTTATACATTTGTTTGGTGTGTGTGTGTGTGTGTGTGTGTATGTGTGTGTGTGTGTGTGTGTGTACAAATGCATGCCACATGTGTAGTGGTCAAGGGTTAATGTGTAATATAGCTATTCTCTTCTTTCTGCCATATGGGTTCCAAGGATCAAACTCAGGTTCTCAGTCTCAGTGTCAAGGGCCTTGGCCTGTTGGGCCCGGGCCAGCGCTATGTCTTCCTCTCCATGGTGGGTCGTAACCTCCTTGAACTGTGATCTAAAGTAAACCATTTCTTCTTCAGTTGCTTGCATCAGGCATTTTGTCACAGTTTCAAGGAAAGCAGGTGACTGTGGAGGGGCCCCCAAATAGTGTGATCACACAGCTGCCATGACAGGCCTAGAGGCCCAGGCACAGCTTCTGTGACAGGCTTACTGGCAGGCAACACCCAGATCCAGGAAAAGCCATAAGCTGACCCCACCCAAGGATCCACCCAGGGAAGGGTAAATACCTGATATTCCAAACATTCCCAGCACACACCTATACCCCTAGACAAATGTCAGTCAATCAGGGTCCTGAACCCTGGAAATCCCCTCACCCCAACCTCTGCTATGATAAAAACCCCACCCCACCTGAGCTTAGGGCTCTCTGCTCTCACTGCTTCATGGGACAGACAGAGGGACTGAGCTCAGAGCTTGAAATAAAGGCTCTTTGCTCTTACGTATAAGATTCAGTCTCTGTGGTGGTCTTTTAGAGGTCCCCGTGATCTGGGCATAACAATGACATGGCACACATATTCAGTGACAGAAACATTTATAAAGCAGCAGCATCCAGCTTTCAGGGAGTCTTGGCTGGTCAAACCTGATGTATCTTTTTGTTGTTGTTGTTTTTTTTTTTTTTTTTTTTTTTTTTTGTTTGTTTTTTGTTTTTTTCGAGACAGGGTTTCTCTGTGTAGCTTTGCTCCTTTCCTGGAACTCGCTTTGGAGACCAGGCTGGCCTGGAACTCACAGAGATCCGCCTGCCTCTGCCTCCCAAGTGCTGGGACTAAAGGCGTGCGCCACCACCGCCCGGCCAAACCTGATGTATCTTAACCTGGAACAAATCCATAGCCTCTTGCTTCCTGTGGAAACAAAAGCAGAGCCTCCTTTCCAAAGCAACATATCCTTAGATCCAAATTTTGAAGTCAAAATACCTTTAAAATATACATACTGGTTTAACTGAGCAGCCTTTACAATCAAATGTCTCTCTGGAGTTAAAAATCCCAAAGACAACACAATCCAGATTCTCTGTGTAATATCCATCTTTATGTGGCTTATTTTTTTATACCACCTTTACTGTCTCTTTAAAGATTTTCTTTTTTAAAACTATCTATTTCTTTATATAACTGCATATATTACTTTTTTTCTCTCTTCCAAGCCTACATACATTTTTACACACATTGTAAACCGTTTAGAGGTTTATCCCATCTGAATCTGTCTTATTGTGAATCTATTGCTTTAAACTGCAGCATTCTCTGCCCACCTCAGCTTCCCAACATGGCAGAACTATGTTTATAGTCAGCTCTGGGAACCATGCTCACCACCGACTCTGGGAAGCAGTGGGTCTATGCTTCTATCAAAGCAGCATGTAGCCCAGAAACCTCTTTTTTTGTACTAGCAAAAGCTAAACCTGTCACGACACAGTGCTCTGTGTGGCTTGGAGACACCACTGCGTACCGGCAGAGATCTGCCATGCTGCACTCAAGCCCACATGCCTCTTCAAACCCGCCATACTATAGCTCATGGCTGGCCTGAGAGACACAACTAGGAAGCTGTTTTTAGCTCCATTTTAGAATCTTTTTTTTTTTTTTTTTTTTTTTTAACCTTTCTCTGGTTTTAGGTCCTACGTTTTTGGCTCCATTTGTAGCTAAAGTTTTCCTGTGTCCTGGCCTGCCGGCAGTCAGGACAAATCTCTCCCACTAGCATCCCTCAAGTAAACACACAGAGGCTTATATTAATTATAACTGCATGGCCATGGCTCAAGCCTTCTGCTAGCTAGCTCTTATATCTTAAATTAGCCCATAACTATTAATCTATGTATCGACACACGTTCCATGGCTTTACCTGCGTCCCATTACATGTTGCTCCTAGGGTGGCTCCCAATTCAGCCCTCCTGTTCCCAGAATTCTCCTTGTCTGTTTACCCCGCCTATACTTCCTGCCTGGCTACTGGCCAATCAGCTTTTTATTTATCAACCAATCAGAGCAACACATATTCACAGCATACAAAACATCCCACAGCACTACCTCAGAGTAAAAGGCTAGGAAAAGACTTTCCAATCAAATGGACTTCAGAAGCAAGGTGGTGTAGCTATCCTAATATCTAATAAAATGGACTTCAAACTAAAATCAATCGAAAAAGATCAGGAAAGACATTACATACTTATCACAGGGAAAATCCACCAAGATGTGTTGGGGACCGATTCCGGACAGCAGTGTCCTTACTTTATCAAACCTTACAAAGGCAGGAAGTTCCTGGCCTAACCTCGGGCTGTACAACTTCCTGGAGTACCTGCTAATCAGCCAGCTGCAGGGGCCTGGGACCAAAGTGACCTCACCCTCCCTTAGGAATTTTCCATCCTTCTCTCCGTGCTTCCCGTGTTCCCCCTCCCTGCCTGAAGCCCTGTTTATAAGCCTCAATACCCAGTCAATAAACGGAGACCTCGACGCAACTCAGACTGACTTTGTCTTCCTTTACGCGCCTGGTCTCCTTTCTCTCTCGCCCCCATTGATCTTTCAGGAGGTGCCTCCTCGGGTCTCATCAAATAACCTGGCCCGCGGGACCGGGCAAGTGGCGCCCGAACGTGGGGCTCGAGGCACGGTGACCTGCCGGACGACGGACAACGGAAGGGGCCCCGGAGAGGATCAGGGTAGAGACGCCCGGACTGCATCACTCGTGCAACGCGGGAGAGTCTTGAGGTAAGTATGTCGTCCCATCGATCATGGGCAAAAATTTATCTAAAGAGGCTGTTTTTCTAAAGGAGATGAAAAGGTAATCTTAGGGAGAGAGGAATAAGAGTTAAGAAAAAGGATTTGATAAAATTCTTCTAATATGCGGAGGAGAAATGTCCCTGGTTAGTGATTAATGGACCAGGAATTCACCCTCTGACTTGGAACAAGGTTGGAAAAGATATTAACAAATTAATCAGAGACAGGGAAAATGTCCCCGACGCCTTTTTTAGTTTTTATGGACTTTTGTTTTGTACCGGTCGATCGATTTGTACTTTGCAGGCTCTCACTGGGGCAGACGTGTCCGGACAGTGAACCTGGCAGCGAAGGGAGACGTCCCAGAGCCCTAAGGCCACCTCAGAGGTGACCATTTGGTTTAGGAGCATCTTTGGGTATCTTCCCCCACGATGGGAGGAAGTGCCACTTTGTATTTTGTCCCGGGAATTTGTCAGAGCCATTTTATGAGTTTTTTTGTATGTTTTGTTGTGATCATTGTTACTTTACTCTCTCCTTCTCTTCAAAAAAAAAAAAATTGTTTAACTAAACGAAAAAAGGGGAACTGCTGCAGGCCGCAGGAATATATCATAAAAACTCAGCTGGTTATGGCAAAGTCACTACCTGGAGGAATCAGGGAATTCCTCCAGAGGAAGCCAAATCCTAAGGAGTTTTTGGTGTTACTTGGCTTGTTATATATCAGCTGTATTCTGTTATAAAAATCATGTGTGCCTTCATAGTTTTCCCAATTGATTTTTCCCTAAGAAGGGCTAACAGTGTGGACTGATCACTCTCTGGACATACACATTCCAGGCATTTGGAGAACAGCCCCAGGAAAGGCTTTCTCTGGAATCAGATATCTCCCCTAGCCATTTTCAGGGACACAAGGAGACACCACCCAGGTGGTCACCCAACTTCCGAGGACTAACAGTGATAACCACCCACAGGCGAGTCTCCTGACTTAAGGTAAATTCCACAAGGAGACACCGCCCAGGTGGTCGCTCAACTTCCGAGGACTAACAGTGATAACCACCCACATACAAGTCTCCTGACTTAAGGTAAATTCCACAAGGAGACACCGCCTAGGAGAGGTGGATGTTAAGTAATAGCTTTACACAGTTTAGTTTGGACCCTCCCTTTTATATACCGGGACTTCCAGGGCACAGAAAGAAAAAGAAAAAAGAGAATGGAAGAACTAGATGGGTAAGAACTTGAGAGGAACAAACTGAGATGGGGAAGAACTAGATCGAAGGGCTAGAAGAGAGGACTAGAGGAACGAGATGGAAGATGAGGAAGAGCCAGATGGGGAAGAACAAGATGAGGAAGAGCCAGATGAGAGAGAAGGAGATGGGAGAGGAGCTGATAGGGGAAAGAACTAGATAGATGAGAACCTAGAAGGGTCAGAACTATATGAAGGAATTAAGATAGAACCTAGAGGTAGATATATATAGAGAAATCAGGCAAGAAAGGAGCTAGACATGAGAGCAGAATAGAAGCTGTGTAGAGAGAGCACTGTCACAGAATAATAAAGTGTATGAACAAAACAAAACAAAAAAAAAGGTGCATGTCTGACTGACAAGGATGTGGAAGCCCCTGATGTCTGTTTGATCAAGGACAGAGATCCTCGAGTCTGGATTGTTTTTGATGTGATTGAGCCTGGAGGGTTACCCCCCCCCCCTCCCAGAGCACATCAGGCTGTCATTGTTCTTGGAGCTTTGTTGGTTGTCTTGTTGGGGCAAAGTTTTTTCGTGTGCCCTTGGTCTTCTGTGTAATGTATTAATTGTTCTCTTTGTTGACTTGACTGTGACGGACGCTATGGGACAGTTCCCTTCTTCTCTACTAGACCTTTGCCTAGCCCACTGGAAGGATGTGTGAGCCACAATAGAGGGAACTGGGTCCCCCACCCCCACTCCCCGATTGAACTGAGATAAACAGGTAGCTCCTGCCACGTGGGGCTTGCATACTGCAGGAGGGGCTTGCTGGCTGTGAATAAGGCCATCGTCTCAGTGCTGATGTTCCGGTTCTTGGATTGTCTGTGTAAATGTTATTTGTTTCTGTTTACTAACCTCCCTTATTTTCCTAGAGGAAGAGGAGGAAAGAGAGGCATAACAAAGGCCATCTCCGTCCCTCCCTAGCTCTCTTGCTATCAGGACTGCAGCCAGCTGGCTGCTCTCACGAGGGTGGGGGTGCGTGCTCTCGGTACAGGCAGGCAAAGACGGGAGCTCTGGACAGGGCAATGGGGACTGCCTGCAACTGACAAAAAATATGTGAACACTAAAGAGAGAATCTGACCCTCCCTTCCTTTACTGTGATAACTTCAAGGTCTCTTCTGCCGGCCAGCAGCTTCTCTTGTTAGCCCTTCTCTGTCCTGATATTGCTTAAAAAGAAATGTTAAATTACCAGTTCAAGATACTGGGAAAATTATGCTTTTGTTTCCACAGGAAAAATAAAAATTTACATGGGTTTTGGTCATTTGAGTTCAGTAGGTTACAAATACTTACCATCATTTAAGAGAATTGGTTTTAAATTATTGTTGGTTAAGATAAAATATAATGTTTTTATAAAAAATGACTTGAGATATATATAAAAAAAAAATGAAACATGTTTCAGATTTCTTTGTCTTGCTATTCTGCTGTTACATTGAGACTCCAATGGGTCATAGTTGTAAAAATGTCTGTCTACTCTACAGGTATGAATGAAAAATGTGGCCACATGTATGTTTGGTTTTGAATGTCTGAGTTTGCATGTCCTTTGTGTTAAGAAATACAAGTTAATACTAGTCATCTGGCTATTCAGATACTAGTTTAAAACATAAACTGTTCTATGTAAATAAAAAACTGAGAGGTATATTTGACTAATATATCTATAGGAGAACAAATTGGCCTGGTTATTGTTACCAAACTTAGAGATATTTTCAAGATTAGGCCTAGATTTGTTTGGCTCAGATACATTTAATAGATAATAGTCCTCAAACCTGTCAAGGATCTGATGAATATGGCATTTACATTATTTGATAAAAAGCTTACTATAGCAAACAGAGACTCTGAGCTCCCCAGCTCCTAGCAATGACTCCCAAGGTCTCCAAAGAAGAAATGGAACAATGACAAGAAGATGCCAGCTGAATTGTGGACAATGCTGTCCTGACACCTGTCCTGCCAACACTATGAAGACTATAGGAGCCTGGGATGATGACAGTCTGGGTAATGGATAGTATATGTTGTTTTTTAAATAGACTTAAAAGTCTGCACTCAGGTAAAGTTTATCCTTCTCAGATCTTTGATGATATTGATTACTGGGCTAGCTATAGCTTTCTCAGCTTAGTAATTGATTGATCAATGGATTAATTAATTAAAGCTAATAAGTCTCTTTAAAAAAGGTTCTAAATATAGCCTTACAGATGCTTTTCATTGGGCCAAGGAAATTTCAGTCCAATCTATACTTGGTTCTCTAGATAGAAAAGACACTATAGATTTCAGGGCAAATTGATAATACTACAATTACTAAGACTATGGGTCTAAAAGTTCCAAAAATTCATAAGTTTTAACTCCTGTTCCTAGTTTATATCTGTCTCAACAGGTTTCCACTTGGCTGACAGATACATCCAAGCATCATTTGCTGGTGACAACCTACTGCAAATGACTATGAGCCCTGAACTTGCTGAAAGCTGATATGGACCAATTCAGCCGATATGCATACCATCTCTTCAGCTGGTCAATAAAACGTTCCCTCTTGTCTTTGACTAACATTCTGGCTTTCCAGGGCCTTGATAACAACGTCCAAATGTCAGCAGGAAGTAATTATAGAAGAGAGAAAACATCGACCCTGTTTCCCCCCCACCCTGGAATGTTAGCTCAAAAGGGAATTTCTTGTCATAGGGAACCTGAGATAAAGTTCCAAGTTGCTTGAGGATAAGGAACTCTGTCAGCCATCATAAGGCTTTTGGCCCTGTGCTTCTGCTAATTACTGTTGGCTCTTATATCACTGATGTCTTAACTAAATGATGATTCATGTCTGGGTACCACTAAACTGAGGATGCTAGAATTCCAATATCCACCTCTGAACCCATGACACACTTGCAGATGGCAAAAACTAAATAAGGGGAAGCTCGCTTTGCCATTGATAATGGGAAAACTCTTATGTTCTGGTCCAATTAGTCTCCGATATGGAATTCTTTGAGCAGAGAGGCAGATACACTCGAGAACCTGTGTCTATGACTATTGCCCTCTTGTTAGGTATTGGGGCATCACTGCAGGAATTGGTACAGGAACTACTGCTCTCGTGCAGAGCAACCACCTTATGCAGTTACAAATGGCTATGACTACTGACCTAGAGGCCATAGAAAGATCCATTTCTGCTCTGGAGAAATCTTTAACCTCGCTCATAAGAGGTCTGGATTTACTATTTTTTAAAGGAGGGGGGATTATGTGCAGCCTTGAAGGAAGAATGCTGCTTTTATGTCGACAACACTGGTATTGTCAGGGAATCGATGGAAAAATTAAGGGAAAGGCTGGTTCAAAGAAAAAGGGAGTTTAAAAATCAGCACGGGTGGTTTGACCTTTGGTCCCTGGGCCTTTCAGCGGTTGACTCGATTTATCAATAATCAGATTGATTCGGCCTTACCACAACACGTCTCGATTCATTATCACAGAGTAGATTCTGAGGAGGCCGGCCAGGAGCCCCATCAAGGACTCAGATTCAGTGTCCTAAGGCCCTAACGTCCCCACGGTCCTGCTAGAGGGTACTCAATGACGGGAATAGTACAGGGCCCACGCCGGAGACAACAGCATACAGAGGTCGCCCGAGACCGGCTCAACACGGCATGCTGCCGAGCATGGGAAGCCCCCTGTGTAGCCTAAGACAGGGACTCTCTCGGACCACCCCGGTCACATGGATTTAGTCCATTTTTGAGAAAAGAGGGGGAACTGTTGGGGACCGATTCCGGACAGCAGTGTCCTTACTTTATCAAACCTTACAAAGGCAGGAAGTTCCTGGCCTAACCTCGGGCTGTACAACTTCCTGGAGTACCTGCTAATCAGCCAGCTGCAGGGGCCTGGGACCAAAGTGACCTCACCCTCCCTTAGGAATTTTCCATCCTTCTCTCCGTGCTTCCCGTGTTCCCCCTCCCTGCCTGAAGCCCTGTTTATAAGCCTCAATACCCAGTCAATAAACAGAGACCTCGACGCAACTCAGACTGACTTTGTCTTCCTTTACGCGCCTGGTCTCCTTTCTCTCTCGCCCCCATTGATCTTTCAGGAGGTGCCTCCTCGGGTCTCATCAAATAACCTGGCCCGCGGGACCGTGCAAAGATGAAGTCTCATTTCTGAACATTTATGCCCCAAATACAAGGGCACCAACATTTGTAAAAGAAATATTACTAAAGTTTAACTCTCACATCAAACCCCACACACTAGTAGTGGGAGGTTTCAACACCCTACTCTCACCACTGCATAGATCTGCCAGACTGAAACTTAACAGAGAAATAAGGGACCTAACAGAAGTTATGACTCAAATGGACTTAACAGATATCTACAGAACATTCCACCCTGACACAAAAGAATATACCTTCTTCTCAGCACCCCATGGAACCTTCTCGAAAATTGACCACATGCTCAGTCACAAAGCAAATGTCAACAGATACAAAAACATTGGAATAACCTCCTGTATTTTATTGAACCACCATGCCTTAAAGTTAGATTTCAACAACAACAAAATTTATAGAAAGCCTACAATCTCATGGGAACTGAGTAATGTCCAAATGAATCACCAATGGGTCAAGGAAGAAATAAAGAAAGAAATTAAAGATTTCCTAGATTTCAATGAAAATGAAAGTACAACATATCCAAACTTATGGGACACTATGAAAGCAGTGCTAAGAGGGAAATTGATAGCACTAAATACCCACATCAGAAGTTGGAGAAATCTCACACTAATGTCTTAACAGCACACCTAAAAACTCTAGAACAAAGAAAAGCAAACTCACCCAGGAGAAACAGATGCCAGGAAATAATCAAATTGAGGGCTGAAATCAATGAAATAGAAACAAAAAGAATACAAAGAATCAATAAAACCAAGAGTTGGTTCTTTGAAAAAAATCAACAGGATAGACAAGCCGTTATCCAGACTAACAAAAAGGCAGATAGAGAGCATCCAAGTCAACAAAATTAGAAATGAAAAGAGAGATATAACAACAGACAACAAGGAAATCCAGAGAATCATCAGGTCATACTTCAAAAACCTGTACTCCACAAAATTGGAAAATCTGAAAGAAAGGGACAATTTTCTGGATAGGCACCACATACCAAAGTTAAATCAAGACCAGATAAACCATTTAAACAGGCCAATAACCCGTAAGGAAATAGAAACAGTCATTAAAAGTCTCTCAACCAAAAAAGTCCGGGGCCAGATGGTTTCAGTGCAGAATTCTACCAGAATTTCAAAGAAGAGCTAATTCCAATACTCTTCAAATTGTTCCACACAATAGAAACAGAAGGAACATTACCAAACTCTTTTTATGAGGCTACAATTACCCTGATACCCAAACCACACAAAGATGCAACAAAGAAAGAGAATTACAGACCAATCTTCCTCATGAACATTGACGCAAAAATACTCAATAAAATATTGGCAATCAAAATCAAAGAACACATCAAAAAAATTATCTACCATAATCAAGTAGGCTCCATCCCAGGGATGCAAGGATGGTTCAACACACGAAAACCTGTCAATGTAATACACCATATAAAGAAACTGAAGGAAAAAAAACCACATGATCATCTCATTAGATGCTGAAAAAGCCTTTGCTGAAATCCAACACCCCTTCATGATAAAGGTCCTTGAGAGATCAGGAATACAAGGAACATACCTAAACATAATAAAGGCAATTTACAGCAAGCTGACAGCCAACATCAAATTAAATCGAGAGAAACTCAAAGCGATTCCACTAAAATCAGGAACAAGACAAGGCTGTCCGCTCTCCCCATACTTATTCAGTATAGTACTTGAAGTTCTAGCTAGGGCAATAAGACAACAAAAGGAGATCAAAGGGATAGAAATAGGAAAGGAAGAAGTCAGACTTTCACTGTTTGCAGACGCTATGATAGTGTACATAAGTGACCCCAAAAATTCTACCAGGGAATTCCTGCAGCTGATAAACTCCTTCAGTAATGGGGCAGGATACAAGATCAACTCAAAAAAAAAAATCAGTAGCCCTCCTATACACAAATGATAAAAGGGCTGAGAAAGAAATCAGAGAAACATCACCCTTTATAAAAGCCACAAATAATATAAAATCCCTTGGGGTAACTCTAACTAAGCAAGTAAAGGACCTCTATGACAAGAACTTTAAGTCTCTGAAGAAAGAAATTGAAGAAGATATCAGAAAATGGAAAGATCTCCCATGCTCATAGGTGGGTAGGATTAACATAGTAAAAATGGCAATCTTACCAAAAGCAATCTACAGATTCAGTGAAATCCCCATCAAAATCCCAACACAATTCTTCACAGACCTGGAAAGAACAATGCTCAACTTCATATGGAAAAACAAAAAGCCCAGGATAGCTAAAAGAATCCTGTATAATAAAGCAACCTCTGGGGGCATCACCATCCTTGACCTCAAGCTCTACTATAGAGCTAATAAAAATCAGCTTGGTATTGGCATAAAAACCGACATGTGCACCAATGTAATCGAATTGAAGACCCTGACATCTATCTGCACATGTATGAACATCTGATTTTTGACAAAGAAGCCAAAACTGTACAATGGAAAAAAGAAATCATCTTCAACAAATGGTGCTGACATAACTGGATGTCAACATGTAGAAGATTGCAAGTAGATCCTTATCTGTTACCATGCACAAAACTCAAGTTCAAGTGGATCAAAGACCTCAACATAAATCCAGTTACTCTGAACCTGATAGAAGAGAAAGTAGGGGCTGGAGAGATAGCTCAGTGGTTAAGAGCACTGACTGCTCTTCCAGAGGTCCTCAGTTCAATTCCCAGCAACCACATGGTGGCTCACAACCACTCGCAATTAGATATGGTGCCCTCTTCTGGCCTGCAAGGACACATGCAGGCAGAACACTTGTGTACATAATAAATAAATAAGCCTTTAAAAAATTTCTTTAAAAAAAAAAAAAAAAGAGAAAGTAGGAAGTAGTCTTGAACGCATTGGCACTGGAGATCACTTCCTAAATATAACACCAGTAGCACAGACACCAAGAGCAACAATTAATAAATGGGACCTCTTGAAACTGAGAAGCTTTTGTAGGGCAATGGACACGGTCAATAAAACAAAAAGACAGGGCTGGAGAGATGGCTCAGAGGTTAAGAGCACTGACTGTTCTTCCAGAGGTCCTGAGTTCAATTCCCAGCAACCACATGGTGGCTCACAGCCATCTGTAATTAGATCTGGTGCCCTCTTCTGGAGTGCAGTCATACATGCTGTATACATAATAAATAAATCTTAAAAAAAAAAAAAAAAAAAAAGACAGCCTACAGAATGGGAAAAGATCTTCACCAACCCCACATCTGACAGAGGGCTGATCTCCAGAATATATAAAGAACTCAAGAAATTAGACATCAAAATGCCCAACAGTCCAATTAAGAAATGGGCTACAGAGCTAAACAGAGAATTCTCAACAGAAGAATCGCAAATGGCCAAAAGACATTTAAGGAATTGCTCAACATCCTTAGTCATCAGGGAAATGCAAATCAAAACAACTCTGAGATACCATCTTACACCTGTTAGAATGGCTAAGCTCAAAAACACTGAAGACAGCTTATGTTGGAAAGGATGCAGAGCATGGGAAACACTCCTACAGTGTTGGTGGGAGTGCAAACTTGTACAGCCACTTTGGAAATCAGTATGGCCGTTTCTCAGAAAAATGGGAATCAATTGTGGGGTGTTTACCCATCAACCCCACAGTTCCCCAGAGTTTTCTTGAGTGTGAGCAGCAGGAAATATTAGATAGAAGGATTTATATTGCGGAGATAAACAGAAAATAAAGGATAGCCTCGAGAGGGCCTGGAACCTTTTCCAATGGGCCCCGACTGTCTCTGCCCCAGGGTATTTATAGAGATGCCAAGGGGTGGAGCAAAAGACCTCTCCCCAGCACAGCCAAGTGCAGACCATCTCAGACACCGTGATCCTAATCATCCTCTATGCGGATCTGCTGGGTAAAGCCACGAGGAACCCAAAAAACGGGCTCCCACAATCAATCTTCCTAAAGGCCCAGCTATACCATTCTTGGGCATATACCCAAGGAATGCTCAATCATACCACAAGGACACATGCTCAACTATGTTCATAGTAGCATTATTTATAATAGCCAGAACCTGGAAACAACCTAGATGCCCCTCAACTGAAGAACGGATGAAGAAAATGTGATACATATACACAATGGAGTACTACTCAGCAGAGAAAAACAATGACATCATGAGGTTTGCAGGCAAATGGATGGAACTAGAAAATATCATCCTGAGCGAAGTAACCCAGACCCAGAAGGACAAACATGGTATGTACTCATTCATAAGTGGATTTTAGATATAAAGCAAAGGATAACCAGACTGCAACCCATAGCTCCAGGGAGGCTAGCTAGTAAGGAGGACCCTAGGAAGGACACATGGGATCACCCAACGATGGAGAAATGGATGAGATCTACATGAGCAAACTAAGGGTGAGGCGGGGTAATGGAGAGCAAGGGACAGGGGATTAGAGCTTAGGGGACCGGGAGGTTCGAGCTGGAATGGAAACAGAGTGGGAGAGCAAGGAAAGAGATACCATGATAAATGAAGACACCATGGGAATGGGGAGAAGCAGAGTGCTAGGGAGGTTCCCAGGAATCCACAAGGATGATTCCACCATAGACTACTGGCAATAGTCAAGAGGGTGCCTGAGCTGACCCACTCTGGTGATCAGATGGCTGAATACCCTGACTGTCATCATAGAACCCTTATCCAGTGACTGATGGAAGCAGATGCAGAGATCCACGGCCGGGATGGAAGCAGATGCAGAGATCCACGGCCGGGATGGAAGCAGATGCAGAGATCCACGGCCGGGTACCAGACTGAACTCCAGGAGTCCAACCCATGAGAGAGAGGAGGATTTCTATGAGCAAGGGATATCAAGACCATGATTGGAAAAAGTACAGAGACAACTAGTCAAACTAGTGGAAACACATGAACAGTGATCCAATAGCTGAGGAGCCCCCATGGTACTGGACTAGGCCCTCTGGATAAGAGAGACAGTTGTTCCCACACAGATTCACACTCTTGCATCCCGTTACTAAGCAGCCGCGGAGCATGCTGGGAGTTCCCATTGTTGGGCTTCTGCTTTGATCTCCTTTTTCCGTAGAGAGACATCAAAGCTGAGAGATGGTTTCCCCCCTGACCTGACTGTAAATATGTACCTAGACTGTTTTTAAATGTGTCTCTCCACGAAGGCTTCGTTTGGCTGAGGGAGCCTGTATCACCCGTGTAAGTTGGTATTTGGGCACTTTATATTTTTCTAAAAATGTGTTTTGGATCCTGTACTCTAATAAATCATAAGTTTCTTTTTAAAAAATTTTCCAAAAGTTTTCTCCATTTTCAAAAGCCCTGTTATAAAAAGTAGAACTTTCACAATGTTAAAATACTAAATATTTGGTTATAGCAACTTCTCTTCAAATGAATGCCAAGGGGTTTTTTGTTTCGTTTTATTTTTTTTGGTTTCTTTTGTACAATTAATAAACGAACTTACCGAGAGAAACCAAAAAAAAAAAAAAAAAAAAAGAGAGAGACAGTTGTTTAGCTTGAACTGTTTAGGGGGCCCCCAGGCAGTGAGATCGAGACCTGTCCCTAGTGCATGAGCTAGCTTTTTGGAGCCTAGTGCCTATGGTGAGAAACTTTGCACAGCCTTGGTGCAGGGAGGAGGGGCTTTGACCTGCATCAACTGAATGTACCAGGCTCTGCTAACTCCCCATGGGAGACCTTGCCTTGGAGGAGGTGGGAATGGGGGGTGGGTTGGGGGGAGAAGATGGGGGGTGCTGGAGGAGGGAGGACAGGGGAATCTGTGGTTGGTATATAAAATGAATAGAAAATCTCTTAATAAAAATAAATTAATTAATTTAATTTAATTTTAAAAAAAGGGGGGGCTGGAGAGATGGCTCAGTGGTTAAGAGCACTGGCTGTTCTTCCAGAGTTCCTGAGTTCAATTCCCAGCAACCACATGGTGGCTCACAACCACTGTAATGAGATCTGGTGCCCTCTTCTGGCCTGCATATATACATGCAGACAGAATGCTGTATACATAATAAATAAATAAATCTTAAAAATAAATAAATAAATAAATAAAAATAAATAAAAATTAAAAAAAGACCCAGCCGTACCACTCTTGGGCATATACCCAAGGAATGCTCAATCATACCACAAAGACACATGCTCAACTATGTTCATAGCAGCATTATTTATAATAGCCAGGACCTGGAAACAACCTAGATGCCCCTCAACTGAAGAATGGATGAAGAAAATGTGATACATATACACAATGGAGTACTACTCAGCAGAGAAAAACAATGACATCATGAGGTTTGCAGGCAAATGGATGGAACTAGAAAATATCATCCTGAGCGAGGTAACCCAGACCCAGAAGGACAAACATGGTATGTACTCACTCCTAAGTGGATTCTAGATATAAAGCAAAGGATAACCAGACTACAACCCACAGCTCCAGGGAGGCTACCTAGCAGGGAGGACCCTAGGATGACTGTGGCTTATAATAAGTTTTGGTTTTGCCCAATCACTGGGCAAGCTTTAGTGAAACATTTCACTATTAGGATAAGAATTTGTACTGTATCAAGCTGATGAAAGGATATGCTGGCTGTACTTTCAGAATGGGAGGCCAAAATCTTTTTAGATTATGAATTAGCCTATATAAAAATATCTGCCATAAATCAAAGTGAAGGGGAAGATGAATAGGAATCTCACTTAAACAACTTAAGTAAAACATAGCTCTCTGAACAGATGAAGATAGGTTTCTTCTAACCAATATTTATATGTATAATTCAGTTATTATTTGGCTTAAAAGGGCTTATTGGGAAATGTTATCATTTTTAGTATTTTCTACAGAGAAAATATTTTCCAGTTTCAAGTAACTCTGGACTTTTGAATTATAACCTGTTTTTATGTTCAAGCTATCTGTATTATTTCTCCGCAGTTGTACATAAAATGTTTTTACATTTAAAAAAACAGGACAAATACTATAGAATTGTATTACATAAAATACAAATTCATAGAGACAGAAAGATTAGATGTTATCTCAAGCTGGAGAAGAAAGGAATATAGAGCAATGATTTACTAAATACAGAATTTCCGTTCTGTGTGATGGAAAAGCCCCACAAATGGACAGTAGTATCAGGACATAATATCATGAATGTAATTAATCAATACAATTAATGTAATTAATGGATACCATAAATACAGTTATTGAATGAATACTGCAAATGTAATCAATGAATACCACAAATATAATTAATATCATGAGTGTAATTAATATCTTGAATATAATTCATGTACTGAAATGTGAACTTAAAAATGGTTACAATTGCAAATATTATGTTCATTTAAAAAAATAAGGTGGAATGTAATCACCATACATTATATGTGTATATAAAATTGAAGACAGCAATGTTCTAAAATAGAAAGTGGTGATGGTGTCATGGGCCTATGAGGATGCTGGACTAAAGTCTATCAAATTGTGCAAACAGGCAAATTGTACACTACATAAATTGTCAATAAAGGTTTTATAAAATGTAAAAAAAAATGTATGTCTAGCCTCCTTGTCTTTGCTACCTTTGTTGAGCTTAATCTATTTGGATAAACTGAGTCATATAAAAGTTTTATTTTGATACTAGAAGAGCTTCAATTCAAAATCATTGTTTTTAGGGCTGAACCTAAAAGGAATAAATTATAAAGTCCTAGTCTTGTGAAAGTTGCTAACATATTAAAGACTGTTAGGGAACACAAGTTAAATACTGATGTAATTAATTACAGGGATAAGCTTTACTTAGTCCCTTGTATATGCTTTCAGGATTGAGCTTAAAACAAGTAACTAGAAACAAAGTTGTCTATTCAGATATGCCTAGGCAGCCCTCAAATACTTCAGAGATCTACAGAATATAGTATTTAAAATGTTGATTAAAAAGTTTATTGCATCAGACAGAGGCCCCCAGATTCTAGCAGTGACCCAAGGTCTTCAAAGAAGATTACAGAGCACCACGATGTCTCCACCTGGATTATGGCAATGCTGACCACTGGGCAAGATGCCCTGATACAACACCTGCCACCAGGAACTGGTCCAGACTGTGGATAAGCAGCAAGACACTGGAGAATTGACTGCACCCCTTTTGCCTAGACAAAGTAATGTTGGTCTTCCCCATGTCCCTCTTCCACAGAGAAAGACTCTTACCTTATGGGACCAGTGAAGACTGACACTGTTCTGATACTTCTGCCTCCAACACTATGGAGGCCTGGGTATGGCTAACTGGGTGTGGACTGGTCTATGTCATTTTTAATAGATTCAGAAGCTGCTAGGTCTGTACTCAGGTATAATTTATCCTTCTTGGATCTCTGATAGTATTGGTGGCTAGGCTGGCTATAACTTTGTCAGCTTGGTGGCATCAGACAACCAGATCCTTCTGCAAGGCTATAGCTAGCTTGTTAGCTCATTTTATATATTAAAATCAAGCCTTGCCTTTTCTAAAGATACTAGGTCTCTTGATAAGAAAATGTCCTAAGATATGAAAGTCTATGCAAGTTTTGAGGGTCTATAAATATTTTAAGATATATGAAGGTCTGAGAATATGAAAGATTATAAGCTTTGAGGGTCTCAAAAATGATTTAAGATGTAAGTGCAAGTTGTAAAGATATAAATAGATGATTTAAGATATGAGAAATGCTTCAGATTTTTTCCCTTCTATGATATTGTTATATTAAGATTTTAAAAGTTCAGAGTTTTAAATTAATAGAGTTCTAACAAGCAATAGAGCAATGACTGCTTACTGTTTGGGTCACAAGCTCAAGATTTTAGATTTATTTTGGTTGTCATCTGAATATAAACTTAAAGGTACTTCTCATCACGCCATCTCTGTCCAATCTATACCCAACTCTCTGGACAGAAGGAAAATGTACACGCTTTTAACCTAAATCTGTAGTTTTTCCTAGAATTCAAAGGTATGAGTTCACTCCTGCTGTTTTACAAATACCCATTACCTGCTTTTTCTACGATATGAGTTCCAGTACAGATTGGTAATGTATCTAAAAACTTCTATGTTCTTTTGTAAAATAAGAACTCATACAGTTTTCAGATGATCAAAAAAATCATAAAACTTGGATCCCCCTCACAGAGGTCAAAAGGACTCCAGGTAAGTACAGCCTAAGTTTTCCCCACCTGTCTATTCCTGAGGATGGTATTCTTCTCTCCCCTGGTCTTGGGACTCCTGCCCTTGCCAATTACTAAGACTATGAGTCTAAAAGTTCCAAATAAGTACATAAATGTTAGCTTCTGTCCCTAGTTTAAATTTGTCTCAGTGGGTTTCCACTTGGCTCCACTTTCCACCTCCAAGTATCAATTGCTGACTATGAGCTCTGGACTTGTCAAAAGCTGACATGACCAGCCTAGTCAATGTGATTGTTCCCTGTCTCTACAGCTGGGTCAAGTAACCACATGCTTCTGACAAAAGCCCCATTGTCCAGCCTTTGACTAGCCTTTTTGTCTTTTTGGGCCCTGACAACAATGCCCTAGTTTCTGCTTGAAGCGGTTCCAGAAGAGAATTCATCCCATGCTCCCTGCCCAAAATAGTTTGAAATGCTAAGTCAAAAGGAAACTCCCTGGCATAGGGGACAAAATGGCTCCCTATTATGCCCACTGACATACTAGGAAATTGGACCCAGAGTTGTCAATTGATAGATTTATTAACTAAAATGGTTCTGCAATAAGACATTTGACCTTCTTTATGCAGGACCAAAGAGGTATTAAATGGCCTTAAGAAATTATTATCTCTATTATTTATAATGATTCAGAATTATAATCTGGTTGTACTTAAAGGTCAGAACTACAGGACCTTAAAAATAGCAATAGATGCAAATGCCACTGCCCTAGAAAAATCTGTTAGCTAATAGTTCTTAGGTCCCAATACCCTTGAACCTCTGGACAGGCAGGACCCATGATTGGGTCCTGTCATTGGTACTTGTAAAAGGGAGAATGTGGGGGGGGGCAAAACAGCTTGACTACACAGCTGCCATGACTTAGATGCCCAGACACAGCTGCCATGACAGGCTTACTGGCAGGTACCACTCAGTCTCCAGGAAAAGCCGTAAGTGGACCCCACCCAGGGAGAGCCAGCATCTAAAGGGAAATACCTGACGTTCCAATCATTCCCAGCACACACCTATACCCCTAGACAAATGTCATTCAATCAGGGTCCTGAACCCTGGAAACCCCCATCCCCAACTTCTGCTATGATAAAAAAAAAAAAAAAAAAAAACCTACGCCACCCAGGCTCAGGGCTCCTGCTCTCACTGCTCTGTAGGACAGATGGAGAGTCCAAGCTTGAGCTTGAAATAAAGCCTCTTTGCTTTTACATATGGGATTCAGTCTCTGTGGTGGTCTTTGGGTGGGGGGGGTCCCCATGATCTGGGCATAACATTCTCAACCTGTGGGTTGTGACCCATGGGAGGGCAAATGACCCTTTCACAGGGGTAACCTAAGATCATCAGAAAACACAGATATTTACATCATGATTCTTAACAGTAGCAAAATTAGTTATGAAATAGCAACGAAATAATTGTAGGGTTGGGATCACCACAACATAGGAACTGTATTAAATGGTCTCAGCATTAAGCAGGTTGAGAACCACTGCTCTAGAAGGAATGTGGCCCCACTAACACCTTAATCTGAGCCCAGTGAGACCTGTAGGAGACTGCTAAGACTGGCTGACACCCTCTAAGAGGCATAGTTCTGTGTGGTGTGCTGTCCTTGTAAGGCCCCCAAGATCTTTTCAGGGGGCCATGAAATCAAAACCATGTGACTACCTATGTTTCTGGTGCAAGTTCAGGGCAAGCTGAGGCAGGAGGGCTGAGAATCAGGAAGAATTCACTACATAGCCAACCTAGCCTGCAACTTGTTCCACGGCCATGCTGAAATTCCACGGCCTTGAATTCCCTTTCTCTGTCAGCCTCTCAAGTACCAAATCACAGGTATATTCTGCTGCACCCAGCCCTCAACTCTCAAAGCATTTTTAAAAAGCATTTCCTGAACCCTTGTGATCTAGCGTTTACCTTGTCAACTGTAGTTCTGTCAGGCACACCTGAGTAACATCCTCATGACCTCACTTTAATTCTTTCCAAAGATAATAACTTCAAAAATCACTGTAGTACTAGAGTACCAAAATCTCTATAGCACTGTTTCCATTTTTATTTGTTTGATTTTTAAAAATAATTTATCTATGTACATTGGTGTTTTGCCTGTATGTATGCTTGTGTGAGGGTGTCAGATCCTTTGGAAATGGAGTCAGACAGCTGTGAGCTGCCATGTGGGTGCTGGGAATTGAATCCAGGTCCCCTGGAACAGCAGCCAATATTCTTAACCACAGAGCCATTGCTTGATTTTTCAAGACAGGGTTCCTCTGTGTAGCCCTGGCTGTCCTGGAACCTACATTCACACAAGAATAATATACAGGGGCTGGAGAGATGGCTCAGAGGTTAAGAGCACTGCTTGTTCTTGCAAAGGTCCTGAGTTCAATTCCCAGCAACCACATGGTGGCTCACAACCATCTGTAATGAGACCTGGTGCCCTCTTCTGGCCTGCAGGCGTACTTGCAGACAGAACACTGTATACATAATAAATAAATAAATCTTTAAAAAAAAAAAAAAAAAAAAAAAAAGAATAATATACAGCTAGGTGGTGGTGGCACACACCCTTAACCCCAGCACTTGAGAGGCAGAGGCAGGTGGATCTCTGAGTTTGAGGCCAGCCTGGTCTACAGAGCGAGATCCAGGACAGCCAGAACTGTGACACAGAGGAACTGTCTAAAAAAAAAGAAAGGAAGGAAGGAAGGAAGGAAGGAAGGAAGGAAGGAGAAAAGAAGGAAGAAAAATAACTCTTTGGAGTCCCACACTCTCACTTCACTTTCTCCCAGAGTGCATCCTTTAAATCTGCATTAAAATCTCCTAGTAAGAGCCAAGATGGCTCAGTAGTAAAGGTACTTTCCCCCAAGCCTGACAACCTGAGTTCCATCCCTGGACCCCATGTGGTAGGAGAGAACTGACATCTGCAAGTTGTCCTCTGACCTCCACAGCCAGGCCATGGCTCATGCACTGTGGCAGGTGCCACCAACACACACATAAATGATAAATATGGTTTATTTCATTTTTATTATGAATATGTGTACCTATGGATGGGTATGTGTACCAGAATGCCCACTGAGGCCACAAGAAGGCACGAGATGCCCTGGAGCTGGAGTTACCAAAACAAACAAAAAACGATGCCCCACTGCAGATGCTATGGGGCTCTGAGCTGGCAGGACCCACACTCACATCTGGCTTCAATGCTAACAAGCCCTGGCTGAGATCCACATGACTTGGGGATGTGGCCTTCCTTCAGACCCATGTCCAAACTCAGTTAGAAAGGCCAGTTGGAGGCTGGGCAGTGGTGGCGCACACCTTTAATCCCAGCACTTGGGAGGCAGAGCCAGGTAGATCTCTGTGAGCTGGAGGCTAGCCTGGTCTACTGAATGGGTAAAAAAAAAAAAAAAAAAAAATGCCAGCCAGCTGGGCCAGAGAAGAGGGAGCATGGCTAGGAAAGCCTAGGAGTCCAGGTCCTCTCTTCTCAGCTCAGCAATCAATCTCCAAGTTCCATAAGATGTTGAAATAAAAGACAAGTGGGTAACTGTCCCATGTGCCCCCCCCCCATCATCATCAGTATCCCTAAGGCTGAAGGTGCTATCCTAAGAGACTATATGATCCAGTGGTGTCATGCAGGGGACACGGCCTGTGTGGCAGGCAGCCCAGGCAGGGGTGGCGAGCCTGTGAGGCCATCCTATGAGCGGTAGTGTAAGGAGAACGTGACAGATGTTAGTGACACCATTGCTTACACAGCAGGAGGGGTGAGGGGCCACTGGGTGTGGCTGATGGCAGTGGCGGCTGGGTGCAGACAGGTGTTTGACAGTTGAATATCCTGAGTACATCCTTCCTGCTATTCATTACCCGTCAGCTTGGGAACATATTTCCCATGGTTTGGGGACCTGAGAAGGAAGACTGCAAAGAGGAATGGCCACCCACTCCCAGGGGGCATTTGCACACCTGGATCCACTTCACAGCCCACACCTCAGGTTCAATTAATCAGATTTATTTTTGTTTTATGTGTATGGCCGTTTTACCTGAGTGTATATCTGTGAACCACAGTGTGTTCGTTTCCAGCAGAGGTCAGAAGAGGGCCTCAGATCCCCAGCGACTGGAGTTACAGCAAGCCAGCATGTAGGCACTGGGAATTGAACCTGGGTCCTCATAGAAGAGCAGCTGGTGCTTTTAACCCAGATCCCACATCTGTGGGCTGCACTCCTCCAGCCTGCCCACGTCCCCACGCAGAACGTTCCACTGAGAACCTTGCTCAGACCGTGGGCTGCCTCTGTTGTGGTGACTTCTCTGAAGCTTTGTCAGATCATTTAAGGTCAGATGAGTCCGTGATCTACAGGGTCCCTCCCTGTATTTAGCCCCATGTCATCCACGGCTTCCCCAAACCCCTCAGGAAGAACCCCTTGTGGGGCAAGCTCTACCCACTGAGCCTTCTCCCCAGGCCCTTGTTTTTTTGTTTTGTTTTGTTTTTTTTGATAGAGGGTCTCACTACACAACCCAAGCTAGACTCAATCTGGCAGCAATCCTCCTGTCTCAGTCTCTCGCCACCATGCCAGCTTGTTCTCTCTCTCTGCCATTCTCAGAACCCTCCGTCTCTCCAACCTCCCAGGCACAACTTTCTACACACACACGCACACGCACACGCGCAACAGACCAAGCACTCGTGGGTCTGTGTCCCTGGGCATGAACCAGGCTCCACTACACGCATGTAGGTGTACAGATGTGGCCTCCACGAACAAGCCTGACGTTTGTGTGTATGAACCCGTTTCCAGGCCTTCCTACCCCATCTGTGGCGCCTGTTTGACTCAGTCTGAACTGGACGTGCTAACCAATGGGAGACCAAAAGTGTCTGGCTCTGACCCCTTGAGGCTCTGCAAAGGAGAGAACGGTCAGCCATGACTAACCCTGGCCTGGCCACCTCACCACCTAGGGGGAGAAGACGTCAAGGGATAAGTGCTCCAATACATCCAAGTCCAACACTGACCGAGGTGCGGCTGGAGTTGCCAGGTGCCCGTGTCAGGGGGGATGCCAGGGGAGGGCTTGGCGGAGCAGGAGGCTCCTGGCCATCTTCCAGGCTGGAGTATGGCTCTCAAACGGCATCCTCATTCCTAACCACACCAGGTCACTGCAGCTCGCGACAGGGACTGGGATGAGGCATCTGGAGAGTGAGCCTGCAGAGCAGGGGCTGGAAACACGGTACTCAGTGAGGTTTAACAGCTGGGAGCCCAAGGTCTGGAGGAGTTGATGAGGAGTGACAACTAGGACTGGAAGCAGCTGCGTGGAAATGCGTGTGAAAAGGGCCTGCAGTAGGACAGTGGCTGACGTGAGTGGGGAGCAAGATGGGGCCCAGAGCCTGCAGAGAACGGACAGCATGGCTGCAACAAAGCCACTGTTCCACACTTTGACAAAGCACGGAGTGGGGGGGAGGCCATGGTGTTGAAAGACCCCCAGCCTCCCCGCCTAACATAGCCTAGCTCAGCTGTTTTTGAAGAAAGCCTGAGAGGCACTGAGGAGTTCAGTTAACAGGCATGGAATAAACAGAACATTTGTGGTTAGCCACCTGGCCCCAGAGCGAGGAACTAAAAGGTCAGAAGAACACCCTGTACCCTAGACAGGAGCTAGGCGTGGCGAGCTCGGGGAGAAACCACGAGCTGACCTGGGTTTGAACCTGGCCTCATTTGAATCATCCAATCAAAACCTGGCCTCATTTGCATCATCCAATCAAAACCCTGTAACCAGGCTTCTTGCTTCTGTACCCGAGCTTCGGCTGCCCCGACCCTATAAAAACCCTCTGCTCCAGCCCGTGGGCGCGCCAGTCCCTTGAGCTTCTTGAGAGACTGTGTCGCCCCGGGTACCCGTGTTCCTGAATAAAGCCTCTTGCTGTTTGCATCTGATTCGTGGTTTCGGTGTGTTCCTTGGGCGAGGGTCTCTCCTGAGGGAAGACTGCCTTTAGGGGGTCTTTCATTTGGGGGCTCGTCCGGGATTTGAGACCCCCTGCCTCGGGACCACCGACCCACTGTCAGGAGGTAAGTTGGCCGGCCACTATTTGTCTTGTCTCAGTCTGTCTATTTGTCTTCCGTTTTCGTCGGGCGCCCTAGGTCAGGTCTGAGTCGGTGGGGGCTGAAGGAGCTGACGGGCTCGGACTTCGCCCACCGCGACCCTGGAAGACGTTCCACGGGTCACTGAAGTCCCCTCCGGGGCACAGTTTTTCGGGGCCACTCCCGTATCAGAGGGATACGTGGTGCTGGTAGGGGACGGAGATCGAGGTTCCTCCGCTTCCCCGTCTGAGTTTCTGCTTTCGGTTTTACGCCGAAGCCGCGCAGCGCGAATTTCTGTCATCTGTCTTGTCTTTTTGTTTATCGTTACTTGTCTAACACTTCTTTATCCAGAGACCACCATGGGACAGACCATCACCACCCCACTGAGCCTAACCACGGACCACTGGTCCGATGTTAAGGCTCGAGGAAACAATGAAGATATCATTGTCAAAAAGAAAAAATGGATCACCCTCTGCGAGGCCGAATGGGTCATGATGAATGTTGGCTGGCCGCGAGAAGGATCCTTTAACCTCTCTCTTATTTTACAGGTGGAGGGCAAGGTTTTTGCCCCTAATCCTTATGGACACCCCGACCAGGTCCCATACATCGCCATCTGGAGATCTCTGGTCGAAAATCCATTTCCATGGGTCAAGCCTTTCCTTCCACAGCCCCCTCCAGTCTCTGGGCCCTCTGCACACCTCAACCCGGACTCTTCCCTTTACCCTGTGCTCCCTCACAAGGAGACTCCCAAGCCCCCTGTCCTCCCCCCGGACCCTAACTCCCCTCTCATAGATCTCCTGGTGGAGGAGCCCCCTCCTTATCAGGCTGGACCCGCTCGGTGACCAGCGGCTCCCGCTGCCGCGATCCGGCCGTTGGCAGATGCTAAGGTTTCCTCAACCAGCAGGACCTCAGATGAAGACAAGGAAGATGAGATGTCGTCCCCCATTGCCGGCCGCCTCCGCGGCCGCCGGGAGAGACCCCCTACTGAGTCCCAAGCTTTCCCACTCAGAGGAGGGCCGAACCAACAACTCCAATATTGGCCTTTCTCTGCTTCAGACCTTTACAACTGGAAACAACATAACCCCCCTTTTCCAGGGATCCTGTGGCATTAACTAACTTGATTGAATCCATCCTGGTGACTCACAGGCCGACTTGGGACGATTGTCAGCAGCTCCTGCAGACCCTCTTAACAGTAGAGGAAAAGCAGAGAGTTTTCCTGGAGGCCTGATGACGGGAGGCCATCCCAACTCCCGAATGTCATCGATGCGGCTTTTCCCTTGACTTGCCCTAACTGGGATTTCAATATGCCTGAAGGTAGGGAGCATCTACGTCTCTATCGCCAGTTGCTCTTAGCGGGTCTCCGAGCGGCCGCTAGAAGGCCTACCAATTTGGCTCAGGTAAGGAATATGATACAGGGAAAGGAAGAGACACCCGCTGCATTTCTAGAAAGATTGAAGGAAGCTTATAGGATATATACTCCATATGATCCGGAAGATCCAGGTCAGGCTCCAGGTATTATCCTATCATTTATCTATCAGTCTAGTTCAGACATCAGAGCCAAATTGCAGCGGTTGGAGGGTTTACAGGCGTTAGGGTTGCCAGACCTAGTGAAGGAAGCAGAGAAAGTATTCAATAAGAGAGAAACTCCTGAAGAGCGTGAGGAAAAGAGATGGCAGAAACAAGAGGAAAGGGATAGGAAACAGCATAGGGAGATAAAGAAAGTTCTGGCCGCCGTTGTATCTCAGGGACAGCGGAGAGAGGGAGACAGGTCGGGAGAACGAAGGAGGCCACCCCTAGATAAAGATCAATATGCTTACTGCAAGGAGAAGGGACACTGGGCCCGAGAATGCCCCAAGAAGCCACAAGGACCCCGCCGGCCCAAGCCCAAGACCGTGGACCTCCTTAGTCTGGAGGACTAGGGGGGTCGAGGCCAGGAGCCCCCCCCCCGAGCCTAGGATAACCCTCAAGATCGGGGGGCAGCCCGTGACCTTCCTGGTTGATACTGGTGCCGAACATTCAGTCCTAACTCATGCCGGAGTGCCTCTTAGCCGGCATTCTGCACTGGTGCAGGGGGCAACTGGAAACAAGAGATATTATTGGACTATCGAGAGAAAAGTCCAACTGGCTTCAGGGCAAGTAACTCACTCCTTTCTGCACATACCTGAATGCCCCCATCCGCTGTTAGGACGGGACCTACTAACCAAATTAAAAGCGCAAATCTATTTTGATGAGAAGGGACCGAGGGTCACGGGTCCTAAAGGAGACCCTCTACAAATCCTTGCCCTCAATTTAGAGGAAGAATACCGTTTATTCGAGTCAGAACCCCCGGAGGAGTCACCTACGGAGCTACAGGACTGGTTGAGAGAGTTTCCTCGAGCCTGGGCAGAGACTGGGGGCCTGGGGTTGGCACGCGATCAGCCACCGCTGATGATCTCATTAAAGGCCTCCGTGACTCCCGTTTCAATCAGACAGTACCCAATGTCACGGGAAGCTCATGAGGGAATCAAACCCCATATCCGGAGGCTCCTGGACCAAGGGGTGCTGAAGCCCTGTCAGTCCCCATGGAACACCCCTCTCCTGCCTGTTAGGAAACCGGGGACAGGGGACTACAGGCCAGTCCAGGATTTGAGAGAGGTCAATAAGCGGGTGGAGGACATACACCCCACGGTGCCTAACCCCTATAACCTTCTGAGCACCCTCCCACCGACCCACGTCTGGTACACAGTACTAGACCTGAAAGATGCCTTCTTTTGTTTGAGATTACACCCTCAAAGTCAACTACTGTTTGCCTTTGAATGGAGGGACCCAGAACAAGGGCTCTCGGGTCAACTAACCTGGACCCGGCTCCCTCAGGGCTTCAAAAACAGCCCAACCCTCTTTGATGAGGCCTTACATGCAGATCTGGCCGGGTTCCGAGTCGAGCATCCAGCCTTGACCTTGCTCCAGTACGTAGACGACCTACTCCTGGCAGCCAGGAGTCGGGCCGAGTGCCTGGAGGGCACTCGGGCCTTACTGGCCAGACTTGGACAGAAGGGATATAGAGCCTCGGCCAAGAAGGCTCAAATTTGCCAAGACAAGGTTACTTACCTGGGCTACACCCTGAATGGGGGACAGAGATGGCTGACGGAGGCAAGGAAAGAAACCATACTCTCTATTCCCCCTCCTCGCAGCCCCCGTCAGGTTCGGGAATTCCTGGGTACGGCTGGATACTGCCGCTTATGGATCCCCGGGTTCGCCGAGTTGGCCGCCCCTCTATATCCCCTCACTAAACCAGGGGTAATGTTCCAATGGGGAGAGGAGCAGCAGAAAGCATTCCAACTGATCAAGAAGGCCTTACTTGAGGCCCCGGCTCTGGGTCTGCCAGATATCACCAAGCCCTTTGAACTGTTTGTAGACGAGAACTCGGGTTTTGCTAAAGGGGTGCTGGTGCAAAGACTGGGCCCTTGGAGGAGACCTGTGGCATACTTGTCCAAGAAACTGGACCCGGTGGCCACAGGATGGCCCCCTGCCTCCGCATGGTGGCAGCCATTGCAGTTCTACTCAAGGATGCCGGGAAACTGACCCTAGGTCAGCCCCTGACTGTACTGGCCTCCCATGCCGTGGAGGCCCTGGTCCGACAACCACCAGACAGATGGCTTTCCAACGCCAGAATGACTTATTACCAGGCCTTACTCCTGGACTCAGACCGGGTCACGTTCGGACCCGTAGTCTCCCTTAATCCTGCCACCTTGCTGCCACTGCCTAGCCCCTCTATGGAGCATGATTGCCTCCAGATCTTAGCCGAAGTACATGGCACCCGCCCTGACCTGACAGATCAGCCGCTTAAGGACCCCGACGTTGTCTGGTACACAGATGGGAGCAGTTTTCTGGAAGAGGGGGAACGCAGAGCCGGGGCAGCTGTTACCACCGAATCAGAAGTGATATGGGCATCGTCGCTCTCGCCTGGGACATCGGCCCAACGTGCAGAACTGATTGCGCTTACGCAAGCCCTCCGGATGGCAGAAGGTAAGAAGCTCACAGTTTATACTGACAGCAGATACGCCTTCGCCACTGCACATGTCCACGGGGAAATCTACAGACGGAGGGGTCTGCTGACATCTGCGGGTAAGGAGATCAAGAACAAAAAAGAAATCCTGGACCTCCTGAAGGCCCTGTTTCTCCCGCTCCAACTCAGTATTGTCCACTGCCCGGGGCACCAAAAAGACAACTCCAAGGTAGCCAAGGGAAACCGGCTGGCGGATTTGACCGCCCGGACAGTGGCATCCCAGCCAACAGGGAGCAGCCAGTTAATGGCTATACAGGACACTCCGGAGCCTCCTCCGCCCGGGAGAGAGCCCATGCCATAAAGCCCCGAAGACCATGAGCTAGCAAAGAAAATGGGGGCGGACTCGGACCCACAGAGGCAAGCCTACATGCTGGGGGACCGAATGGTTATGCCTACTTCCCACACCCAGTATATGTTACAATTCCTCCATGCCTTAACTCATCTGAGTGAGACAAAAATAAAGACCTTACTAGACAGGGAAAACACCGGAACAATTCTGCTAAACCAGAAACGGGTGCTCCAACGGGTGACTTCTACCTGCCCCGCGTGTGCCCAGGTCAATGCAGGTAAAATGCACCTGGCCAAAGGAGCCCGGCTGAGGGGCCACCGTCCTGGTATGCACTGGGAAATAGACTTTACAGAAGTAAAACCCGGACTCTATGGGTACCGGTACCTCCTGGTCTTCGTGGACACTTTTTCAGGATGGATTGAGGCATTTCCAACCAAGAATGAAACGACTAACGTGGTAACAAAGAAACTGTTGGAAGAGATCTTCCCCAGGTATGGGATGCCTCATATATTGGGGTCGGACAACGGGCCTGCCTTCGTCTCTCTGGTAAGTCAGAAAGTGGCCAAATTATTGGGGGTTAATTGGAAACTCCATTGCGCATACTGCCCCCAGAGTTCAGGACAGGTAGAGCGAGCTAATAGGACAATTAAGGAGACTTTAACCAAATTAACGCTTGCAACTGGCACTAGAGATTGGGTGCTCCTACTTCCCTTGGCTCTTTACCGAGCCCGGAATACTCCTGGGCCGCACGGCCTAACCCCTTTTGAAATTCTATATGGGGCCCCACCTCCAGTCATGAAATTTCTCCATCCTGATATCTCATCTTTTGCCACCAGCCCCACTTTAGAGGCACATCTACAGGCCCTCCAGCTGGTGCAGAAGGAGATCTGGAAACCCTTGGCTAAAGCCTACCGAGAGCAGCTGGACAAGCCGGTGGTCCCCCACCCTTTCCAGATTGGGGACTCCGTTTGGGTCCGGCGCCACCAGACTAAGAATCTAGAGTCACGGTGGAAGGGGCCCTACACTGTCTTGCTGACCACCCCCACTGCACTCAAGGTAGACGGGATTGCTGCATGGATCCACGCCTCTCATATGAAGGCTGCCGGGGAGACCGACCCAGCAGGATCCAGAGAATCAACATGGACAGTGTACCGCACACAGAACCCCCTAAAAATAAGGTTGGCCCGCGGCTCCTCTTCCTCCCCCTCTTCTTGCTCTCTGTCTACCCCCAGGGGACTAGGGCGGCAGAGAGCCCGCACCTTGTCAAGAAACTCACTTGGCAGGTCATCTCACAAACTGGGGAAACGGTCTGGCAGACGACCGCCCTTCATACCCCCTTTACATGGTGGCCCCCCCTAACCCCTGACTTCTGCCAGCTGGCATTGAATTCGGGACTCTGGGGGGTTGAGGGCATTAAGCTTGATGCCTTAAACTCCTCCACCCACCCGGGGGGGGGTGCATTGGCCGGATCCGGGATGCCGTCACCCTCAAGCAAGATATAGATTCGCCCAGTCGGACTTTTATGTCTGTCCGGGGGATGGGAGGGGCTGGGCCCTCGCCAAGAAATGCGGGGGGGGGGGGGAAGGAGATTTCTTCTGCGCCCAATGGGGCTGCGAGACCACTGGCGCAGCATATTGGAGTCCTAGCTCCAGCTGGGACCTGATCCAGACCAATAGAGGTTTCAGGAAGGCTACAGGCGGGGGGTCTTGCTCAGCTGGGTCCACCGAGGTCAGCCGATTCGAGCCTGGGCTCTCACTTCCCCTAAATATAACTTTCACTGGCCCGGGGAAGGCTGATAGAAACTGGCAACGGGGGCGCACTTGGGGGCTCAGGTTATATGAAACCGGATATGATCGGGGCATAAGATTCACTATCAAACTTAAGATTGAGGAGGCCTCCGCCCCTATAGGCCCCAATCAGGTTCTCTCTGACCAGAAGCGCCCCTCCTTACCTGTTCCAGCACCCCCGAAGATTACCCCTCGACCCGGTTCGATTACCAGCCCAGGTATAACTCCGGCCACTACCAAACCGCCCCGGCCAGGAACCGGAGACCGGCTCTTGGGTCTGCTAGCAGGGGCTTACCAGGCCTTGAATATAACCTACCCAAATAGAACGCAAGAATATTGGCTATGTCTGGTTTCCCAACCTCCCTACTATGAGGGGATAGCAACCCAGGGTAATTATACTAACACTCACAGTCCCCCTCCGAGCCAATGTCTAGGGACAGCCCAACATAAACTCACAATCTCAGAGGTGTCAGGACAAGGACTATGTCTAGGGAGCGTCCCCCGCACCCACCAACACCTATGTAACCGCACCCTATCCATAAGCGCTGTCTCTGGTTATGTCACCGGCCCTAATGGTACCTATTGGGCATGTAATACTGGGCTCACCCCCTGCGTTTCAGCCTCAGCCCTCAATGATACCTCTGATTTTTATGTACTCATTGAGTTATACCCAAAGATTATTTACCATACACCAGAGGAAATTTACCCCCACTTTGAAATGAGACACTACCGGAATAAGAGAGAACCGGTATCCCTCACCCTGGCATTATTACTAGGAGGGCTGACTATGGGAGGAATAGCAGCCGGGGTAGGGACAGGCACCACCGCCCTAATGGAAACCCAACAATTCAGACAGCTCCAAGCGGCCATGAATCAGGACATTCGGGACCTAGAGGAATCAATAAGCGCCTTAGAAAAATCCTTGACCTCCCTCTCTGAAGTAGTGCTCCAGAACAGAAGGGGGCTCGACATTCTATTCTTACAGGAGGGAGGGTTATATGCCGCCCTTAAAGAGGAATGTTGCTTCTATGCGGATCATACTGGGGTGGTAAGAGATAGCATGGCTAAGTTGAGAAAACGATTAGAACAGAGACAAAAATTCTTTGAAGAGCAACAGGGATGGTTTGAAGGATGGTTCAGAAGGTCCCCCTGGCTCACCACCCTCATTTCCACTCTTCTGGGACCCCTTCTAATTCTATTACTCCTCCTGACGTTTGGGCCCTGTATCCTAAGTAGACTTGTCCAATTTATCAGGGAACGCATCTCTATTGTTCAGACTTTGGTATTAACCCAGCAATACCAAAGGCTCAACCAGATGGAACTTGAGTCATGTCACCAATCTTCCCCATGAATGGAGGATTCCATTCCTGAGATAAGAAAATGGGGGAATGAAAGACCCCAGCCTCCCCGCCTAACATAGCCTAGCTCAGCTGTTTTTGAAGAAAGCCTGAGAGGCACTGAGGAGTTCAGTTAACGGGCATGGAATAAACAGAACATTTGTGGTTAGCCACCTGGCCCCAGAGCGAGGAACTAAAAGGTCAGAAGAACACCCTGTACCCTAGACAGGAGCTAGGCGTGGCGAGCTCGGGGAGAAACCACGAGCTGACCTGGGTTTGAACCTGGCCTCATTTGAATCATCCAATCAAAACCTGGCCTCATTTGCATCATCCAATCAAAACCCTGTAACCAGGCTTCTTGCTTCTGTACCCGAGCTTCGGCTGCCCTGACCCTATAAAAACCCTCTGCTCCAGCCCGTGGGCGCGCCAGTCCCTTGAGCTTCTCGAGAGACTGTGTCGCCCCGGGTACCCGTGTTCCTGAATAAAGCCTCTTGCTGTTTGCATCTGATTCGTGGTTTCGGTGTGTTCCTTGGGCGAGGGTCTCTCCTGAGGGAAGACTGCCTTTAGGGGGTCTTTCAGTGTGAGGACTCAGTCCAGGCAGGTATAGGGAGGTGACACAGATGTGGACTGTCTTGGTGACTCCTGTGACTGAAACAGTAGGGTCTACCTCCAGTTTGGACTCAGAGAAACCAGTGAGAGGAAGTGCCACATGGAGGAACCAGGCTCAGAGTAAGAGGTAGAGGATGCAGACAGACTAAGTCAGAAGAAAACTTTCCAACTAGCTAGAGAAGGCAAGGCTGAGGCTGCAGACATGGCCCAGGGCTTAGCTAACATTCCCTAGTGAGGACTGGAAATGTGGCTCTGTGGTAGAGCCCCTGCCTAGAATCCCCCAGTGAGGGGCTGGGGTGTGGCTCAGTGGTAGAGCCCCTGCCTAGAATCCCCCAGTGAGGGGCTGGGGTGTGGCTCAGTGGTAGATCATTTCCCCAGCATGTGGGAGTCCCTGGGCTCCATATCCAGCACTTGGGTGGAAAAGCAAACAAAAACAAGAAATCTAATTAGTTCAAAAGTAACTAAAAGCCAAAAAGTGAGAATACTACTTTTGGAATTTATCCTTTGGGTCCCACTGGGGTCACTTCTTCTAGGAAGCCACTCTTGCTGCTGTACAAGTCCCCATCTTTAGGAATACCTCCCGAACCTCAGGACTAAAAACCAGTTTCCAGCATCTAGGTACTTGTTTGCTTCCTCAGCCCACCAGGGGGCGCCCTATTCTCAGACTTCAGCACGGCTGGATCAACGGTATCAGTTTCTCTACTGTCCAGTGCTGTGTGCCCGTTTTGGTCCCTAGTGTGACAGGAGAACAGGAATTGGAGAAAGTTACATGAAGAGTAACATGAAAGCAGCCTGTCTGCAGAGAAAGACCGGAAGCCTTTACCCTGGCATCCTCTGACAAACAGTGCAGGAGCCGGGAACACACAAGAGGGGGCGCACACTATAAAAAGCGGGAAGCTGTAGGGCTGTCCTCAGCTCGCTAGCTTACTTTCCTCCTCGGCTGCTGCTCCGTTCCTAACACCCATTTCTGCTCCCCCCACCTTAGAAAGCACGCCCTTTTCTTCATCTCTCCTGGTGGCTGCTTAGATTCCCACCTAACCTGCACCGTTGACCTTAAACTCCAATTAAATTGTCCTTAGGCTTCCTTCCCAGTCCATCTCTAAACTTCCCTGGTAACACTAGTGCTCAGTCCTGCCAAATGATTCCACAAACACGAATGAAATGTATCGCTCCAGAGGGTCATGCAGGAAGCTTGGAAATTCAAGGCCAGCCTGGGTTACTACAAAGGGAGACCCTGACTCCAAATAACAAACAAAACCAAAGCAAAGCCAAACACATCACTGACAACAAAGGATTCCATCAACAGTACCTAGACAACCAGGGCCATGCACAAGCACAGGTTCAATGTCTTCATTAACCAGCTTCAACTTCCCAGCACCTGGGAAGTACTCTCTCTCCAAAGAAAATCTAATTTAAACTGCCCTGCCTGAAGCTCATGAGGTCCCTCCCCATAAGATTCTGACACATGACCCCACATTAAGATTCAGAGATACTCCAGAATTCATGGAAAAATAGTTAAAACTATAAACGTTCTTCCCACCTCTTCAGCTGCATGTTACATGAACGTGCGGCACAAGAGCATCTGCTGGGACTAAGAAATAACCACTTTGGTCCAAGTTTTTAGAAGAAAACTATATTCTTTTAAAGAAAATGCCAACATCCTCCTGGGGGGGAACTTAATTTAAGTCAAATCTCATAGTTTTGTGGTGGAGCCTGATAGAGTGCGCGCAGATGCTCCCGGGGGGTCCGCTGGGAACCCTTGTGGGCTTCTCTCTGCGTTTGAATTCGCTCAGGGTCTTCTGAGGCTGATGCTGGAAAAGCACGGGCCCAGGCTGGGATCCAGAGAGGTGGAGGACTGTGGCTAAAAACACCCATCAAGGCCAAACCACGGTGTGCCCAGGTTGTCACTGCTCCCTGGCTGTGATCACACACAAACAAGGCACCCTTCCCCCATGGCACCAAGGCCCTCCAAGCCCTGCCTCTGGGAGCTGAGGTCAGGTGGAGGAACTGGGCCTGTCCCGAGGCTGCAGGGTGCGGATGTCCCGGAACCCAACAGGGGAAGTGGCTTGAGGCACGGACGGTGAATAAATAGAAATGGATTATCTGTCGCGGGGGTCCGGCCCCTGCGTAAGGGACAGCAGCTCGGTGGAGGGGGGAAGAGAGGGGAGCATGGGTCATCATCTCTCCAGATGGCTGCTTCTCAGAGCTCAGTCACGTGCACAGCCGGCGAGGGGAGCGGGCCGGGTCCCAGGCGCCTCAGGTGGCATCGGCGGCAGAGCAGATGCCCCTCCAGGGGGTAGCAGCGGCGCCCCTCCTCCCCGCTCAGCTGGAGCCCGCAGTCCTGCGGAGAAAAACCACAACCCTGAACCCCAGTAAGCAGGAGGCTGGGCATCCTTACCAAAGGAGCATCAGGGTTGTGGTAGATACGCCAGCTATGGACATTAATGAAATAGAAGAGAAGCCCTTGACACCCAAGGACCTGGAATCAAGTCCAGCCTCAGATAAAGGGCAGGGAAAGGGCAGTGAACATGGGCTCTGCCTAACAAGCTATACTGCTTTTTTTTCTTTGTTTCTGTTCTTTTTGTTGTTGTTGCTTAAGACATGATCTCTCTATACCCCTGATTGCCCTAGAACTCTAGTTTTATACTGGGCTGGCCTCGAACTCACAGAGACCCACCCGCCTCTGCCTCCAGAGTGCTGGGATTAAAGGCTGCAACACCACACCCAGCTTCACAAGCTGTGGTTTTTAAGAACAAGGCAGGGCTGGAGGGACAGATGGATGGCTCAGTGCTAAGAGCTTGCTGCACCTCCATGTAGACCACAGTTCAGACCCCTGCACCCACAGAACAAGCCAGACTCCCACAGACTCCAATAACTCCAGTTCTGACTCAGCACCCCACACACATACACACAAAGCAACAGCCACCAAGCCAGGTGTGGTGCCACATCTGTAACCCCAGCATTCCAGACGCAGAGGCAGTGAGTAAAGTTCCAAGCCTGCATGATCTACATAGCGAGTTCCAGGCAGCCATGGCTACAGAGCAAGACTGTGCCTCAAAGGAACCAAAGACAACAAAATTCCAAACACACTTAGCAGACTGTAACCCCAGGAGGCTGAAGAAAGAGACTGGGTTTGAGTCCAGCCTGGGCTAACAAAATCGTCCAAAGGCTGGAGATCTAGCTCAGCAATAGAGTTCTAACAGTGTGCACAGGATCTGTGCCCCAGTGCAGACACATAGTGAGTTCCAGGACAGCCAGGGCTGTTGTGGGATAAATTTTTTGTACACTGTGAAGATATATCTTTGCCAAGGTGCCTTCTGATTGGTTTAATAAAGAGCCGAATGACCAATACCTTGGCAGGAGAAGACAGGCGGAATTTCTGGTCGGTGGGGTGGGGTGGGGGTGGGGGAAGGAAATTAATCTAGGTGTGCAGAGATGCCAGCAAGAGGCATAGCAAGTCAGACAGACAGAATGGAAGAGAGGTAAAAGCTATACAGCAGAACACAGATTAATAGAAGCAGGCTAATCTGAGTTATAAGAGCTAGTTGGAGAAAAAGCCTAAGCTAAAGGCCAAGCTTTTATAATTAATAGTATGTCTCCGTGTCATTAATTATGGGCTGGCAATCCCAGAAAGTCCGATGAGAAAGTTTACTACATTTGGTACCTGTGGAGAGGAGGGTCAGCTGATCATTTTCTCCATTCTGTGCATCTATCAGGTTTATACCCTAATATCTGACTCCTGAGCTTTATTTATCAATGAAACAATAAAAGAAGCCACTATATTTGGCATCCAACATGTGGCACAACCACACACTTTCCCATTACACAGGGACTAAATAAAAACTAATAGAGCTAGCTCTCCCAGGACTTGATCATTATCCCAGTTTTCTGAGGGTCCCCTGGAAATGTCAATGTCCCCAGACAACAGGAAGCAGTCTAGAGAACACAACGCTCACATTCCCAAGAGGTGAGGTGGGTGGGTTATAAATGTTTGTCATCTTTTAGGGCGGTTGGTTCCAAGCTGCTACTGGTCATGGTCAGGGAAAAACTAAACAAAGTAGGTTAGATGCAGGGACTTCTTTCTGAAAAGAAAAAGGGGGATATAGGAATGATAGAAGAAGAGGGTAGATTATTGAATCTAATTTAAAACACAAAAAAGCAACTACTAGTCTCAAATAGTTTATACTGGTATGGGTCTTTAAACAATGATATAAATTGAAGGTTATTGTTGTTAGAACATACTGTATATATGTTTCTGCTCTTGTTTAGGGTATTGTACCTATGCAGCTCATTTTAAAATGTAAAGTTCTAATCCTTAAAGGCTATTATTAAAAACTGTTTAGGATAATTAAAAAATGTAGGTTAGTAATCAGTCGTCTATAACAATCCAACTTGTAGTCATGTAGGAATATTTTCAAGAAATATATTTTAAATAGACAGACGGTCTTCAAACACTTCAGAGACCTACAGAATATGGTATTTAAGATGTTTTAATAACAAAGCTTTTCATGACAGTGAGACATGTCTGCTCCTGGCAGCACCAATCTACGTCAGAGAAGATAATGGGCATCAAAGAACCTCCATATGGAGTTTGTTTTTACTGTGACAAAGTTAGCCACTGGGCAAAGAAACTTCCCTTGCCTCAATTGCTGACAGTATGCTGTCCAAATTGGACAAGCAGGACACAAAAGGCGACTGTCAAACTTTGGCAAGACAAGGTAGGACAGTCCTTCAAAATTCTCTGCTTTACAGGACAGTCTGTCAGATATTCTAAGCCTGTAGGCTAAAGATGGATGCCCCAATATTGCAGAGGAACCGTGGGTGACTGTATAGGCAGCCAACTGTCTCTGTTGTTTCTCTAGTTTTGGAAGTTGCTTTCTCTAAACTTCCTGTTTACTCTAATAATATTTTATCCTTCTTGGGTCTCTGATGAGGGCTGAAGACTAGACAGTTATACTGTTTTCTCTTACCAAAGTTAAAAAAAAAAACTTACAAAAGAGATGTAAAGTTTATAAAGGTTGAGATATAAAAGGTTAAATTGTTTACCTAAGAAAATCTTTTAAGGTCTAAAAAGGCATTTTTTGGTTGGTAATATTAAGTTATGATAAAACATTTATTTAGACAAAAAGGGAGAAATGTTGTGGAGAATCTTTATGTACACTATGAAGATGGGTCTTTGCCAAGGCTCCTTCTGATTGGTTTAATGAAGAGCCGAATGGCCAATACCTAGGCAGGAGAGGATAGGTGGGATTTCCAGGGAGAGAGGAGGAGATGAATCTAGGTGCACAGAGACACCAGCGAGACACAGATCAAGTTGGACATACAGAATGGAAGAGAGGTAAAAGCCAAGTGGCAGAACATAGATTAATAGAAGCAGGTTAATCTGAGTTATAAGAGACAGTTGGAAAAAAGCCTAAGCTAAAGCCAAGCTTTCAAAATGAATAAGAAGTCTCCGTGTCATTATTTATGGGCTGGCAGTCCAAGAAAGTCTGATGAGAAAGCCTGCTACACAGTAAGATCCTATTTCAAAAAAACAAACCAACAACAGGGGGATGAGCTTGGTCCCGTGTCTGGGGAGGAGTGGTTGAACCATCAAAGAGGTTTTGGGTCTTTGGGGGAATGTCCTCAAGAGGACTCTGGAACATTGATCTCTTTTTTTCATACATGTATTATTTTATTATTATTGTTGTTGTTGTTGTTGTTTTTAAAGACAGGTTTTCTCTGTGTTGCCCTGGCTGTCCTGGAACTCACTCTGTAGCCGAGGCTGGCCTCGAACTCACAGAGATCCACCTGCCTCTGCATCACGAGTGCTAGGATTAAAGGCATGCACCACCAATGCCTGGCTGCATGTATTATTTGTATGTGAATGCAGGTGTACCAAAGCATGTATGTGAAGGTCAGAGGAAACTTGCAGACATCAGCCATCTCTTCCACCAGGTGGGGTTCTAGGGATTAAACTCAGGCCCTAAGACTCAGTAGCAGGTGTCCTTACCCACTGAGCCATCTAGAAGGTCTCACCAGCCCTCTTCCTTACCAATAATAAGGTGAGCAGCTCTGCTACACCAGAGGCCCAAAGCAATGGAGTCAACCGACCATCATGGGATACAACCTCTCAAACCAAGCTGAAGTAAACCTTTGTTATGTAAGTTGGTGACTTCTGGTATTTGTTACAGTAACAGTAAGTTACAGCATACTCAACCTCTGCTAGAATTCTGATGCACACATTGTATCTCCTACACATCCACATCCAGTCACCTACCACACACACCCCCATCCCCACTGCCACTCGACTCCACCAGCTTCCTTTTTTGGGTCCCTACCTGTAACTCCCCCTCTTCCATAATTAGTTTTCTGCATGCTGTCATTTTGTTTGGTAAGCCACCGCTGATATGTACTGTCCCAATCTCTTGAGTGCTGGGACTATAGGCATGCTGGGTATGGAGGCATACCCCTGTAAACCCCAAACTAGGGAGGCTAAGGCAGTTAAGAGCACACGTTCTAAAGCTGTGCGCCTTTAATCCCAGCACTCGGGAGGCAAGGGGATCTCTGAGTTTGTGGTCAGCCTGGTCCACAGAGTGTGTTCTAGGACAGCCAGAACCACACAGCAAAAAACCTGTCTCAAAAAACTAGAGTGCAAATTCTGGGCCAGCCTGTGCTACATAAGCAAGCTCTGAGCCAGCTTGGGCTACACAGAATCCCTGTCTCAAAAGCAAAATGAAAAACAGGGAAGTTGGTACTCTTCAGCCTGCACAGCCTCTACCCCCAACCTCTGGCAGTCTCACCGGCAATACAGAACTACACACACACACACACACACACACACACACACACACACACACACTTCAACATTAAAGCACTGCCTGGCTAACTCTTCTTCAAATCTTAGGCTGGGTGTCACCTCCTCCAAGAAACCTTCCATGATTTTCAAGGCTCTGACCACTCCTTCAACAGCACACATCACCTTATGTGGACAGTGCCAATTGGGAATTCCCGTCTATTCTACTGACTCCAACACCCACCTAGTGAAAATGTGACTATGGGAAAGAGAAACGGGCGTGGGTGGAAAGAAAGGCAAAGGCTTGCTGGGGGAGTATGGGGCAGAAGCCACGAGAGGGGGTCCATGAACAGACACGCAGGGTGGAGGGGCAACAGTGTGTGGGAGGGTCTGTAGTGAGGGTGTGAGGCTGGGGCTTACCTCACAGTGGTAGCACTCCACATGGTAGTCTCTGTCCATGGATACCACACGAATGGTTGTCTCACAGCCCTGGAGGAAGAGGCGGGGTTCACACACAGGCTGAGCCTGTCCATTAAGGCCCTCTCTACAATGTGCTACCTTGGATAGACACGGCCCGTGCACAAGGACATGGTACTTCAGCAGGTGCACGGAGTGGATATTCATGTGCCCTGGGCATCTTCCCCGAATGGAGCCACACACATGCATGTGACAATAAGAAAGTCACACCAGGCAGTAGAGGCACACGCCTCTAATCCCAGCACTCAGGAGGCAGAGCCAGGGGCAGCTTTGTGAGTTCGAGGCCAGCCTGGTCTACAAAGCGAGATCCAGGACAGGCACAAAGCTACACAGAGAAACCCTGTCTCGAAAAACCAAAAAAAAAAAAGTCAAGTGGGTGTTGGCACATGCATGCTGTTTTCACTTCTCTAGAGCCGCGTTTCCTGGGTAAGCTGACCTGGACAGACATGGCTCACATACAAAGACCCAAAATTAAGAGCTGCACGCACAGGAGCCAGGCAATGGTGGCGCACGCCTTTAATCCCAGCACTTGGGAGGCAGAGCCAGGCGGATCTCTGAGTTCAAGGCCAGCCTGGTCTACAGAGCGAGATCCAGGAAAGGCGCAAAGCGACACAGAGAAACCCTGTCTCGGGGGAAAAAAAAAGAGCTGCCCAGGCCGAGGCCTCCCTACCTGCTCCTCTTACCCTGGGCCACCCAACACCACTGCAGAATGGTCTGAGCCATCATGCGGCCCTTCCCTATTACAGGTAATGGAGCAGAGCAATGCAGTGGGACACACTAGCAGCACTTCATCCAGGGCACATCTGTCCCACCCCTGCATGAACGTCCTATATGTTCCTCAGCTCTGACCACCTTTGCCCACTCCTACTGTGACCCAGGATCTCAGGCAGAGCAGAGAGGAGCGGGCAAAGCCTCAGGACCAGGCCCCTGCTGCTTCCGGGTGAAGTGTTCCTACCTGCGCAGGGAGGATGGGGCGGGCACAGGAAGCACATTTTGGTGCAAACACCCTGGAAGGTGAAAGGAAAGTGGGCATGAGGAGGTCGGTGAGTACAGGCAAGTGCACAGGGGTAGATCTACCACAAGAGCTCCAAGGAAAGCCTGCCGTCCTGTGTGGACACGTTTCTGCCTTCTTGGTACTAATGGCTGACGCGGTTCCTATCTGTCTCCTGCCTCCTCCCTCCTCCTCCAGGACGGCCTCAGGTTCCCTCCAGCCATCCCCTATGCATTCTCTAGCCTGTGATATCCAGACTGAAGCCATCCCGAGGGGGAGACCTCTGCCACCCTGAGTACCAAGGCTAAAATCAGCAGCAGCACAGACCCAGAGATCTGAGGCCTGAGCCTGGAGCCACGGCAAGCAACAGACTGGCCGCCCATGTGGCACCAGGACCCTTCCCTCGGGAGCAAAAGGCCAAACGGCAGGGAACAGTCAGGTGAGGCCCACCAGGAAGAAGAGGGGTAGATGTAGGCAAGGGCGGCAGGAGGGGACTGGTGGCCAGACTACCCTGAAGAGGGACCAGAAAGCACAAACGCCCTGCCCTTACGGTTCAATGTGAACCATCCCCTGGGCTCATGTGTTAGAACACTGGCTCCCCAGCAGATGGCACTGTTCTGGGGGCTAAATGGTGACAGCTCACTCCAGGTTCCTTCCTGATGTCTCTTCTTTCTGTCCCAAGATGTCAGGAATCCCATCTTCCTGCTCCTGTCACCAAAGCCAGCGCTGTCCCCAACACCATGCCTTCAATACCAGGCCTTGCCCATTATGGTGGACTGTCTTCTGAATCGTGAACCAAACCAACCTCTCCTTACAATGTTTTGTGAAGAACCGTCACCACAGCGGGAAGTCACTAAGACGCTTGCCCCAAGTGTGAGAACACGGAGGTCGGCAGGAGACAGCCGCTGCGGCCGGCCGTGCTGCAGACCACACCGCCCCAGCAGGACACTCACGTGTGGTAGTCTCTAACGCAGTAGATGTTGCTCTCCACGTCCACGGTGAAGGGGACCCCATCCAGGCACTCATTGCACACTGAGCAGCGGAAGCACCCGGGGTGGTAGGACTTGCCAAGGGCCTGCAGGATCTGGGGGAGGCACAGGCGGGACTCAGCACTGCCCCCAAGAGGTCATGGCTCAGAGCCCTGCCATGGGTCTGGAACAGGAGAGAGTGGGGCCCTCAGACTCCACCCGGGGTGGGGGGACTCCAGGTCACTGGGGAGTTTCTTACCATCTCCATGATAAGGTGTCCACACACGCTACACTTGTCAGCTGTTTGCTGGAACCCGGAGTACTGAGAGGGGACACAGGATCCAGGACGTCACGTGACAAAGGGGCACTCACTGTCGCTGGCCACAGGTCGGCATGTGAGTCCGAAGGAGGGTCCCGCCCCTGCTCCCACCCAGCTCGGCCAGCAACACAGTGCAGACTCACCAGGAAGTCCTCCTGGCAGTACACTTTCTCACCCACGTTATAGAAGGCCTTCCCGCGGAGTCGTCTCCCTAGAAGGGTCAGGGGTAAAGGGGAGGTCCCTGGCTTGAATGTCAGTACTCACCTCCAACCAATGAGAAAGTAAACTACGAACATCTCTAAACAACCCTTTATTTGTTTTAAACATTTATTTATTTTATGAGTGCTCCATCTGCAGGTACACCTTTATGCCAGAAGAGGGCATCAGATCCCTCATTATAGATCCCTCATTATATCCCCATGTGGATACTGGGAACTGAACTCAGGGCCTCTGGAAGAGCAGCAGCCACGCTCTTAGCTGCTGAGCCATCTCTCCAGCCCCCTCTAAACATCCCTTTAATGCCATGTTGCTGTTATAAACATTTCAAGCCAGAATGGTGTCTCACACCTGTAACCCAGCATCCCATAGATGAAGGCAGGACTCCAAAATCTGAGGACAGCCTAGGCTACAAAGTATGACCTGCCTGGAAAAACCAAATAATAAAGTTGGGTGTGGTAGCAGGTGCTTGTAATCCCAGCACTTGGGATATGGAGGCAGGAGGACCCTGAAGTTCAAGGTCACTCTTGGCTACAAAGCCTAGCTGGAGGCCAGCCTGGCCTCTTAAACAACTTCCCCTACGCCTCTCCCTTTACCTCTTGCTCTCCCTCTACTGCTCACCAGGCATTGCCCTCTGGCAGGAGGCGCCAGGAACTTCAGCCTGGTGAGGGTGCTTTTGAAAAACACACAGCTGCATCAGGCACGTTGGGGAGACGGTAAGTCGTTTCCCTCTTACACATTTTGTGACAAAGTATGGTGGTCCACACCTGTAATTTCAGATCTCAAGAGGCAGAGGCAGCAGGCAATCAAGGCAAGCTTGAGATATATAGGAACACCCTATCTAAAAAAATCCCAGAGCTGGGGATGTGTGGCTCAATGGTAGAGCCCCTGTCTAGAGTCCCCCAGTGAGGGGCTGGGTGTGTGGCTCAGTGGTAGAGCCCCTGCCTAGAATCCCCCAGTGAGGGGCTGGGGTGTGGTTCAGTGATAGAGCCCCTGCCTAGAATCCCCCAGTGAGGGGCTGGGGTGTGGCTCTGGGTTAGATTTCCAGTACCACAAAACAAACAAGATTATTCAGTCTTGTGCTAGCAGTTCTAGGCAGTGTATAATAATGGGACATGTGGAATTAGAGGTGACGTAGACTAGAAAGAAGTAAAGCTATCTATGATCACAGTTGACATGACTGAGTTGTAGAGAAAATCATTAGTAACCCACTAACCCTACTAAGTTTATTGAAATTCCAGGATAGGCTAGAAGGCCAGCATATGAGAACATCCAAACGTCCAAATGCATTTTTATTCCAGGAACCAATATTGGGAAAACAAAGCTACAATTTTTGTTTTGTTTTGTTTTATTTTTTGAGACAGCTCTGGCTGTCCTGAAACTTGCTTTGTAGACCAGATCTGCCTCTGCCTCCCAAGTGCCAGGATTAAAGGCACATGCCTTTAATAAAACTACATTTATGAGGCTGGAGAAGAGGTTGGTTCATGGTTAAGATTGCACATTGCTCTTGCCAAAGACCCAAGTTAGATTCCCAGCACTCACATTAGGTGGCCCACACTGATTGTTAACTCCAGCTCTAGGAGATCTGACACGCTCTCCTAGCCTTTGCTGGCACTGAAAACACACACACACACACACACACACACACACACACACACACACACAATAAATTAATTAAATAAATAAATGAATGACCGAATAAATAAATAAAAAAAACAGGTGGGTGAATGAATAAATAACTCTGTATACATAATAAATAAATCTTTTAAAAAAATCACACGAAGAAAAATGACTCAGAAAATATACACCTGTGAAATAATTTGGACCTGAATGTTTGTAAGTAAACTCCTACAACTCAGTAAAGGCAAATAATAAGGAGGTAGCAGAAGATCTCTGTGAGTTCAAGGTCAGTCTGGTCTACAGAGTAAGTTAAGTTCTAGGACACCCAGGGCTCTTACACAGAGAAACCCTGGACACCCAGGGCTCTTACACAGAGAAACCCTGGGGGGGGGTGCAAATAATTCCCAACTTTATAAAAATAGGCAAACATTTGAACAGATATCTCCAAAAAATACATATTAGGCTGGCAAGATGTCTCAGCAACAAAGATGCTTGCTGCCACACCTGACAACCTGCGTTTGATCCCTGGAATCACATAGGGGAGGAGAGAACTGACTCCTGAAAGTTTGTCCCAACTCCCAACATACATGCAAACACAATGTGCATGCATGCATGCATGCTTGCACACACACATACAAATACACAATAAAAATGTATTTTTTTAAAGAACAGAAGATCTATTAATGGCCAAAAAGCAAACAGTAAGATGCCCACTGGGGAATGCACATGAACTCCCGGTGAGATCTCACCCAGCAGAACGACCATAGAAAGATGGCAGCACCAATTGTTGGCAAATGTGCAGAGCACAGCGGCTCTTGGGCTCTGTGGGGACTGTCGATGGTAAGCTCCTTGGGAAGACAATTTGGCAGTCTCTCATAAAGTCACACACACACCCTAGACCCCCAAATCCCGCTCCTTGCAATTCACTCAAGGGAAGGGAAAACGGTTCGTGGCATAGTCTGGTGTCTACTACGATTACAGAGAAACAAGCTGTGGTCCGCTCACACAACAGACAGCTGTGTGGTAGTCAGGAGCAGTGCGCTGCTCACACAGGTGACACGGATTGAAAGAAATCACGCTCGTGGGAGCAGCCACCCGCAGGATAAAGCCAAATCCGGGGCCTGGCCCAGGCAGAGAACAGTCCTGCCTCCGTCCCCAAGAGCTTCCCAGCTACCTGTGGTTAAGTCTCCAGGGAGGGGGCTGGAGAGATGGCTCAGCGGTTAAGAGCACAGGACCCGGGTTGAGTTCCCAGTACCCGAACGGCAGCTCACAACTCTCTGAAACCTTGACACCAATGCACATAAACTAAATTTCAACCAATTATTAAAAACAAAAAGCCGGGCTGGAGAGATGGCTCAGAGGTTAAGAGCACTGACTGCTCTTCCAGAGGTCCTGAGTTCAATTCCCAGCAACCACATGGTGGCTCACAACCATCTGTAATGAGATCTGGTGCCCTCTTCTGGCCTGCAGGGATACATTCTGTATACATAATAAATAAATCAATCTTTAAAAAAAAAAAAAAAAAAAAAAAAAGCCTCCAGGGAGCAGTGAATTCAGTCCAGAGACTGTGCGGCAGAAGGAAATTATTCATTTCCCACCCAGGTCTAGACAGCAGAGTTCAGACCGATCAGGCCCCTGGCGGCGGCTCCTCACAAAGCCTGACTGAAGGGTGCATTTGAGGAGGAAAAAATTCCTGAGGTTATAGTTGAACAAGGCAAATTCAATTTGTGTATGTGTGAACATGCTTGTGAAAGCCAGAGGTTAACACTGTAATCTTCCTTGATTACTCTCCAACTTATTCTTTGAGACAGGATCTCCCTGACCCTGGGGCTCACCAACTGGCTGGATGAGCTAGTCAGCAACCCGTGAGGTCCTGTCTCCACCGCCCCAGCACTGGGATCACAGTGTGGCTACACTCGTGGATGTTGGAGCTCAAACTCGGGTTCTTCTTGTGCAGCAAGCACCTTACACACTGAGCCATCTCCTGCTCTGGCCCTCCCTCTTTTTAAAGAAAATCTCAAGCCAGGCATGATGGCACATGTCCTTAACCCAGCACTCCACTCGGGAGACAGAAGCAGGAGGATCTCTGTGAGTTTGAGACTAATCTGGTCTACACATTAAGCTCCAGGACAGCCAGAGCTATATAGAGAAACCCTGTCTTGAAAAACTAGAAAAAAAAGTGGGGGGGGGGGGGGACCTAACCAAAGCACACTTGATTCTGCTGTGGACAACATTTATTCGGTGGGAATAAGATAAATGTGGATTACTGACTTATCCAGAGGGATGGGAGACCATGAGGCCTAAGAGGGCTCTGCACATCACAGTGAAGTAAACAGATTTGCCCAAACTGATACCGAGGAATGGTAGTGCATCCTTAGATACAGAGGGATCCCACTGTTTCTTTTTGAGGAAGGGTCTCTATGTCACCTTGGCTGGCTTTGAACTGTTCTGCCTCGGCCTCCTGGGAGGCAGTATTACAGGCACAGTCACTATCTTCAGGGCTTGACACTGCAGCTTCTCTTTGACTGGATACTATGTACTCTACTGTGATAAAATAGAGTATGGAAGTATCCCGGGCAGGCAGGGTGTAGTCAAGAGCACTGGCTGCTCTCAGAGGACCCGACTTCAATTTCCAGCACCCACGTGGTGACTCACAACGCCAGTCCCAGGAGGTCCAACAGGCACACACGTGGTGTGCACACATGCATGCAGCCAAGAACATTTATACAATAAAATAAATAAATCTAAAGATTGTTTAAAAATCTTAACCTCACGTCCAGATGGTAGAAGCCCCCTCACCCACACCCCTATCCCTCCCCGGCAGACAAGTACCCTATGTAGATGGAAGCATCACAGCCTAGGACCCGAGAGGAGCCTTGCTGACAGCCAGCAAAAGGCCCCTCCCTGGTTCCATGGCACTTCCTTAAGCCTGCGCCTCTCAGGCCAGGCCCAGCAAGGTGTCACAAGCCACGCGCAAAGGGAGAATGGGAGGATGGGAGCAGCCTCCTTACACCCCAGCTGAGGGTTTCCTGTCTGAGACTTGGGTACAGGGGGTGGTGGGGCAGCAGGGGCGGGGCAGGGGCTGTTACCTACCGCAGGAGTCACAGACGAAGCAGTCGGTGTGATACAGGCTCCCCATTGCCTGGCACGCCTGCCTTGCTCCGTAGATGCCAAGCCCACACTTGATACAAATGCCTGTGAGGAGGAGCAGGAGAGCAGCAGCTGGAACTGTGTCCTGTGGAGCTGGGTGCCAGCCAGGCCCCCAGGCCAACAGTGCCAGGTCCCGAACAGCTAACATTCAGCTACAAGGACACTGCTGGAAGCTGAATTTGCCCACGTTTGAAGCATCTGGCTGGGGGCACTCTTGGAAAGCCATGGAAACTTAGGGACATGGTACCTGGCTGGTGGATGGGGCCACTAGAGGCAGGTCTGGAAGGTTGTACCCACACAGGTACACTCAAAGACTTCAGTGCCCTTGACTGTGCCCTTCCTCATCTGTACAAGATTCAAATATTCCTAGTGCATTTCACAAACACAGCCTGCTGCCTGCTCACCCTACTTCTTTTTTTTTTTTTTTTTTTGATTTTTGATTTTTCGAGACAAGGCTTCTCTGTGTAGCCCTGGCTGTCCTGGAACTCCTTCTGTAGACCAGGCTGGCCTTGAATTCAGAGATCCACCTGGCTCTGCCTCCCGAGTGCAAGAATTAAAGGTGGGCACCACTTCTTAAATGTAGTGCAGAAAAATCCCCAGCCCCAAGAACCATGTGTTTCAGAGGAGAGACACACACAAGTCACACGTCAGATGAACAGGATACATGTTAGATGACACATGCCTGTGACCCCAGCACTCAGGAGACGAAGGCAAGAGGACAGCTCGGGGTTCCAGGCCAGCCTGGGCTACATGGCAAGCTGGAGGCTAACCAGAGGTCTATCTGGAGACCCTGCCTCAAACAACAATAAACAACAGTAACAATGATGACGATGAGTGATGATGAACAAATACCATGGAGAAACGTAAGAACAGGTCGAGGGGCCGGAGAGGTGGCTCATCCAGAGGACCCGGGTTCAACTCCCAGCACCCACATGGTGGCTCACAACTGTAACTCCAGTTCCAGGGGATTTGATACCTGCACACAGTCATACATACAGGCAAAACACCAATGAACATAAAATAAAAATAAATAAGTCATTTAAAAAAAAGAACAGATTGAGGTGGAAACAGATGCAGAGACCCGCAGCCAACATAAGGCAGAGCTCGGGGAATCCTGAGGGAGAGGGGGAAGAAGGATTGTAGGAACCAGAGCGGTCAAGGACACCACAAGAAAACCCACAGAATCAACTGACCTGGACTCATAGGGGTTCACAGAGACTGAGTGGACAACCAGGGAGCCTGCAGGACTGACCTAGGCCCTCTGCACATATGATACAGGTGTGTGGCTTGGTCTTCTTGTAGGGCTCCTAACAGTGGAGCAGGGGCTGTCTCTGACGCATTACCTGCTTTGGGGACCCTTTTCCTCCTACTGGGTTACCTCCTCCAGCCTTAATAGTCTTACCACAACTTGATATGCTAGGCTGGCTGATATCCAGGGGAGGCCTGCCCTTTACTGAAGAGAAATGGGACGCAGGGGGGGGATGGGAGGAGAGGAGGGAAGGGAAACTGCAGGTGGATGTAAAGATTACATTAATAAATAAGTCTTCTTAAAGACTAGATCGAGAGACCGGAGAAGGGCTCAGTGGTTAAAAGCACTGGCTGCTCTTGCCGAGAACCTGGGTTCAGTTCCCAGCACCCACTTGGTTCCCAACCATCCACAACTCTAGTTTCAGAGGGTCCAATGCCCTCTTGATCTCTGAGGGCACCAGGCATTCAAGTGGTGCACAGACATACACACATGCAGGCAAAACACTCACAAAGTCAATCGGTCAAAAAGAAGAGAATGGATAAATCAGTGCTGGAGAGATGGCTCAGTGGTTAAGAGTACTTCCCAGCACCCACATGGTGGCTCACAGCCACCTCTAACTCCAGTTCCAGGGGCTCAGACACCCTCTTCTGGCCTCCACAGTCACTGCACACACATGGTGCACAGACAGGTAAGCAGGCACAAACATACACAATAAATAAAAGTAAAAATAACTAAAAACTTTACAAAGGATCTATTTTAAAGATCTAGGGTAGCTGGGCATGGTGGCACACATCTGCAACCCTAGCACTCGGAAGACAGGCCAGGCACACAGCACACTGGAGGGCAGCAGGGACTATGTAAGCCCTCATCTCCAACAAACCAAAACAAAGAAAAAAGCTAGAGGGCCAGGTACGCTGACACGTTTGGGAACTGGAGAGGTTGATGTAGTGCATCTCAGGTTCAGGGTCAGTCTGGGCTCCATGGAAAGTTCTAGAACAGCACAGGCTGCATAGCATGATCTTGTCTATACACAATCCTTGGGGCTAGAGCTTCAGCTTAGCAGCTCACATCTGACACGTGTGACACCCCCCCCACACACACACACCTGGAGGATTTTTACACAGGATAGTGAAGGACAGTCCCTTTGTAGTGTCTACACCATGGACAGTGCTTTTTATGCAGGGATCTAGGAATACTGGATGGAACTGGGGACCACCCCAGCAGGCCAAATAAAGGAGAAAACACAGGACTGAGCAGCGGTGTTAGGAGGATGCCTGGCTCCAAGCCTTGTGTACTTTTAGCCCAGCCCCCCTGGAGACCCAAAAGGCTGCTCCCTGTAGCGACCCAGGGTGGTGGTTTGCATGAGAACGGCCCCCACAGACTCATGTTTGAATACCTGGTCCCCACTGGTGGAACTGTTTGGGAACTTGTTGGAGAAGGTGTGTCACTGGGAGGGGTTTCAAAAGACTCTGGGCATTTCCAGATGTTCTCTCTTACTCATGCTTTCAAATCAAGATGTGAGCTCTCAGCCAGGTGTGGTGGCACACACCTTTAATTCCAGCACTCTGGAGGCAGAGGCAGGCAGGTCTCTGTGAGTTCAAGATGAGCCTGATCTACATGGCAAGTTCCCAGGCAGCCAGGGCTGGCAGAGAGACCCTGTCTCACAAAAAATAAGACGATGTGAGATCTCAGCTGCTCCTGTACCCACGCTCTTGGTCCACCGTCACGGACTCGGCTTTGATCATGTGGGTCCTGGGGAACTGGTCCTCTCTGTGTTGCCCTGGCCACCTTCCGTACCCTGGGCTCAAGCACTCTCGACCTGTCTCCCACGTATAGGGTATAGCGGCTATGAACCACCACACCTGGTTAGTTCCCTAATCTCGACATCATTCCTTCCCTTCAGTCCCAATTGTTCAGAATGTAACTGGCATGCCATCCAGGCCCCAAAAATCCACCTGACACACTGCCAGACTTCTCTTCCGAGAGTAAAAGAGGTCTTCCTCCCCTCCCCCCACCAGCTTTGAGAGTCAGACCTCCCCACGTACTTGACTAAACTATAGCAGTCAACGCTGTAAGATGGAATAGGGAGGCCAAGGCTGGCAGATCCCTGTGATTGTAAGGCCAGCCTGGGCTAGGCTGTAAGTTCCAGATCAGCCACGGCTGCAATAACAAGATGCTGTCTCAAAAAATAAAAATAAGGGTCTGGAGAGATGGCTCAGTGGTTAAGAACACTGGCTGACTACTGGCTGCTCTTGAAGAAGACAGGCTGGGGTTGGATTCCCAGCACTCACATGGATGCTCACAACCATCTGTAACTCCAGTTCCAGGGGATCTGACACCCTCTTCTGGGCTCTGTGGGGACCAGGCATACATGTGGCACACATACATACATGCAGGCAAAATATTCATACATATAAAGTTAATAGATCTTTAAAAAATTAAAAAATAACAAAAAAGTATAAAAGAGGGTGAAAGGGTATGTTAAAAAGGTAAGCTCCGCCAGGCAGTAGTGGCGCACTCCTTTAATCCCAGCACTCAGGAGGCAGAGCCAGGAGGATCTCTGTGAGTTCGAGGCCAGCCTGGTGTACAGAGTGAGATCCAGGACAGGCACCAAAACTGCACAGAGAAACCCTGTCTCAAGGAAAAAAAAAAAAAAAAAAAAAGGAAGCTCCTATGTTGCATTAATTTCTGTGTATATTCTCTATGTACCCAGATTGCTTTAATAAAAACACACTTTAGAATGACCAGGTATGGGGGGCTGGAGAGAAAGCTCAGCGGATAAGAGCACTGACTGCTCTTCCAGAGGACCTATGTTCAATTCCCAGCACCTACATCACAGCTCACAACTGTCTGTAACTCCAAGATCTGACACCCTTATATAGACATATATGAAGGCAAAACACCAATGTACATAAGAATAAATAATTAAAAAAAAAAAAAAAGAATGGGCAGGTGTGGTGGTATATCCCTACAATTGCAGTGATCAGAAAACTCAGCAGAAGGATGATGAGTTCTAGGCCAGCCTGAATCACAGAAGGAGAGTCTGCCTTGGGAAAAAAAAAAAGGTGACTCCAGGGCACAAGACACCTCGGAAATGAGGGGGAGGGAGGATATAGGCAAGAACTGAGACGGGGGAAGGTAGAAGAAAGGACAGAGGGACTCTGTGTACATGTACACACGAGTATATGTGCATGCCGCGGTACACAAGTGGGCAGAAGTCGGTTCTCTCCTTCTTCCATGTGGATTCCGGGACCAAACTTGGGAGGTTAGGCTTGGGTTAGCCACTGAGCCATCTCACCAGTGTGTGTGTGTGTGTGTGTGTGTGTGTGCGTGCGCGCGCGAGCGTGCGTGCATTCATGTGAGTGTTCCTTCTACAGATTTATAATGGAAAGGAAGGGGCCAATGGTGGGAGGGAAGCTAAGCTGGAGGAAGAGGTTAGAGAGAAGACTGCTACCCTCTCAGACAGCAGGAGTGAGGCCAGCCGGGACTGAAAGCATGGGGGAGGAACAGGAAGACTACCCTGGCGGACCTCAGGACTCTGAGCGACGTGGGAAGTGGGATGTGTGACAGGAGACCAGAGGGCTGTTGAGGGAATAGAAAAGCATACTGACTGAGGCTAAGCGGAACAAGTAGAGTCCTGAAAACCACTGAGGTCAAAGACTAGCAATTATCCCAGGGCCAGTGAAATGGCTCAGAGGGTCTTGCAGCTAAAGCTGGCCACCTGGGTTCAAGCCTCAAAACCTGCAGGGTAGAGGGAAAGAACCAACTCCCACAAGTGGGTCTCTGACCTCTATACACAGACCACAGCATTCATGTCTCTACACCCACATACACCCCTCCCACACACACACACGTAATTTCTAAAATTTTTTTTTTTTTTTTTTTGGTTTTTCGAGACAGGGTTTCTCTGTGTAGCTTTTGCGCCTTTCCTGGAACTCACTTGGTAGTCCAGGCTGGCCTCAAACTCACAGAGATCTGCCTAGCTCTGCCTCCTGAGTGCTGGGATTAAAGGCGTGCACCACCACCGCCCGGCAATTTTTCTAAAATATTAAAAAAAAAAAAATCCATCCTGGTCCCAGGGGCTTTCTCCAAACCCCTCACAGCCAGGCAGAACAGCAAAGTGTGTGTGTGTGTGTGTGTGTGTGTGTGTGTGTGTGTGTGTGTGTGTTGGGGGGGAATCCCAGCAATTCAGAGTGGGGGTCCTGTGAAGAATCAAACAGGAGTCCGAACCAAACGCTGCGGAAGAGAAGCAAACACTGGGTGTGGTCCTAGGAGTCTTAGCAGCAGAGGAGCTTCCAGGGGCCGGAGGCTGTCGGCCGACCTCAGGAGGAGAAGGCAAAGTTCCAAGACAGGAATAAATGGCACAGGGGTACCGAGAGGTCAGCTGAAGCGGAGCTCAGTGAGGAGGGATTGCGGAGGCAGGGGAACACGATACAGACAAGGTTTTTAGAGGCCAGACTTCCTTCTGTAAGAGGTATTTATTTATTCAGGTTGAAAGACTTGAATTTTTTTTTTTTCTGTGTGCCCTTGGATGTCCTGGAACTCGCTCTGTAGACCAGGTTGGCCTCGAACTCACAGAGATCTGCCTGCCTCTACCTCCCCAGTGCTGGATTAAAGGTGTGCGCCACCACTGCCGACAAGATTTTGAAATGTTTTAAAATGCAAACTGGATCTAGCTGCACAGGTTGGCGAATGCCTACAACCCCAGCACTTGTGAGGCTGAGACAGGAAGAGCTCAGCCTGGGCCACGGCTCTGGTCTTTAAATTAAGAAACAAACTGGAAATTCGCACATTTTTGTTTTCTGCCGTTCTATAGCACAGACTGGCCTGGGATGCATAATCCTTCTGCCTCAGTTTTCCAAGTGCTCAGATGACAGGTGTTTACAGCTCAAAACATCAGTTGTCATCAGACACATAGTTCAAGCAAAAGTGCCTGTATTTTTAAGAACCAGAAAAAAACAGTGTATTTTTGGCTTGGGGGTTGGGGGGTGAGGGACCAGCACTAAGACCAGGTATGATGGCTCACACCTGCAATTCCAACACTCAGGAAGGCTGAGGCAGGAAGGTGGGTAGTTGAAGGTCAGGTTGGTTTATAGAATGAGACCCTCTCTAAAAAGGGGGGGGGGCTGGGGACATGGTTCAGTTGACAGAGTGCTGGCCTAGCATGCATGAAGCCCCAGGTTCCACCCTCGTCACCCCAGAATCTGGCTGTGGTGCACACCTGTAATCTCACCACTTGGAGTGAAGGCGAGAGACAAAGGCTATCTATCGTTGGCCAAAGAGCTCAATCTTGACCACCTTGCACTAGATGAGACCTTACTCTGAGGGGAGCCTCTTAGAATCAGCCAGCTCAGACTCCTCCGGGGCTTCAAAGGACTAAAGCCGAACCCTCGCTGCTCTGTGAAGGAGCCTTCCTCTCTTCCCGTCTTTGGCCACCGGTGCCCTCACCTCCAGCATTACCTACCCAGGGTGACATGCAGTCTCAGGAGTAGCCATGGGGGACAATGGGTAGCTAATGCCAGCCTCCAAGCTTGCAGGGGCCAGATGCTCGACCCTTCAGAAGATGCTTCAGTGGCTTGTGGCAGGAGGCCAGTTTCCCACTCACTTCCTACTCCCAGCCCACTACCAGCAGCCACCACCACATCTGCTAAACCACAGATTCCCATCCTGACTTCTCACATCGGACCAAGCACCTCATTCCAGAGACAGGCCACCCCTTTAGCCCACACACGCCCTTGACGTTGACCCATCCTGGGCTACAACCTTCTCCTAACCTCACTATCCTCCTCCGTCCTGGAATGCACCCACCGACGTGCTAAAAGGCAGCCTCTAGTCCCCCAAGATCTACTTCAAAGCAACCCAGAGCCACTAGTTCTACTGGACTGAGCAGGCTCGAAATCTGCCAGGCCTGTCCCAGGCTTGCTAACCATGCACACCCTCCAAGCCAGGAGCTCAATCCTCTACCCTGATTCACCTTAAGTAATGTGCTAAGCAAAGCCCTCGGAGACTGTTGGGCTACTGCATGCAACTACTTCGCCAAAGCTGTTGTGAGTCTTATTTCCCTTCTTTGATATTTGGTAGTATAAAGTCCATTTTCTGTTGCCACTTTTTGAAAGAAGGAAGGTCTTGCTATGTAGTCCTGACTGGCCTGGAACTGTATGCAGACCAGGCTGGCTTTGAACTTTGAACTATCTTACTGTTCCTGCTTCCCAAGTGCTGGGATTACAGGCCTGTACCAACCATGCCTGGCTAAAGTCTGAACTTCTCCTTTGTGTATCCAGCTGTGAGGCTGGTTTGTGGTTCTGTTTGTTTTGCCTTGCTGGGGAACAAACCCAGGACCTTGAGTGCTCTAGGCAAGCGCTCTACCCCTAGCCCAGTATTCCTTTGGGAACTATGCAGTATAGACGACTCAGGCCAGAGCAGCCTGGTGTGCCTGGCTTGGTCCTGTGGCCTCACACAGTCCTACCTGCAGCCAGTACCAGCACTGAAGCCTCTGTCACACGGGTTCGGGGGTACCTAAGGCATCTCATCTCTCTCCCTAACCATGGCTCACACAATTGGAAGGGGAGGTAGACTTCCGTTCTGCTCTTCATCAAGCACTGGCAGGGTGAGCTGGAGCGATGCTAAGGATGAAGAATGCCCAGCAAAAGGGACGTAATTGGCTAGCAATTAAGAGCACTTGCTGCTCTTGCAGGGGCCTCAAATTCCCTTCTCAGCATCCGTATCTGCTCACAATCGACCGTTACTCCAGCTCCAAAGGATCTGACACCTTCTTCTGGGCTCCTAGGGTACCCTCGCATACATAACTAAATCTTTTGCCAATCCTGGAAAGGCAGAGGCAAGATCTCTGTGAGTTTCAGGCCAGCCAGAGCTACCCAGTGAGACCTTGCCTCTTAAGTAAAACTTCTTTGAAGTGTCCAGAAAATAGCTTACTTTGCCAATCAACCTGATTTTGTTGCCTCCCGCCCCGCGCCCGCCCCGCATCCCGGCGTCAAGTCAGGAAGCGCGCGACACCTCCGCATCTGGCGGGAGAACAGACCCCACCCGCGCCTAGCGCATCCCGGACCCCCGGACCCCCGGACCCCCGGACCGCGCGCTCACCGAAGTAGTCTCGCGCCGTGCGCGCCTCGAGCGCGCGCTCCAGCTCCCGCGTGAGCGCCTCTAGCCGCCGCTCTGCCGCGCTCGGGCCGCCCTCCCGGCCCGGGGGGAGCGGCAGCGACGGCAACGGGAACGGGAACGGGGCGGGCTCCGGAGAGCGAGCGGGCGCGGGGCCGACACCGGGCGGCAGCAGGTCGGCATAGGCGCCCGCCGAGCCGCGGGAGCCCAGGCTGGACACGCTGGAGCGCGCGCTGCCCCCCGACGGCGGCCCGGGGCCGGGGCCGTGGCGCTGGTCGTAGCCCAGGCTGATGCCGCTGGAGCGCGCGCTGCCGCCGTCCGAGCCCGCCAGGCTGGCGCGCGGGCCTCGCTCGGGGCGGCTCGGGATGTCGGGCGCGGCCTCGGGGCCGCCGCCGCCGCCGCCTCCGCCCTTGCCTCTGCGGCCCGCCGCTGGCGCCGCTTCGTCCGCCGCCCGAGGCCCTCGCCGCACGCGCCCGGGGGAGTCGGCGGCCGGCTCCGGCTCGCGCAGGCCCAGCCCGGCCAGGAGCAGAGCCGCGTCGTCTGCGGCCGTCCGCGAGCGCTGCATGGCCGTCGGCCCGCCGCCGCGGCGCGTCACCTCCGCCGCCGCCGCCCGCCGCCGCTCCGACAGCGCCGCTGCATCGTCCGCCGGCCCGCAGCCCGCCCCGGGACCCCTGGGCACCGGGCGGGGCGGGGCCGGGGTCGCGGTCGCTCGGCGTGGGCCGCGCGCTCGCGCGGGGCCGTGGCGGGGAGGGAGGGAGGGAGGGCCGGGGGCGCGCGCGGCGAAGGAATGCGCGCGCAGCTCGGGGCCGCGCCCCCTCCGCTCCGAGGCCCCGTTCGGGAGGGGCGGTGGGGGTGGCGGCGGAGGGACTCCTTTGCCCCGTCAGGAATGCGAGGAAGGAGACTGCGCAGCGGCCTGTGGAATGTGGGGGGCGGCGACGGCCGGGCCGAGGGGCGCGCGGGCTGCGCGGGGACGCGGGCGAGCCAACGGTGGCCTAGGCTCTGGTCCGTCCCGGGGGGCCTCGGTACATCCAGATCTCCCCACCAGGCTGAGCCCCGAGCCCACAACCTCCCCATATTCCTCCCAGGCGCTCTGCTCAGCGAGCGCAGCCTGATGCTGCCTTACACCACATGGATGTGACACCAGTGTGGGAATGCTGGGAGTTCCAAAAGCGGGATACCAAAGTGGAGATTCTGACAGTTTCTAAAATGGGACGCCAATGTGGGCATTTTAGCCACTTTTAGGTCTCCCCCTCCCAATTACACATTCTGGGACTTAGAAAAAGCTCCAGGACCCATTGTGAATTTGACTTCTACAAAATTCTTTTAGGCTGGAGCCTTGGCTCAGAGGTTAAGAATACTTGTTACTCTTGCAGAGGACCCAAGTTCAGTTCCCAGCACACACAGGATGGTTCACAACCATCCTTAACTCCAGTTCTAGGGGATCTGACCAACCTCTTCCACCACTAGGCACTAACATGGTGCGTATGCACACATGCAGGCAAAACACTCATACACAAAAGATTAAAAATCTAAAGAACAAAACAAGCATGTTGATCACCTGACAGCTACAAGTCCCTACTTTAACTCAGAATTATTGTCAGTTTAGAACCAGTATCCACTAGGCCTTGGGATGTCCAAATGTTTCCATTTCTCAGAGGTACAATTGCACTGTTAGAACAGCCTTCGTCCCTCTGTATAAAGGATACATGAAAGGCTAACATAGACTCCTCTGTATTGTAACATGCCTCTTACTCGAGGGGACCTGGCCTTCCCTTCAAGGGGTTCTGGGTTTGTAAACTGGCTCGTCTGAAAATTGGTTGACAGGCCAGAATTCTCTGTTGTTGTCATTGAGTGTTACCTTTCTTTCACTATCTAGAGTTTTCTGTTTATGTAGATTGAACTAAAAGGGGTACCACATGGTCCTTCTCATTCATGGGCATTGGACAGGGCTCAGGAACCTGCAGCCAGTGGCAATTCCCTGGCCTTGAGGACTCGTCATCTGGCTGTGGAAAGGCCTGGTTACTGCCTGAAGCATCCTCTGGCACTCCGAAGGTCAGACCAGGCCAAGCTTGGAGCTAGGAGCTAGTAGTCTGTGAACATCAGGACCTCAGCTGTGACAGACTACTAGCTCCTAGTGGACGCTGAAGCCATAGACCATACAGTTTGTAATTAAAATAAGCCTCTAAGTGATTATTTTATAAGTGGCTGTGGGATCATGGGGCCGGGCAGGACTGAGAAACTTCCAGCTACAGTACCTGTCTGATGAGAAAAGAAAAACAGTATGACCAATGATCACATTTCATTGATCGAATTTACCACCTATCTAAAAATAAAAATGTTGGGGGCCAGTGAGAAGGCTCGTGAAGGTAAAAATCACTTGTTATATATGCCTAACACTTGGCTTCATTCGATCCCCAGAACCCACAGTGGAAGGAGAGAACCAATTCTCAAAAGTTGTCCTCTGATAGCCATACATGTTGCATATGCATGCACACGAACCAAACAGGGCGGGAGAGACGGCCAGCTGGTGAGGGGGTTTGTTGGCATGCCTGACTACCTGCAGTACATTCCCTGGGCCCATACGCTAGGAGACTAGATAAATTGTTCTCAGACTTCCACATACCCACTGTGGCACGAACACATGCCCAGTTGGAGCCTTCAAAATTTAAACAATAGATTAGTGTCCGGGGTCAGTTAAAACCCATTACTTCCCCTAGAAATAGGTAGCACAACCTAAAACGCCCCGCTGTGGTAGAGCAGACCAAAGCGCGTCTGAGATGGAATCCCTCGTGTGCAGTGAAGTCTGCAGGCTATTCACCCAGCATGGAAAGATGGAGGCCAGCCAGAAGACGGAAGCAAAAGGATCACAAATTCAAGGCTGACCTGGGCTACAGAACAAATTCAAAGTCAGTCTGATCAATGGAGTGCAACTATTTCAAAATGAAAAATAATAAAAGGAGCTGGGGGGCAGGGAGATGGTTCAGTGGGTAAAGACACTTGCCATCAAGCCTGATGAGGAGTTCCATCCTGGGACCCACAAGGTAGAAGGAGAGAAGCCCTCCCCCGAAAGTCATAGTTATCTCTGATCACACTAAATAAATAAGCAAACAGATCTGAAAGCCTAGCTGGAACCCTCAGTACCACAAATGAACTAGTGTGGGTTTGCGTGTGTGCGTGCAACGCACATTATTTACAAATGGGAAAAACCAAGTAGGTCATGGCAGCACACGCCTTTAATCCCAGCACTCATGAGGCAGATGCCTGCAGATCTCTGTGAGTTTGAGGACAGCCTGGTGTACAGAGAGGGTTCCAGAACAGGCAAGGCAACACAGACCCTGTCTCAAAAAGAAGAATGAGAAAAACCATGACAAAGTGTATAGAAACTAGCATTCAAACTTTTGTGTACATTGTATTTTTTTTTGTTGATTGTTTTTTTGAGACAGGATCTTCATAGCTCTTCCTCTCCTGGAACTCACTATATAGCCCAGGCTGGCCTCCAATTAACAGAGATCTGCCTGCCTCTGTTTATGAGCATTGGAATTAAAGGCAATCACCATGTGTACATTCTAACAAAAGTTTTGCTCAAAACCTTTCCAAATTTGCTAGATTTTTTTAAATTCCTTATTTATTTTTTTAATTTACTTATTTATGTGTATGGGAGTTTTGCCTGCATGTGTATTAATACACCATGTGCATACCTGAGGCCCATAAAAGCCAGAAGAGGACATTGGATCTCCTAGACCTGAAATTATAAGGCATTGTGAGCACCATGTGGGAGCTGAAAAGTGAACCAGATGCCCTGGAAAAGCAACCAGTGCTCTTAACTGCTGAGCCATCTTTCTAGCCCTCTTAAGCACTTTTTTCAAGCTGACATAGGTCAAAGATATTTAGTAAGCTTTTTATATTACTGAGTTATGAGAATTTGCTACATATTTTGAATACCAGTGTACTGTGTGTTTTACAAATATTTTCTACCAGTTTATGACTTCTTGTTTTTATGTGTCTTCTTAGAAATAGAAGTTATTTTGGGGGTTTGGAGAAATGGCTCAGCAGTTAAAAGCACTTGCTGCTCTTGCAAAGGACCCAGGTTCGGCACCCAGCTCCCACACTGCAGCTCACAACTATGTGTACCTCCAGTTCCAGGAAAACTGACAGCCTCTTGTGGCCTGAGGGAGCACTGGGCTCACACATGCAGGCCAAACACTCATACACATAAAATAAAAAGGTGGTCCTGGAACTCACTCCGTAGACCAGGCTGGCCTTGAACTTAAGGATCCACCTGCCTCTACCTTCCAAGTGCTGGGGTTAAAGGCATGTACCGTCACATTCAGCTTTTTTTCCTTTCTTTTTTTTTTTTTTTCTTTTCTTTTTCAAGATAGGGTTTCTCTGTGTCACCCTGGCTGTCCTGGATTTTACTCTGTAGACCAGGCTGGCATCGAACTCAGAGATCCGCCTGGCTCTGCCTCCTGAGTGCTGGGATTAAAGGCGTGCACCACCACCACCTGGCCACACTCAACTTTTCAAGTTACTTTTGGCGAGGTCCGCTGTATTCGTCACTCTTCTCATCGCTGTGGCGAAATCCTTGAAAACACATTTCCTATGGCTCCTGCTTTTAGAGGGAACACAATCCTCTAAAAGTGGAGAAGCCTGGTGGTAGACCTCTACAGTCAGGGTGCAGGGAGAGCTGCATTTGAGCTCACTTTCTCTGTTTCCCCCTTTTATCCAGTCCAGGGCCCTAGCCCTAGCAACACTTCTTAAAATGTTACTTTATCAGGCAATAATTATCTTCAGAATATAACCAAACAGAACAAAGCACCATGGCCCTACAGTTCACCTTGGTTCATTTTCTTCCTTTCTCTCTTTCTCCCTTCCTCCTCCTTTCTACCCTAGGCTGGCTCCAAACTTGCTATGTAGCCAACAATGGCTCTGAGCTATTGACCCGCCTGCCTTCACCTCCCAGTTGCTGGGATTAAAGGCATGTACGACCATGCTCAGTTTATATTTGTTTTCTTTAGCAAGAGCAGGGAAATGTCTTAAATAAGCTTTTGACTGGAATTTGTTGTGTTGAACTGAATGCAGAAGAATGTTCCTTCTATGTGTAGAATTCAAGTAGCAGGTCCCTAGTATAAAAGTATCTATAAAAATACTTCTCTAAATATATCCACTCTAAAAACAGTCAAATGGAGAATTCTGGAGCTCAGGAATATGGCTTTAAAATGCAAAGAGGTTGCTTATCCTCAGACTGCCACACAAGTGCTGTGGCATGTGCATACACGTGTACACACACACACACACACACACACACACACACACACACACACACGAGCATACAATACACACAATTGCTTTTTAGTTTTTTTATGGAGTTTGTTTATATGTTCATATGTATACCACGTGTGCCTGGGAGGCATGAAGGTCGGGTGTCAGATCCCGTGACTGGAGTTACAGAAGGTGGTGGGCCACCACATGGGTGCCAGGAACGAAACCCAAGTCCTTACACAAGCAGCCAGTGCTCTTAACTTCAACAGTGCTCTTAGCCAGTTCTTAAGCACTAAGCCATCTCTCCAGTCACACAGTAAAATCTTTTTTAAGTAATATAATTTTCAGCTGGGTGGTGGTGGTGGTGGTACACACCTTTAACCCCAGCACTCGGGAGTTTGAGGCCAAGCCTGGTCTACATAGTAAGTTTCAGGTCAGACCCTGTCTCAAAAATCCAAAACCAAACTAAACCAACCCTCAAAAGGCTGAGATTAAAGGCATGTGCCACCACATCCAAAAATTAAAAGTATATTTTAAGATCCCAAGTCTGATGATGATACAGGTCTATAATTCCAGTTCTTGGGAAGCAAGAGGATTGTTACTCTTATGCATAAATTAAAAATTTTGAATTTATTTTGAGTATTTTGCCTGCTGGTACCTGCAGATGCCAAACGTGTCATATCCCCTAGAACTGGAGTCATCTCTCCAGCCCTATGTTTTAATTATGTAGCTATGGTGTCTGAGTGTGGGTCTGTACAGGAGAGTACCATGCTCCTCACCGCTGGGCCATCTCTCCAGCTCCACACTGCTTGTCAGCTAGCCTTCCCAGGATGGAACTGCAGGCTGGCAGCCATGCCTACCTGGTATTTTAGATGAGGTCTGGGGAATCCGAATTCTGGCCTTCAGACTTACAGGCCCTTTAGCTACTGAGCCATCTCTAAAGGCCCCTCAGTGTTTTAAAAAATGGAGTAGATAATTTTTGTGCGTGGGGGTGTGAGGTCCACGTGCATGTAATGAAAATAGTCTTGAGAGTGGAGATCTGGAAGGGTAGAACATGATGCTGACCGTGGCCCCGGCGGCCATGAACGATGCACCTATCCATGTACACTGCAGAGGGACCCACACAGGGTCAGCATCCAAAGGTCATCATTCAGTCACACTTCTTCAAAAAAACAATGTGGGGTAGGCACACTCCATGTGGGGGTCAGAGGACAAATTAGACAAGTTGGCTTTCTCCTAACATGTAGGTCCTGGGGATTGAACACAGGTCATCAGGCTTCTGGCAAACACCTTTACCCACTGAGCCATCCTGCCAGCCCAATTTCTAACATTTTTTGTAGTAAAGTGCTGATATTATCAAACCCATGGCCTTTCACACACTTCCCAAGCACTGAGTGCCACCTCAGCCAGCCCTGGATGTAGTTCAGTTGGTTGGGATTTTGAGGTGGTCTCATGAGGCTCAGGCTGGCTTCAATCTCACCATGAAGCTAAGTAGGATCCTGAATTCTTTTTTTTTGTTTTGAGGCAGGGTTTCTCCATGTAGACCCGGTTGTTCTGGAACTTGTTCTGTAGACCCAGCTGGCCTTGAACTCATGGAGATCCACCTGCCTCTGCCTCCCAAGTTGGGATTAAAGGCACACTACCACTGCCCATCCTGAATTCTTTTTTGTTTTTTTGTTTTGTTTGGTTTTTCGAGACAGGGTTTTTCTGTGTAGTTTTGGTGACTGCCCTGGATCTCACTCTGCAGACCAGGCTGGCCTGGAACTCACAGAGATCCGCCTGGCTCTGGTGTGGGCCACCACACCCGGCTGTCCCAGCCTGGAGGCAGTCCTCAGAAGTGTAGATACAAACCATTAAAGCAGCAGAAGTGGGTAACAAGTATGCAGACACCATTTATTTGGTCCATAAGTACAGTATATTTGTTGTTTGCGTTTACAAAACATCAAATATAAATAACCTGAAACTGTAACAAATACACAAAAACTGGCTTCTTACAGAGACATACCAGGCAGTACAAACTGAAAGTTTGAGTAAATTAACATTGTTTTACATTAATATACACAGTGCCAGGTAACATTTAAAAAACAAGTTTCAATGCATAGCACTTGACACTTCTGTGAGTCTTTCAGGTAAGAGTATGAAAATGGTTAGATCTAGGCTAAAAATAACTCTTCTCTAGCCAAAAATAAAGGCGTAATATTTATAACCAGGTCTCAGCGTTCCTACCCCACAGTATCTTCCACTAGGAAATGACAGCTAAGGCTATTTACAGGGAAGCAACATGCACGCATCCTCTCAGCTCCTCACTGGTCCCCCCGGCTTTGTTCACAGGGTCTCGAACACTACTCCTACATCAACACAGCCCCGCAGTCTCTAAGTCTTAGCAATGGATGCTTTCACAGGAGCGGAACCAAAGCCACCGCAGCCCGTGCTTTCCCTCTGCAACCAAGGACAAAACCTTCGGCTCCACCAGGTCAAGGGCCAGGAGTCTGCTCAGTCTAACGCTATGATGTCATCAAGATCTTCCGTGGGCTCCAGGCGGGACCTCTTGGCACCGGCACCCCCAGTCTCTTCCAGTTTCCGCTTGCGGGCCCTCTCGTCCTCACTGCCGTCGGCGGTGCTATTGGAAGGGCCTTCTTCGTCTGAATCAACTATGAGCACATCGTCTTGCTCTAGTGCTTATTTCGGAAAACAATGCAAAGAGCGGTGAAGTGTGGGAGACAGCAGCGGCTCTCCAAGGCCTCCTCATTCTGACCGGAAGCCACCCTCACTGGCCACCCCCAGGGACTGTGTCTCCAGTGTTCTGTGTAACAAGCATGTCTACTTTTAGAAGGTGCTACTGGGGAACCAACCCTGGGCCAATTCCCATTTTTTCCAAGCAAAACAAACAATTGTGACTAACACATAATTCAAATGCATCATCATGCCTCCTGAGTCTCCACTGAGAAAGGGAGTGGGCACCCTAACAGAAAAAAGAGCAGCAACAGCAACAAGCACTTACAACCGCCAGGGACTGCTCTGAGCACTGTGCACAAACTCATCTAATCATCCCTATAAAGAAGACAACATTATTATCCCACTTCCAGAAAGGAAACCGAGGGACAAGATGGACTCTAGGCCACAAAACGTGGTCAGGCTTCAAACTCCAAGACCCCCACACTTGTGCTCTTTAGTCCTACCCCCCTCCCCCGTCAAAAAAACCCCAAATCTTCCCTATATCGCCTTCAAAACCCGCCACAGCAGAGGGTCAGCATTACAATACTTCAGTTGTGGGGAGGGAGATCGGGCCAGCCAAGAGGGCCATGTTCCACAGCCTCATCCTCAGAGGATGCTACAGCTCAGAGCAGACATTCTAAGTGACACCGAAAGACACGGGGTCAAATGGATGGAAACAGAGGTAAAAACTGTTAACCTTCAGTTTCCTGCACAAAAAAAATGGAGAGGATGTCAGAGGAGGTAACAGTCCAACCAGAGAGCAGCGAAGGGTTGGACCCCTGAGATCGCTCTCCAGTGGGCTCTGCTTAGGAGCTCCGCCTACCTGAAGTCACACCCACCCTCCAAGCACCTGCTCAAAGAGCCAGATGTGTGATTTGAGACTTCCAAATCAAACAGGCAGTTGGCAGCTTAGACAGACAGTGAGCCAGGAAGTAAGCCCACAGCCTGCCATGAGTGCGATTGGGGAGGGAGTCAGAAAACCGTTCCCACTCCCTCTACCCATATCCCCAGCCTTAAAGGTCTTCACAGTTCATAAAACTCAAGTTCATTACACAATCAACTCCAAATCAGCTCAGCGTTAGTGTCTCAAGTCTTCTGGCTTGGAGGTGACTCACCTGTGGAGGTGGAAGGCTGGGCACCGTCGTCACTGCCGTTGGTGATGCTTTTGGCAGCATCTCCAGCTTGTTTGGGCCCTACTTTTTCTGGGGCATCACCAACAACCTCAAATTCAACATCCTTTCCTAGATCTTCACTGTAAGAGAAAGCCAGTCTGTGAGCCAGAGACCAGGGATGCAAGCTTACAAGGTAAAGGACTGGAGCCTCCCTCACAGCCCAGAGTGCACTGCGCCTCAGAAGGTTCTCATTCTCACAATACTCTCATGAAAAAGATCACAGAGCAGAGCTTTTCTGATTCAAAGGGTAAAGGCTGGTTTTTCTTTGTGTCGCTAACGCTGCTAACAAGCAGTTCTGCAGCCCAGCAACTCTGAGCCATGCTTTTTCCAGCTGCGACACCCAAGAGCCTTCACTCCATTTATGATCTGACCTCTGTTCTGGGGTCATGTGGTTCCTGGACTTCCCCACCTTTACAGGCAACTCCTCACTTTCATACATGGGAGGGAGGTCATGTGTCAGGGTGAACAGAGGGCGCACATCTTTAAAAGCAGTTCTGTCCCGAGACTTAAACACAAGGTAAGTAAGCCAGGCACAAACCTTCACCCTGGCCCTGCTCCTCCTTTAGACACTTGAACAGTCCTGTCCTTTCCTGTGGTTTTCTGTCACAAGTAAACACACGCCTGCCTGCCACTGCCACCTAGCTGGTGTCCCAAGGAGACCAGAGACAGCACACCTCTGCCATCTAGCTGAGTCCTCCATTATGTAACTGCAGATTTTACAACAGTGCCGACAGCACACTTTATAACAACCTTTTATGTCAGTCTGCACGACTTACAGGCATGTTTACAATATACTCCAACGGGGCTGGAGAGACGGCTCAGCAGTTAGGAGCACGCACTGGCTGCTCTTCCAGAACCCGGGTTCTTCTCCTAGCACCCCGATGGCAGCTCACAGCCACCTGTAACCTCAGTTCCAGGGGATCCAATGCCGTGTTTGGACACTGCATACGCACGCGCACACACAGACAAAACATTCCCACATACATAAAATTAAAAACTAAACTAAACTTCAGCTAGCTGAAGCCAGGCTCCTCTGACTCCCACATGCACTGTCATGGTGCGTGTGACTATGTATACATATACCCACTCACACTCTCATGTACATACAACACACAAAATCAATGTAATCTTAAAAATGTAAAAAAGAAAAACATCAAGATCTTATTACAGTTGAATTATGGAAATAAATTTACCTTACAAATTTACCTCAAAAGTTTATTACGAATTTATACCTAAGATTTAAACCTTTGAATTTATTTAGTGAGAGTGGGCTCTCTCCTTTCACCCCCTGAGTCCTGGGAACCGAACTCGGGCCTGCAAGTGCAGCCTCGCTCGCCTGAGCGCCTTGCAGGCCCCCACCTGTCAAAAGCCTGCCCATCAGCCATCCTCTAAGCCTTTAGTTTTTCATCCTGAAACAGTTAGTTGTTATCCCTGTGTTTGTGAACCCCAGCAGGTAGAGCCCCGTGACCTCAGCGACCAAGTCAAGCAGACCCTGTGCAGCTCGCTCTACTGAGAGCTCCTCTCTCCTCGCGCGCCCTTGTGTTTTTACCCCAGCACCACAGTTCCTACCTATGAAGAATGTTGATCAGTAAAGTGTAGTCCTGAAGGAAGTCGTCTGCTTGAAGCCGGCTGCCATTTCTAATGCCAAAATCAGACAACTTCTTGGGGTTATTAGCTAGATGTGAACAGAATGGGGGTGCCTTAATTAGGTCTTCACAGTGCAGGCAGGCAGGTTAACTCTTAAAAAGCACACTCCATTATGGCATCACTGTGTCCCCCCCCAAATGGCATTCTCAAATCCTGACCCACAGTACCCAAGAAAGTGACTGCATTTGACGATACAGCTTTGTACAAGTGATAACAAGTTAAAAACAGTCTTTCACATGCCTGTAACCCTAGCCCTTGGGAGGTGGAGGCAGGGGAGCTAGCCTGGGCTACACAAGACTCTTATTCAGACAAATAAAACTGTCCCTATAGAAGTCTGGCCCCCAGAGATCAGGGATGCACATCTCTTAAGAAAGCCCATGTGAAGACACAACAAGGAGAAGAGGCCTGGGGCAAAGTTTCTGACGGTTCAGTGCTCCAGGCTGCGGGACTTATAGTCACCGCAAACTAACTGTGCTGGTAGGCACTTAGGAATTCAGCCCGGAACATTAAGCTACAAAACAACCTCCCATTCAGAGCAAACTGATTTAAACCAGACCCCCCAAACGGCAAACCAACAGACAACCTCTACACATGGCATAATATCTCAAATGATTTCTCAACAAGCAAAACTACTACCAACATGAATCCTGATTTTTTTTTTTTTCTTCTTTAAATATAGGGTCTTGCTCTGTAGACCAGGCTGGCCTCAAACTCAGAGATCCTTCCGCCTCTGCCTCCTGAGTGCCTGATTAAGGTGTGTGCTCCATGCCTCAGATATACCCCGTAGCTAAGACGGGCCTTAACTTCTGATCCTCCTGCTTCCTCTCCCCTTTAAGGACAGGGACTGGTTCATCTGACTGCATTCTCGCTCCTGACAGGAAATCTCAACAAAGTTTATAACAAAGCTAGAAAGCAGTTCAGTGGTGGAGGGCTGACCTAGCTAGCAGGTGCAATGCTCTGTTGGATTTTGAACCTGGGGTAGGGGTGGGAAAGTTCCATCTACCAAGAACTTGCCATTCATTTTGGTTTTTTTCGAGACAGGGCTTCTCTGTGTAACAGGACAGCCCTAGCTGTCCTGGAACTCAGAGATCCACCTGCCTCTGCCTCCTGAGTGCTGAAAGTAAAGGCATGCACCACCACTGCATGGCCTGACCTTGCCGCTCTGGAATAAAAAAGACTTTATACACTCCCCAGTATGGCTAGCAGCCTGAAGAGCACACTCACCACCAACCTAGCCCTAGGGCCCATGATACAGACAGCGCGTCCTTGGAAATGAACCACAGTATTACAATGTGTGAAAAGCCACCATCTGCGCGCGCGCGCGCGCGCACACACACACACACACACACACACACACACACACACACACACACACACACCCGAGTCCACCAACTCCGGAAAGCCTCCAGGTCTGGAGCTGTGGACGATAAGCAGCACCCTGGGAGAACTGAACGAGTGCCCCCTGCGACTGTGACAGCAAACACCACACTGACCCCTGCGACTGTGACAGCAAACACCACACTGACCCCTGCGACTGTGACAGCAAACACCACACTGACCCACAAGCAAGGGCCAGCCCAGCCCTCCTCAGGCAGCCGCCCGGCGAGGAGCAAGCCTGGTACCTTCTGTTTCTCCCTCCTCCGAAGAGATCAGGATTGTTCCTTTCCCATCTTCAATTTGGACATCCGGTGCCACCATAGCAAACTTCTCTTTCACTATCTAAAAGGGGAACAATTAAATATCAACTCATGCAGGTCATTAAAGACCATAAGAAACTCTATATATTGCTTTGCTATACAGGTTTACTTTTTCATTGGAGAGGGTTCAAGTTATTCTTCAAAACGTGAGTACTGTGTGTGTGTGTGTGTGTGTGTGATATCTATGTGAGTGTGCACACACAGGTGCCACAGCACACAGGTACAGGCCATACAAATGTTTGGAACTGGGTCCCTCCTTCCACCGAGGGACTCGTCAGGTCTGTCTGACCCACTGAGTGTCTCTCTGGCCTGTTGTCCTTTACTATTCTCTCTGCTTCTGACAGCAGGAAACCAAGGAGTTGCCCACATCTGCCCACAGATGCAGCCTGAGAACCTGGAGATGCTCTCCTCTCTGCTCCCTGCAGATTAGGCTTGGGCAGAGTATCTGACACATTTCCCTTCAGTCTCCATGTCAGCTCTGTCATGGAAGGTGTTAGGAAAATGCCTAATTGGACAACCTTTCTGTTCCAAACAACATCTCCCCTTAATTTCCAAGATGCAACGTAAGTGACAGTAGTGTTAAATCCTACCTGCTCCTAAAAATGGAAGCTCTCTACAAGTGAAGCTCCACACTCAGGAGTCCTTTCAGCTCCACAGCAAATACCAACTAACAACTACGTCATAGGAAAGAGCATCATACACACATCCTTCAGGATGAAGTTACTCCAGGGTTTTCGTTCGGAGAGAAACAGGGCACACCCAGCCTTAGCCAGGTATTATACATGCGATTTGTTCACCAACAACACCAGGACAACTGAAAGGAACTGCTGTTTGTGAGAAATACCGACTTCCCCACTGTCCATCTGCTGCCCGGCTAGGATCCACACTCCAGCCAAGCACACCACCCTTTCTAGGAGGCATCCATCCTGGAAGCACAGACTCAAGAGGCCAGTGGGAACCTGGACTGCGAGGGCATCCAGGAGTAGCACTGCTCACTCTGCAGCCAAGGCTTTCCAGGGCAAGAATCCGATGTCAAGTTTGTCACGGCAACACCGGAAAGGCTGACCTCCATCCTCGGCTCGTTTAAAAGGAAAACAGAACCAGTCCTTGTACTTGCCTTATCCTGTAAGGTGAGGACAGTCACTTTGTGGACATTCAGCCGCACAGTCACCTCTGGCTTGCTGGCACAAACATAACAGTTGCTGTTCGGAGGATCCAGTGCACAGGGCACCAAGAGCTTTTTTCTTGGGTTTGGCTGTTTATTCAAAAAAATCTTCAGAGAAAAAACACAAGCAGGAATCAGAAACACTGCATTTCCACTTTATATATAGATGAATCTAGAACCTCCCCCCACTAGGTTTCTCTGTGTAGCCCTGACTGGCCTCGAACTCAGAGATCCGCCTGGAGATCTCTTGGGTGCTGGGACTGAAGACTTTTTTTCTTTCTTTTATTACTTTATGTAGATGGTTGTTCTCCCTCCATGGGCCTGTGCCCAACACTATACTATGCATTCAGTCCCCGCAGAAGCCAGAAGAGGACCTCGGATCCTGCGCCACTGAAGTGACAGTTTCAAGTATGCTATGGGTTCTGGGAATGGACCCTGGGTCCTCCAGAAGAGCAGCCAGTGCTCTTACTTCCATAAGCTTAATAGCATTGTTCTTAACTCAAGCTGAAACCCCAGGAAACATTCAGTTTTCTGTGAAACATTTATCATTTAAAGGAAAAAATTCTAAGCTAGGCAGTGGTGGCACACGCCTTTAATCCCAGCACTCAGGAGGCAAAGCCAGGTGGATCTCTGTGAGTTTGAGGCCAGACTGATCTACAGAGCGAGATCCAGGAAAGGCTCCAAAGCTACAGAGAGAAACCCTGTCTCAAAAAAAAAAAAAAAAAAAAAGAAAAGAAAAAGAAAAAATTCTTAGAAGTTAAAAACCCGGCATACCAAATTAAAGTAAATAAAAAGAAAACTGAATCAAGCTGGGTGTGGGGTGGGAGTGCACATGCTCTCGAGGGCCTGTTCAAGTCATCCTCAGCTACACTGTGAGCTCAAGGCCAGCCTCGGCAACATCAGACAGTCTCAAAATTCCAAAAGCATCTCTTAGTTCAATTCCCAGCACATTTAATGTATTTCTTATAAAATCACTCTAAAAAGAAGGTTAAATAACTGGGTGTAGTGGTACAATATGCCTTTAATCTCACAACTCAGGAGGCAGAGGCAGGTGGATCCCTGTGAGTTCAAGGCCAGCCTGGTCTACAGAGTGAGTTCCAGATCAGCGAGGGCATAGTGAGGAACCGTCTCAAAAGCCAAAACTAAACAACCGAAGGTACTCACGGTTCTACACTGGTCTATTTTTCCAGATAAAATCTTTAGTCCTTCCAACACGATCAACCCGGCAATCACTGCATTAGTAGTAGCGATAGCAGGAATGATGTTCCCCGCCATTGCTAGAGGACAGAAAGACAAACAAACATGTTTAGTTGTCAAAACAGAAAACTCTGCAGGGGTTTGTTGATGATACAACCAAAGTACAAACAACTTACACTTTATATCAAATCTGCTCTTCATATTCATGCTGAAAATGTGCATCCTGAGGTTTGCGGCAGAAGTGACAAAATCCATTGCTGGTGGGTCGTCCTGCCAGGAACACAAATCACAAGGCCAATCACAGCCATCTCACTGCGTTACCTTCCAATCAGCCACATCTGCACATCTGTAATGTCGCAGACACACAGCCAGAACAAGGGGTGTTTTGCTCCAGAGGCGGGACAGCTGTGGCCGGCCTCACAGGAAGTAGCATGGAGGCTGACTGTGTAGGGAAAGGGGCTCATCAGGTTCTCCAGTCCAGGAAGAGTCTGCCAAGAACACTAACAACCACCATGCGTGCTAGGAAAGCATTCCCGCTTAAACAAATGCACTGGTGAACTGGAAGGATGGCCCAGTGGTCAGTTAGAAGCACTTGCAGCCCTTACAAAGAACCAGAGTTCAGTTCTCAGCACCCATTTTCCAGGAGACTCAATCCTGTCTTACCCATGTGCAAGCACAACAATTATACACATCAAACAAAAAATGAAAGCATCTTTGAAAAACAAAACCAAATGCACAGAGGCTATGTGTACAGCCAAACACCTTTTTCATTGAAGGAAGCCCTTTCTGGGTCCATTAGTAGTGAGGTTGCTAGATACACAGAGAATCTAGGCAAGGACAACCTGTTTAGCCTTGCTGAATCTCTGCTAAGTCCTGGCAGCAAGGCCTTTCCCAGATGTGGCTGTGAACTCACAGGCTGTAAGTCTCTTTACTGTGTAAAGCTAGAGCAGAACAGATGTCCATGTCCAGGCTGGCCTGGAGAACTCAGATTTGCCTGCTGCCTATTCCTCCTGTGTGCTGGGATTAAAGGTATGCACTAACATGCCCAGCTTAGCGCCTTAGGGCCATTTTCCCACGAGTAATGAAGAGCCCAGAGGTGGCTTCTGCCATATACAGCACATGCTCTTGAGTGAAGCAAAGGCTGCAAGAGCTTGGCCTCAGCTCCTCACGTACCCAGTTCAAACCCAAAAGCAAAATGCTACTCCCCGGCCTGATGGTCTCTACCTTAACTTTTTTTTTTTTTTTGAGATACGGTCTCACTACATATCCCTGTCTATCCTGGAACCTACTATGTAGCTCAGCCTAGCCTCGAACTCACAGAGATCCATCTGCCTCGGCTTCCCAAACACTGGGACTAAAGGTATGGGCCATCATGTCGGGCCATCTCCTCCTATTTTGGTAAGTTCTTGAGTGAGAAGTAGCTGCCTCGCTCTGTGAATGCCTTTATTCTTTCTTTTTTTACTTTTTTCGAGACAGGATTTGCTGTCCCTCCCTCCCACCCCAATGTTGGAATTAAAGGTGTGTGCCACCATGCCCAGCTAGATGCCTTTATTCTTAAAGAAATGGCTTGTGGGGCTGGAGAGATGGCTCAGAGGTTAGAGCACTGGCTGCTCTTCCAGAGGACCTGAGTTCAATTCCCAGCACCCACATGGTGGCTTACAGTTGTCTGTAATGGGATCTGATGCCCTCTTTTGGTGTGCATGAAGACAGAGCACTCATCTACATAAAATACATGAATAACAAAACAAAACAACCAAACCACCCCATCTCTCAGGAACTGGCTGACACCATGAGGGGCAGTCATGAAGGCAGCAGTGTTCAGGTCCATGAGCGCCTTTTTGGCCCCAGGGAACAAACAGAATCTTTCCAAATGGCTAGAATAACAACAAAGAAAATATTTTAAAACCTACCATTTCTATCACACAAACCAAGAGACTAGTGTTTAGAAGAATTTCAAAAATCTAAATCCACCAGCTTTGTGTTAGATTATCTGATTCAACCGAAGTTTCAACGTTCGTGCATAGTTATCTGAGGATTCTAAAACTGGCCAATCATTTCTCCTCACTTTGAGACCCATAGCAATCTTTCCTTTCCTTCCCCTGCTGGGGATGAACCCCAGGGCCCCACGCATGTCAGGCAAGTGAGCATCCCAGCAAAGAGCCACAGACACATCTCAGGTCTCACAGTAAAGTGCTGGCACAATAGGAATAAACAAACTGTCACGTAATCGGTTTTACCAGCAATTCAAATGTCAGTTAAACAGTGAACTTCTACTACAATTTCAACTTTAAAAACAAATGCATCTTCCCTGGGAATGCAGCTCAAATGGAGAGCAGCCTTCTAGCAAACGAGAGGCCGAGTTCGATCTCCAACATTACATAACTGACGGGGAGGAAGCAAGGTCAGGAGATCAAGGTCACCCCCAGCAACAGAGGGAGACTGAGGCTAGCTTGCACTAGAGACCCTCTCTCAGACACAACAAGACCAGGCTTACTCTACAGGCTGGGACGACCTCAAACATGATGATTTACCTCAGCCTCCCAAGTGCTTGGACTATAGGTGTGGGCCAGGCCTGGCTTTGCTCTCCCAGGCTTCTGAAAGAAAACTCTATCCACTTCAACAGAAAGGCAATCTCAGAATTGAATATGACAGCACATGCTTTTCAACTGTTAAGGCTAGCCTGAGCCACACAGTGCTCAACTATCGTTGACAATTCAGTCTCTGGGGTGGGGGTGGGGAACGTATTTTTAAGGTCAAATCAGGCAGATGAGCTGTTGCCTCCCAAAGCAGAGGACTTTATATCTGTTTTTCGTTCTTTCTTTCTTTTTTTTTTAAAAGATTTATTTATTTATTATGTATACAACATGTATGCCTGCAGGCCAGAAGAGGGCACCAGATCTCATTACAGATGGTTGTGAGCCACCATGTGGTTGCTGGGAATTGAACTCAGGACCTCTGGAAGAGCAGTCAGTGCTCTTAACCTCTGAGCCATCTCTCCAGCCCCTATATCTGTTTTTCTAACTCAAACATCCCGCTGGGATAAATCATTTTCTAGTCAATAGAACACAAGCCATGAGCGCATTACTAGAAGCATAGAAAACTCATATTCTAATTTACAACTGGAGAGGAAAATATTCAAACAAGGCAAGCAACACCCCAAGTTGTTAGCCTTTCTTACAGCACAGGAACCACAAGTGAGATACGTAAGTGACTGACACATTTCAAAACAAACCTTATCCCATACGAGCTCAGCTCCATCTCCCTTTTCTGCTAAATGAACTCTCAGAGTCTCGATGCTTTTGGAAAACAGACTTGCATAGCTCTTCACATCGAGAACCTGCTGGTCTTTCAAACCCAACTGGGGCTCGTTTTGCTGATCGGATGCATCTGCTTCTCCTCCTAAAAAAGAGTAAGAATACTTGTTAAACACCTCATTCTACCTTGGTCTATTCAATAGATTCAACTGCTGGCCATTAAGATGTGACAACAAGAAACGAACTCTATTGGGTAGTTATCACTACCAGTGTGTGTGCAAGGAGACTGTTGAAGCAGGGGACTGCCTAAGACCATGTCAGGATCTCGTGCGATTTTTTGGAATATTCAAGAATATAATGGCAGGGCTGGAGAGAAGCTAGCAGTTAAGAGAACTGGCTGCTCTTCCAGACGACCCAACACTCTCTTCTGGCCTTGGTGGGAACCTACACCCATGTGCACATAACCATATAGTGGAAAAGTAAACATAAAAGAAAAAGGTAAAAATCATCTTTTGCCCGAGCTGTCAGTCATGCTTCCATCTGCCCAACATTACACAATGTCACTGCTGAGTGCTGCTACGTGTCACTCAGGGACCTCTAAGTTCAGTCTTGCTGTGAGCTGCAGCACAGTTCAGATAAAGAAAACACAGGATGCCAGTGAGAAAGAAGTCATTTGTACAACTGGTTTTTTTTTTTTTTTTAAAGATTTACTTATTTATGTATACAGCATGTATGCCTGCAGGCCAGAAGAGGGCACCACATCTCATTACAGATGGTTGTGAGCCACCATGTGGGTGCTGGGAATTGAACTCAGGACCTCTGGAGGAGCAGTCAGTGCTCTTAACCTTTGAGCTATCTCTCCAGCCCTGTACAACTGTTTTATTTCCTTGACTATAATTTTTTTTAAAGATTTATTTATTTATTATGTACACAGAAGAGGGTGCTAGATCTCATTACAGATGGTTGTGAGCCACCATGTGGGTGCTGGGAATTGAACTCAGGACCTCTAGAAGAGCAGTCAGTGCTCTTAACCTCTGAGCCATCTCTACAGCCCCCTAATTTTTAAAAATGTATTTCTAAGTTAAATCTTAAAGAAATAATCTCAGGAGTACAAAGGCAGATTTGTACATATACCCACAACACTTCAGGAATAATGAAATCACAATTTCCTAATCATTGACAGTTTAAAAGAGAGAGAGAGAGAGAGAGAGAGAGAGAGAGAGAGAGAGAGAGAGAGAGAGAGAACAGCCAGCTTATAAAAGCAGGACTGCAGCTCCTGCTCTGGGGTGTTTTGTCTAATGACTTTTCTCTTTATAATTAGCCCAACCACTCAAACACACACATGCTTTAGCTGACAGCATCCCATGGTATGTGAAGGACTAGCTGCATTCTCATTCTCTCATTCTCTCCCCTCCCCCCCCCCCCCACGGGTCAGGGTTTCTCTGTGTAGAACCCTGGCCGTCCAGGAACTCACTCTAGCCCAGGCTGGCCTCAAACTCACAGAGATCCACCTGCCTCTGCCTCCCGAGTGCTGGGATTAAAGGCGTGCGCCACCACCAGTGACTAGCTGCACTGTTTACCTTGACTCTGCACTTCCGCCCAGTCCAGTGGAACTGGAGGTTTCCTCTTGCGCCAGAGTTTGTCCATTGTCAGCAGATACCTAATATCATCTTTAAAAAGCTGAAATAAACAAACAAATCCCATGAGTCCTATAGAGCCCAAGTTCATTACAAACAGATCAAATTTTGCTGAGTTACTATAATGATACCATGAAAGCAGGTTTAAAGGCATGGCATATATAGGCAGAGTAACAATTTTCAACACCACCATAAAAGTTCAAATATTTGGAGAATGCAGGGCAATGTTACTCTCAGCTCTGCTGACCACCCAGGCCCTCCTACCTACCCCGCCAAATCACAAATCAGTCTGAAACACAGTGACATAAACTAAAGGACTCAGTCAAACACACCAGCACCCTGTCTCCAAAAACAAACAACAACAAAACACACCAGCTCTGCTTGAATTCAATCCAGTTTCTCAATACTGTTTTGAAATACTACGTGCTTAGAGGGTTTGTGTTCCACTTCTGCCCCTTTCATCTTGGGGTGGGGTTAGTAAACATCTTGAAGTTATAAAGAGTCAATAAGAGCTGCCCGGCGGGGGTGGCCCACATCTGCAATCCCAGCACTCAGGAGGCAGAGTCAGGCAAATCTACAGAGTAAGTTCCAGGACAGCCAGAGCCACACAGAGAAACCTGTCTCAAACCTCCATTCCCAACACCCATTGAAAAAACCAAAACAAAACCAAAAACTCCCTGATCCACAAAGTTGAGCTTTGGTATATCAGTAATCTGGTCTGGTCAGTTCCCTATTTGGGGCAAACTGATGTTTCTGTCTCCCTCAGAATAGTATCACGTAACAATTTGGAGCCCATGTAAAGGCAGAAGGACAAAACTCCACAAAGTTGTCCTCTGATCTCCATATGAGCACCATGGCATATGTGTACCCTTCTAAATACATTACATTAAAACAAACAAACAAACAAACAAACAGTAAACCTAACCTTGGTGAAAAGTTTAACTGGATCATATCCGGTTGACTTAGCCCATTCCTTAGTGGAAATACGCTTAATATCTCCATCTTCATTAGAAGCTCTGGCTCTGGCTTCAGCTTCTGTTGGCTCCCCTACAAAGCAAGCATCGTATTTCAATGTACAATTACATTCTCACCTGAGGCAGTCACTCAATGGGAGGCAGCTATATGTAACACATTCAGATAACAGGACAGTAACGTGAGTACCAGTGTGGTTTTGGTTTGTTTGTACCACCACTGCTCTGTGGCCTGAGTTTTTTTCTAATTTAAGTTTTATTTTATATGCACTTGTGGTTTGACCTACATGTATGTATGTACACCAAATGGCTAACTTGCGCCGATAGAAGACAGAAGATACAAGATCCTTTGGAACTGGAGTTCCAGAAGGTTGTGAACCAACACATGGGTGATAGGAATTGAACCCAGGTCCTCTGGAAGACTAGCCAGTACTCTGATCACAAGCCATCTCTCCAGCCCTGTGCCTTAGTTTCTAATGGGCACATGTGTAACAGCTCAGAGCATGGCCCTATAGATAGAATAGAGTACTGCTCCCAGCCCTAATGATTACATCTGTGAATGTCTTGTCTTGATTCCTTTTCTTTTTTTTCTGGAGTTTTCCAGACAGGGTTTCCCTGTGTAGCCCTCGAACTCACTCTGTAGACCAGGCTGGCCTCGAACTCAGATATCCACCCCTCTGCTTCCTGAGTGCAGGGATTAAAGGCTCAAGCCATCTTGATTTCCTTTCTTACTAGTAAAATGGAACTACTCCTTTGTTAAAAGGTTTAATAACATAATGAGGGGATGGGTGTGGTGGCATACACCTTAATCCTAGCACTCTGGGAGAGAGAAGCAGATGGATCTCTCTGCTTTCCAGGACAATGAGGGTCACACAGAAAGACCCTGTCTCAAAAACAAGCAAAAAAAACCTACCAGCAAACAACAAACCAACAACCCCCTAAAAGCTGGATGATAGGACTGGATGTACATGCAGGCAAAACACCCATACACGTGAAATAATACAAATATTTTTTTCAAAATGCAATGGCACATTAAGCACACAATCTCTAGCACATAATAGCAATCACTGCTGCTCCTTAAGGCACCACCATTAAATGAACAGAGCAAAGGCAACAGCCACTTACAAGAAGCTTCAGGATCGGCTCTGTCAGGAGACACTTCCTGATCGGCATCCTCCTCTCCAAACAGCTGGCTGCAATTTCAGAATAGTGAACGTTTAGGCAAAGGCTTTTGGAACAAATGTTATTATTTTTCCACAAATATGTAAAGTACAATAGTTCAAATGCTTAGCAGGGATATAGTAAACAATTGATGGTTCGCAGCCCATACATAATCCTAAGAGTACCCTGTTTCCTCAGGGACAAGGTTAGATGAGATGCTTGACAATATCTATCAGCCAGGTTTCAAACATTTCAATATTGATACGTGTCAGCAGAGACAGGCAAGCTTCCTTCTTGAAGAACATTTAACACTAGAAGACACTAACAGAGCACCCGCAGCTGGCTACTCCACAAGTATACATGGCCACACATGCCCAAGGTCACCACCTTAGGAGAATAACACACTTTTTACGTTTTTTTTTTTCCAGAGCTGAGGACCAAACCCAGGGCCTTGCGCTTGCCAGGAAAGCACTCTACCACTGAGCTAAATCCCCAACCCTGGCACTTTTTACTCTTATGGAAAAGAAAATAATACTAAGCTGTTAAGCTAAGATTCCTCACCAGCCAAGTTACCCTAAAACTGGTTTGCTCTCACAGGCAGAGGCACCCAACCCTTCCTCAGGGAGATGACTTAGCTACCTTGGTGGAAGCCTTTCATGTTCCCCCACAAAGAAGAAAACCCTAAAATCAAGAAAACCCCTTCTGGTCATACTGTCTAATCCCAACAATACTGTCAAAGTTTCACATCCCTCTAGACTGCCTGATTGGGTCTTCCATTGAGTGTGACATATCTACCCATGCTAGTCTGTCAAGTTAGTGTGTTAAAAGTGGGGTCTCCATCACTCGGGCAAACACTCCTGCCCACTGAGCTGCATGCTCCATATCTCACACCACCCTTTGTGGAGGTTTTGCTGTTGGTCACGACAGGGTCTTACTATGTAGTGGAACTCGCTATGTAGACCAGGTTGGCTTTGAATCCAGAGATCCACCTGCCTCTGTCTCGAGTGCTGGTTTAGGCGTGTACCACCGTGTCCGATTTTGACCACCCATACTTTCACTGGTTTTAGGAACACATTTTCGATCCCCAACTTCAGGCAGCTGCAAACCCTAAGTCTCCCTCCACAACAGGCGGCCCTGAGTCACTGGCTGTCTTCCGATGCCAGGCACACGACACTTTCTCACAGCAACTCCTTTCCCTTGTAATGCCTCTGATGGCTTTACAAATCCATTTACTTTCTTTTCACTGGCATTTTGCCTGTACGTATGTCTATGTAAGGGTGTCAGATCTTGGAGTTAGAGATAGTTGTTAACTGCCATGTGGGTGCTGAGAATTGAACCCCAGTCCTCTAGAAGAGCAGACAGTGTTCTTAACCACTGAGCCATGTCTCTAGCTCTCTTTCCATGTCTTAAAAAGTTGTTCCCAAGGCTGGAGAAGACATGGCTCTGTGGTTAAGAGCACTGACTGCTCTTCCAGAGGACCTTGCCTTACCTCCCACACCCACACGGGGAATCTGACCCACTCTTTTGAATGAGGACCCCAGGCATGCACATGGTGCCCATAACATACGTGAAGGTAAAACACTTCATATACTTAAAATAAATCCTAAACTAAGAAAATGGTTCCTAGACTTTTATTCCACCCAGATTTACATATATCACAAAGAAATTTTCCTCACAACGATACCAACTACACTCAAAGATTTTGCTTTAAAGATTTGTTTATTTTGCCGGGCGGTGGTGGCGCACGCTTTTAATCCCAGCACTCGAGAGGCAGAGTCAGGCGGATCTCTGTGAGTTCGAGGCCAGCCTGGTCTACAGAGCTAGTCCAGGACAGCCAGGGCTACACAGAGAAACCCTGTCATGAAAAACAAAACAAAACAAAAAAAAAAAACAAAAAAACATTTATTTTGGTTTTCTTTAAGACAGGGTCTCACTATGTAGTCCTGGCTGTCCTAGAACTCCCTATGGGTAGAGACCAGGCTGTCCTAAAGCTCAGAGATCTGCCTGCCTCTGCCTCTGCCTCTAGAGTGCTGGGATTAAAACACAAATGAGTCTTTTGCCTGAACGTGTGTCAGCGCACTGCATGTGTTCCTGTGAGGCTGGAAGAGGACACTGGACCCCCTGGTACTAGTTACAGACCTCTGCAACCCCAGCGTTTAGGAAGTGGGAAGATCAGGAGTGCATGGTCATCTCCAACTACGTGGCATGCATGTCCCAGGCCAGTCTGGGCTACAGGAGACCCTGTCTCAAGGGAAAAAAAAGGAAGGAGGGAGTGAGGAGAACACACACGCTCTTAGGGAAATGTGCAAGTAGTTATTTACTTAGCAAGAAGTGCAGGTACAATTACTCAGACACACTGTCCTCAAAGAAGACCTCCACTCCTTGGAGCTGGCTGCCCGGGGCTCCCTGCTACACTGTTCAGTGCATATCGGCAGGGGGAGCAAAGCTCAGACACCTCAGCTACGTTACCAAGGCCAGCACAGCAGTAACAGATGATGCTGACAGCATCTGCCCTTGGCATGTGGGACAAACAGCATCTTTTTCCTGTTGTCATCCTCTCAATACCCAGTCTCACAAGGAAAACCAGACAAACCCCAACAGCAGGTCACTATGCTGACCTGGTCCTGAAAATCACAAGAGTCACCCAACACATAGAAAATCTAAGAAATGAACAGCCAAGAGCTAGAGACATGACGACTCAGGAGGTGTCCAAGACAGGATCCCAGAGGTGAGAAAGGATATTATGTAAGAGCTACAAAACATCAAGAAAACTTTTTTTTTTTTTGGTTTTTCAAGACAGGGTTTCTCTGCTCTGTGTAGCCCTGGCTATTCTAGAACTCAATCTGTAGACCAGGCTGGCCTTGAACTCAAGAGATCTGCCTGCCTTTGCCTCCCAAGAGCTGGGATTAAAGATGTGTACCACCAATGCCTAGCAAGAAACTTTCTAGTTACTAATGTTATCAGCTTTGGTTCCTTAGTCTTCAAGTATATATCAAATTAATGTAAAATGTTAAAGGGGAAATTGGGCAGCACACACCTTTAATCCCAGCACTCAGGAGCCAGAAGCAGGAGGATCTCTGTGAGTGTGAGGCCAGCCTGGTCTACAGAGTGAGTTCCTGGACAGCCAGGGCTACACAGAGAAACCCTGTCTCTTAAAAAAAAAAAAAGTGTTAAAGGGGATCTGCGCCTGGGAACCCTACTACTGTGCCAGCACTGTGCTCCCTGTCAGCTCTTACCTACTCAGGCTCCCTGAGCTGGTAACCAAATTTGACAGTTTCTTAGTCCACCTCATTCTTCTCATTCCAGCGGTTTTGTCAACTCTGCTGGGGTACACCTCGTCAATGCTCAGCGTTTCTTCAGTAAGTAACCTGTAGCCTTCCTTCTAACTACCATATTCAGGCATCTAGCAAGTTCCAGGATGGTATTTTTCACTATCGTTAGAGTTGGTTGTGGATGGTTAAGGATCCTAACCAGGGCCTTGGGCATACCCGGCCCCACTACAAATTTTAACTCCACTGTGATTTCTTCTTTAGCCAATAGGGTATTTATAAGTATGTTTTCATATTTCCAAATATATATATTTGTACAAACTTAGTTGTATGCCTGTGTCCAATACCAGACTAAACATCCAAAACTTCATCTACAGCATGCAAAGAATGTTGTCAGAATTAACCCAGGAAACCACTCGAGTCTCTTCACCATATTTAACCATTACAAATATAACCTTTTAAGACCGTTTAAGTAAAAATGACCTCGTGTTCCATGATCAGCTCTGAAAACAAGCCAGGGATACATAACTCTCTTACTTGAACAAATACTTTGCCCAAACGATGCAGTGAATAGGTTCAGAAGGTGTGTTCCGAATCGTACAGCCAGGGAATGTTCTCTGCGTTGGCTTAGGATGACATTCGTAACACTCAGTTACACCCTATAATGGCAGGGCACAAGAAAGCAGTTATTCCACGGTGGCTATAAGGTAGTGCAATTGCAGAAACTGCATTCCCTCATTTACATTCCAACTGGGTTTTTGTTGTCAAGAAAAATTTAAAATATTGGTGACTGCAAAATCCTTACCGTACATAAGAATCCAGAATCATAATACAAAGGCTAAATCAAGTGACCACAGTCAAAGCTAAGGCGGAACCAGTACTCCCAATTCCCAAACAACGCAAATCCAGAAAGAAGAAAGTACCACAGTACACCACCAAGTCAGAGAATTTTTACTTTTGATTTCACCAAGCAACAAAAAACTACAGGGAGCCAGGTGATGCACCCCTCTAAGATCCCAGCACTCAGGCTGGGTAGGACAATATATCTCTGAGTTGAAGGCCAGCCAGGTCTACAGAGCAAGTTCCAGGACAGCAAGGGTTATGTAGAGAAACTCTGTCTCAAAAAGAAAAAAAAGGGGGTGGGGGGTGGGGACAAGGTATCCCCATTGTGGGACCATCACATGAATCTCCCTTTATCCTCAGCATGTCTCAACCTCAGCCTTCACTCGGGAGCATAAAAACAACGTAACAGTAAGTTAAAGAACCAAAACCCACAAAGGCTGCTTTTATAAATTAAATGCGCATTCAGGATCTCCTCCATCTTCCAACAAAGGTCTCGGATGAAGCCACTGACAAGCGTCACACTGTGGAGGAGAACTCCTGCCTTGGTGCAGCAGACTCAAGAAACCTCCACTACATTCTATACGCACTGGCACACCACCTCTACCACCTCTGGAGACGGGCACAGAATAAGCTTCCAAGATCAACAGCTAAAAGAAAGAGCCATGCTTTGTAACATAGATACCCAGTCCAAAACAATACCAGACAAACCAGGCCGCTTTAAGCATTTTTAAAAAGGAACTCTTCAAATGTAGATTTTAATGGCTACTTCCTGAAGGAGCTAAGAACAGATCTGAAGAACAAACTAATCCATCCCTGAACTTTATAAAGCTAGGTTAAAGATGCACACCACCTACTTCTGTTCTTTCGTTTTTACTAAAACGCTTAAAATACGTCACAAATCCACCGAAGCATCAGTTCTCTTCAGAGCTGTACACCGGATTCCTCTAGGTAAAAATGAACACCAGTGATCTCGAGTTAGGATTGGTTATTACCTCATTCTACAACTGAACTAGACTCCCAAGCCCACAAGCTAACCATCGACTTCTTACATGTATTTAGTGTGTGTGTGCATGCACAGGAGCACCACAGCACCTGTGTGGAAATCAGAGGACTCATGGGAGTGTTTTCTCCTTCTAACACGTGGGTCCAAGGGCTCAGACCCAAGCTGTCAGGCTTAGCAGCAAGCGCCCACTGAGCCATCTCACTGGCCCCAAGGTAACTTTGGATTGTTTTGAGACAAGATCTCACTATGTATCCCAGGCTGGGCTGTTGTAATTTCTGGAAGTCTGATTACTGCCTATCATCTGTAACATGACACAAAGTCCCACAACAACTAAGAATTTTTGTACAGTTTGTCATGTCAGTCAAAGGATTTTTGTTTGTTGGTTTTTCAAGACAGGGTTTCTCTGTGTAGCCCTGGCTGTCCTGGAACTTGCTCTGTAGACCAGCCTGCCCTTGAACTCACAGAGATCCACCTGCCTCTGCCTGCTGAGTGCTGGGATTAAGGCGTGCACCACCACACCTAGAAGGATTTTAATAGGTAAGTTAAATGAAACAACATGGCAAAGTCAAAGCTCTCTCCCTCTTGCCTTTAGTGCACCTCCAGCTTTATTTGAGGGTGGAGGTTTTCTGAACTGAATGAACCTACCCAGGGACCCACAAACCACCCTGTCTTTTTCCTTTTTTTTTTTTTTTTTTTTAAAGATTTATTTATTTATTATGTATACAGTGTTCTGTCTGCCTATGTGCCTGCAGGCCAGAAGAGGGCACCACATCTCATTACAGATGGTTGTGAGCCACCATGTGGGTGCTGGGAATTGAACTCAGGACCTCTGGAAGGGCAGCCAGTGTTCTTAACCTCTGAGCCATCTCTCCAGCCCCCCACCCTGTCTTATACAGCATGAAATCTCCATATGTTGGATGCTGGCCTGCTTATACTATATACATCCGAAGTTTCTGTCCTTCCTAGGTCTCAAGTAAATAGGTGGAAAATAAGAACCAAGTGTTTCTTCACCTTCTTGATAGTGGTCACTTGTCCAAGATAACCAGCAGTCCCACTTTCAATGAGAGGCACGTCAGCTGCCAGACACATTCTATTTACATGGTTTCGGGCAGCTGAAAGAAAAACACTAGTTAGTGAGTTTCTGATGACACCAACAAGTTCAAGATGACAATTGCGCAAACATTTCTTGCCTTCAATAAAGCACATGTTCACCATGACTATGGTGAGGATAACTCAACCATTTTTGTCTGCAACACTGGGCTACATCCTTGGCCAACGACATGCCATTACCGGACACTCAGCAAAACCAAAAACTAAGGAATTTACATTGTGAATTTAGTCTAGAAAAGGACTCTTAGAAATGATTCCCAAGTGCCAGAGCAGGTGCACCTGTCTGGTCTGACATGAAGCCCTGGTTTGACTCAAGGCACTTCTAAAACATCAAGGTAGGATTGGAGAGATGGCTTGGCAGTTAAGAGCACTGGTTGCTCCTCAGAGACCCCTGGGTTCAATTCCCAGCACCTACATGGTGGCTCACAACTGTCTGTAACTCCAGTCCCAGGGGCTCTAGCCTCTTCTTTTGGATCCCTTGAGCACCAGGTCAGCACATGTTACACAGACATACATGCAGAAAAAACACCAACTCACGTAAATAAATAAATTTAAAGAAAAAACACCAAAATCATTAGGACAGCAAAGTGTGAGCTGAGCAAACTATTCTATCCACTCCTCAACACGTCACCATTCTATCATCAAGTAATCCGTGGCAGTGGAGGAAGGGATGGACACTAACTAACTGGGAACCATTAAGGAAGTTTAGGGTTAGGAGACAAAAGATGGGGCATGTTATAAGAGTCATTAGGTTTCCAATGTTTTTCCCTGTTAGTAATTACTATACACACTTTGCAGCACTATTTTTCCCCCGAGACAGGGTCTCACTATGTAGTCCCTGGCTGATCTGCAGCTTGTTACGTAGGGCTGACTGGCCTCAAACTCACAGAGATCCACTTGCCTCTGCCTCCCCAGTGCTGGGATTGAAGAAGTGCCCACCATGCCTGGCTTTCCAGAAACAAATTCGTTATACCTACAAGGATCTTATCTAGGATCCTGTGGTACAGGTACAGCTGGAACAATTCTAGAGCCATAGCCTTTAACTAAAACAGCCTACACTAGGCCTGCTGTACGGCCTGCAATCCAGCCCCTGGGAGGCAAAAGCAGAATGGATCCCAAGAGTTCAGATCATCCCCAGCTCCTCAGCAAATCTGAAGACCCTGTCTCAAGACAGAGCAGGACAGCTGGCACCTCACTGCCTTACCCTAAGGCACTTTAAAAATTGCCTGGCGCTCTGGCCCATCTGGATTGTGATCATCCTGAGGGACGCCCAGGGATTCACATTTCCTAGATCTATGCACAAATCAAGACATACTGCAACAACCTGAAACAGAAGCAGTCATACTCTGCAGAATCTTTTTTTTTTTTTTTTTTTTTTTTTTTGGTTTTTCGAGACAGGGTTTCTCTGTGTAGCTTTGCGCCTTTCCTGGGACTCACTTGGTAGCCCAGGCTGGCCTCGAACTCACAGAGATCCACCTGGCTCTGCCTCCCGAGTGCTGGGATTAAAGGCGTGAGCCACCACCGCCCGGCTCTGCAGAATCTTCAATGCCCTTCTAACTATACCTTCTGGTAGAATAGCAAAGCGGGTGATAGCTGACTGTGCAGGAAAAAAATATAAAATCAGTCCTAGAGAAAACAGCCATCACACCAGAGACTGAGGCAGGAGGATTGTGACTGGTTTGAGGTCAGTCCGGGGAACATAGTGAGTTCCAGACTGGCTTGGCCAATGGACAGTCACACACCCATAAAGCCCCACCTATTCCCATTTCCTTTGGGTCTTTTAAGTTCTAACTCATACTTGGACACTAAATCTCTAACCAGCTCTGACACGGGGAAGAGGGGAAACGAGATGTGCAACGTATTAAAAACATCTTACCTCTGTTATCTAACGCGTTCATAACCAATATAAACTGTCGAAAAAACTCCACATTATATTCTGGGCTGGAAAGCAAAACAAAAAGTCACCAAAACTGGCCTCTTGTATGATTTTCTCAGTATCATAAATAGAGTCCCAAGAAGGACAAATAACTGTAAAAATAACTGTGGGTGGGAAGTATATGCCATAGACACAGGAAGGCTGACATTTTCCTAACACAAGCATATTTTAAAGGAACTATTCTCAAATTTCTCTCCTTTCTGACCAGCAACCTAAGGCACCAGAACAAACCCTTAAACTGGCAGAAAGCTGGCACAACCTCACCAGTGCCCTGCTCCCCACCCCGCCCCCTTCTCGGGGTAGCAAGTGCCTGGGAACATACAAGGAACACATTCCCAGGATCCGCTAGGCCTGCAGTTTCACCTCACGTGGTCACAATCGGGCAGGGTTCAGGCCCCTTGGGGCTCTGCTTTTAGCAGCACTGGGAAAGCAGCAAGGGGTAGGAGGCCATAGGCAGGTCTACAGAGCAAACACCCAGAGAACTAGAAATAGCCCAAGAAACAAGTGCCTTGAGAAAGTGTAAGGCTCTCTCTAATTCTAGTACTTCACATAGGAACTACTTTTACTACCAGCTGCGTGCGTGTGTGGTGGGCTTAGACTCATAGATCTCTGCTCTAACACCTCCTTAAAGACAGACTTATCTATCATTATTGAGGTAAGTGCAGTCAAACACCATCACTATACACAGCATCAGAAGATCCTCAGGCATGAAAGTACAGTCATTTCTAAGTTTCCGAGTAACTTTCTCACTGATATTAAAACATCTCTTATCTAAATAATCCAAATGCACACGAACTGGTAAAAGCAATGCCACTGATGTGGGCACAGACTTATCATGTTGTAAGTATTCTAGAAGTTATCTTACAAATGCAGAATGATCCAGGGCTCACATAAATAAAAACATCTCATACTTTAAAGGGTTAACTAAAAATTCACAGCAAACAGCTTTGAACAGAATGGTGTGCGTACTTCATGATGCTGTCATGGTGAGCCTCGATATTAGCTTGGGGGTGGAACTGGAGCACACTTTCTTTGGCGACCTGGAAAAACCAACAGTAAATTACTGTAACGTTTTTGTTGACACTGGAAATCTGACATACACATGGTTACTTCACTTACTTATAACATGGTAATCTTATTTATACATAAAAATGTGGTTAAGGTTTCATTAAGTATATACATACTCATAAAATTAGTTTTCCCTGCATGTGACCACTTCTATGTGAATGGCAGACTTCAGAGAAGACATTGTGGGCTGGGGCTCTCTAACTCAGAGGTAGAGCGCGTGTGTACCCCCAGCAGTACAAAAGGAAACTAAACTGCAATAAGCAGTGTTACTCCTTCACTTAAGGGCCTATTACTAGCCAGCCAGGTTAGCCTGACTACAAAGACAGCGGTGTAGAAAGACCACTATTGGAGGAAGAGTGAGCTTCGTCTAAAAAACTGACACAGGCAAATACCTGTGGGGAAGGCTGCAATCTAAGAAAATGGTAAGTCAGTGCAATGGTATGTATGGGAGGGACGGGGCTGGAAGAAAACAAACAAAATAAACAAAAACAAAACAAAAAAGAACAAGACCTTTGACCCCACCAACCCAGGAAGAATATTCAAAGGGGAGCATCTTTTCTAGCTACACAGAAGCTGGCCTCTGAGATGCAAAGGAGCAAACTTAAATATGAAGAGATACAAAAGACTCCTCAACTACAGGATTCAGGATTCATTTCCTTTCAGAACAAAAAGGGGAGAGTGTGGGCTACTCTTACTGCTTTCACTCTTCAGGATCTGAAGCTGAAGAGCTGGGCTTGTGTGGTGAAGGCTCAGGGGGTAAACACATGTACTGTCCCCATCACCCGCATTCAATCCCTGGGACCACCCAGCTGTCCTCTGACGGCCACTCCGAAGCAGCGGCGTGCACGCGTGCCCCGCACAAAATAAGTAAACAAAATGTTAACCACGGGGAGAGAGGGAGAGAGTGCTTCATCTGCTTTCTCCCTCTACAGGGAAAGTTTGTTGACTCAAAGCTTCATCGTCAAAGGGATCTAAATACAACATGGGAAAGTTACCTGAGCCTTGGATCTTCCAACATGTTTCTTTTGAAATAGGAACTGTCTGTTGAGGTTGCTGACATCAATAGTATCCAGATCAATCTACAAATGCAGAAACCCAGATAAATCACAATGTTTGAGAAACATCACTATCTTCGGCATTCATAACCCAGAACTTACTAGCTAGCAGAGAAAGTGCTTCTCCGGACAGTCACACCCGAATTGCTAAAGTTACATTTAAAGTATATGGGAAGAACAGTATCAATGTCAAAGGTAACCCCAAGAAAGCATCAAGGATGGCTAATTTTCTTGTTTAATCCTATTTCAGGGAATTTTTTAGGGAATTCCTTAAGAAGCATAAAAGCTTTGGTTTATTTAAAAAACAAAATTTTCCAAGAGGCAAGGTGGTGCACTCAGATATATCTGTGAGCTGGAGATCAGCCTGGTCTCTATAATGAGGTCCAGATCAACTACGGTTACATATTGAGGCCCTGACTCAAAAGATAGATAAATAAAATAAAATAAAATAAAGGCAAAAGAGACAGAAGGCATTAAAATGGCTGTCCTGCCAGCTACCAGGACTTGGGTTCGATCCCCCAGAACCTACATTAAAACAAGCTGAGCACAGTGGCAAGCTTTGCAATCCCAAAGCCAGGAAGGTGGAGATGGGAGATTCTGGGACTCACTAGCCAGTCATAGTCTAGTAAATTTGGAGAGTTCCAGGGCAAAGAGAGACCCTGTTTCAAAAAAAAAAAAAAAGACAGTGCCCCAGGAACACACCCTAAGTGTCGTCTGGGCTCCACACCCCATCTGTCTGGTTATTTCAGATGTAGTGTAATTTACTGTGCCCCACTGTTTTCATTAAGTGATGTGGTAATCAGATCTGGAAATGTTTGCTGCTTTAACTTCATATACAGATTCACTCAGGATTACTTGAGGGCTAGTGAAGGAAATATCCTACATACGGTTTAAAAACAAAACAAAACCAAAAATTCATGTTTAAAATCTAACCTAGGAGCTGGAGAGATGGCTCAATAGTTAAGAGAGCTGGTTGATCTTGCATAGGACCTGGGGCTCAATTCTCAGCACCTACATTGGTAACACCAGTTCCATGGGATCCAACGCCCCCTTCTGGCCTAAGGGCACCAGGCACAGACACATGTGCAGGCAAAAGGAAAGATTTTTAAATAAAAATAAATTTTAATCTAATTGCTATCTGAAAGAAAAAAAATAAATAGCAGCTACTGTCATTTGCATTCTAGTTCAATAAACTTACATAAACAACAAACAAAATGTTCTCATCATGAAACATCCTAACAGTTGGGGTAGTGTGTGAACAATTACAAAACATATAAGCACTGAAATATCCATTTGTACTTCAAAGTTCATTAGAAAAGTTAAACCAGCCGGGCGGTGGTGGCATACGCCTTTAATCCGCTACAAAAACTACCTTTTAACATAGCATCCAGAGTTACCAGCATACTGGATTTTCTGCGGACTGGAACTGGGTGTGAAACCTAACCAATGAAAACTGCATAGACTCCAGTTGTGCCTCGGCTTACACCCTGACACCTGTAAGTTCATTCCATGTTTCCGCTAAACCGTAAGGCATTTCCAACTCACATCCAAGTTCCAGATAGTATCTCCAACACGTTAACAAATTACAGCGGCTTCCTGTCATTGCACACTAATGCAAAACTGAGAATACAGACAACCAAAAACTTTTTTTTTTAATTTCTTAAGGAAAGGTCTTGCTACGTAGCCCAAGCGGACCTCAAACTCCCGATTGCAGGGATTACAGGTGGTCACCCAATCGCGCAAACCCAAGGGAATATCTTTAACGTCATAAACGACAGCGTCCCATCTGCACTGTGTCCAGCCCAGAGGCACGAGAGCCCCAAAGGAGTTCATCTAGCCACCAGCGGCGTCCCCCCAGGGTAAGTTACTCAACCTCATAGCGTCTTACTTCCCTCATCTGTTAAAAATAAAACGGGATGCAGACAGCACTTGCAACCTGAAGGCCGGTGGCATACTCGAGTGAATGCATGTGTGCACGCCCGGGGTGCTGCTGCTGGTGGCTGCAAGCCGCTCTGTCGCGGGTCGTTAACTTCGAAGTTAGGGGCACGTTCGAATTAAAGTCACAGCATCCACCGGGGTCTCGGCCACTTCCTGCATCCCAGAGTAACTGGGGAAACTGTTTGGCTCTGGAGGCGGCGCGCGCAGGCCCGGGGACCGGAGGCCGGGGCCCAGCGTGTTCACCAATCCGCTCCCGGTGCGGCGATCCTGACCCCCGGCCTCTCGGGCCCCGCCGCCCTGACTCCCGCCCAGAATCCGGGCCCCGCGCCCCGCAGACAGCCCGCCATTCAGCCGGAGCCCGGGCCTCACCAGGTCGATGTGAGAGAAGCCGGTGAGCACCAGGTTCTTGAGCAGCTCACAGCCGATGCCGCCCGCGCCCACCACCAGCACCCGGCCGCCGGACACCGCCTCGGCCAGCTCCCGGGGAAGCCCCCGCGACAGAGCCATGGCGGGACGTCCACGAGCCGCCGCGCAGTCGGAGGCGGGAGAACCCGAGCGGCAGCCGGAAGCCAGTGGGGGAAGGGCGGCGCAGCTTCCGCTCCTGCGCACTGCGGCCGCCGGCCCGCGCCAGGTTGGGTCCTGGAGACACCCTGAGATCTGGGATACCTTCACGCCCGCTTCTACAGGAACACAGACCGGCCTGAGAAGCCTCGCGTCGTCTTTTAACGGCCTTGGTTTGAGCGCCCAAGGAAAACTCCTCATGTAGGGGTTTTAAAAAGTTATGACTCTATATGTAAGGAACATGTGCAAATTAAGAAAATTGTTATCTCGAGGCCGTGGTGGCGCACGCCTTTAATCCCAGCTACCCGGTGACACTCTGCCATGAAAAACAAAACAACAAAAAGAGTACACTCACCAAAGACTCAGGAGGCAGAGCCAGGCGGATCCCTGTGAGTTCGAGGCCAGCCTGGTCTACAGAGCGAGATCCAGGACAGGCACCAAAACTACACAGAAAAACACTGTCTCGAAAAACCAAAAAAAAAGAAAAAAGAAAATTGTTATCCAAGCAATATATATATTGGCAAAGGATAGGACTCGTTTCTTACAAAGAAAGTGGATATTCTGGGCTGAGGATGTTGGGTGTGTTTACCATGCTCAGAGTCCTAGGTTCCAGTCCCATCATCACAAAAAGCAATGTTGGGTGTGGCGGCAGGAGGCAGAGACAGGGGAGTCTCTTGAGAGTTCAAGGCCAGTTTATTAGATAGCCAGTTCCAGGGTATTCTAGGGAGACTCTGCCCCTCACAAACACACATGCTGCACACCAAATAATATTTTCATTTATTATATTATAGTGCTATTATAAAAATACAAAAACGAAACAAACAGTCTGAAATTATGTTAGTGCAAAAGGAATTGTATTAGACAGTAGATTTTTTTTTTTTTTTTTTTTTTTTTGGTTTTTCGAGACAGGGTTTCTCTGTGTAGCTTTGTGCCTTTCCTGGAACTCACTTTGGAGACCAGGCTGGCCTCGAACTCACAGAGATCCGCCTGGCTCTGCCTCCCGAGTGCTGGGATTAAAGGCGTGCGCCACCACGGCCCGGCCTTAGACAGTAGATTTTAAATTATAACCAGGGGGCTGGAAAGATGGCTCAGAGGTTAAGAGCACTGGCTGCTCTTCCAAAGGTTCTGAGTTCAATTCCCAGCAACCACATGGTGGCTCACAACCCTCTGTAATGAGATCTGGTAATGAGATCTGGTGCTCTCTTCTGGCCTGCAGGGATGTGTGCAGGCAGAACATTGTATACATAATAAATAAATAAATAAATAAATAAATAAATAAATCTTTAAATTATAACCAGGGTTGAACACACTTTCATTAGTCAAAATGGGAACATTGTATACATAATAAATAAATAAATAAATAAATAAATCTTTAAATTATAACCAGGGTTGAACACACTTTCATTAGTCAAAATGGGAACGATTACAGTCTGCACATTTTTGTTAGAAGTTTTGTTTTGTGGCAGGGTCTCATGTAGCCCTGACCTGTCCATTCTCACTATGTAGATCAGGGGCTAGCCTTGAACTGACAGAGATCTGCCTGCCTCTGCCTCCTGAGTGCTTGGTGAGTATACTCTTTTTGTTGTTGTTGTTTTGTTTTTCATGGCAGAGTTTCACTGTGTCACCTTGGCTGTCATAGAACTCACTTTGTAGCCCAGGCTGGCCTCGAACTCACAGAGATCTGCCTGCCTCTGCCTCCTGAGTGCTGGGATTAGCAGCATGTGCCACCACCACCCGGGTGTGTGTACTTCTTAGATGTACCTGTTCCCAGAGACTCAGAAAGTGAAAGTGGTTCAAGTTTGGCTTCCAGGAAGGCATTGGAGTTTCTTATCTGCCCAACCACTGAACTGATCATGGCTGGTTGCTATATACCTTCCATTTTTAAAAAAATTTAAATTTTACAAATGTACAGTTGAGTTGATTGAACCTTTTCCTGTATCTTTGACAGCAGCTGGGGCATCTCCACCCTTTGTGTTTCTGGTGTAAATTACTTGGGCTCTGTGCTTTGCAATCAGGTTGAAAAGCCATTTGCTAAGGGACTCCTGCAGGGCTGAGTCTCTGAGACCAGAGCTGGGGTAATAAGGCTACATACAATGGGGAATTTCCTTCCAGTTGTCATATGGAGCTTCGTTAAACAGCATTAGGTGAGTGAGTTCTAGGGGACCTGACACCCTCACACAGACATACGTGCAGGTAAAACACCAGTGCACATCAAGTAAAAATTAAAAAAAACACAGCACGAGGTGCTGGAGCTTCTCCTGAACGAGCCTGGGGACCACACTCCTTTTTGGCCTTGTCCCCAGATTGGCTCACTGGATTTGTCTTTCTTGGCCAACGTTCTGGCATCTTTCTTCTTGTCGTTCTTGGGAAGTGTAGTGAAGCGCAGGGAGCAGTGACAGCCACTGCAGCCTCAGAAGATGCTGGGGAAAGCTTAAATCCACTTTCCATCATGTCAGCAATCCAGCTGAAAACCGTTCACTGTGTAGAATGGGAGAGGCCAGAATGACAACTCGAAACCAGTTTTCAATTTTCAGTCTGCTCATGAGGCACCCACTTATCAAGCTTCTTCACCTTTCCAATTGGACTGTTGACTGAATGTTGAATTCTTTGAAAACCACCCCTGCAGCTGTCAACTCCTGATGTCAGCCATTCCACTCTTCAAGGATCTCATTCACTGCCTCTGCAGAACTCCCTGAGCCACCACTAAGTGGGAGTCAGCCAGCTGTTCCTGAAATACCGCTCTGTGGACTGTTACTTAGCAACCAAATGTGCCATTGATGAGAGTCATCTCTGCTGCTTTGTCACACATCCTGAACTCAGATCACAAAATTACTCTGATCTGTTTGCCTCTGCCTCCTGAGTGCTGGAACTGAAGATGCGTGCCACTACCGCCAGGCTTCAAATCTGCATTTTGTCTAACATAATTTCCAGAATATAAAATAAGCTGCAAGCAAGTCATTAAAAAAAGGGCAGGAAATGCATATCAAAATGGTATACAGCATAGCCACATTTATCAATATACTCCATGGGCTGGAAAGATGGCTCAGAGGTTAAGAGCACATACTGCTACTGTAGAGGACCTATTTCAAGGCAGCTCACCACTGTCTGTAACTCCACCTCCTGGACAGGAACACATACACACACACACACACACACAAACACGCTCTCATACACATAAAAAATAAAAATAAACATTAAAAATATATTCCAATATTAAACAAAATTTCAGCGACGCAAAAACTGCAATTACTTTTGCACCTATCTAATATATACTGTGACTTTAGTCAGCCATTCAGGGCTGGTAACTCTCAAGGCAGGCCAGGTTACAGGAACTCTGATCATCCCCGACTTTTCTGTCTTGGAAGTGGCCATAAAGAAATTCCTGGGGGCTGGAGAGAAGGCTCAGCAGTAAAGAGCACTGGCTGCTTTTCCAGAGGACCTGGGTTCAACTCCCCAGTACCCACATGGCAGCTCACAACTGTCTGCAACTTCAGTTCCAGGGGATCTGACGTCTTTACATCAATGCACATAAAATAAATTTAAATAAATTATTTTTTAAAATAAGAAATTCCCTGATTTACACTGATAGACAGTGTAGACAAATTTCTAAACAGTCTTATTAAATAAGAAACACACCTAACAGCAACTTTGAAATCTTCAAAAGGATGACGGGGGGGGGGGGGGGGGGGGGGGGGGGGGCGGGGCCTGGAGAGATGGCTCAGAGATTAAGAGCACTGGCTACTCTGCCAGAGGTCCTTGAGTTCAGTTCCCAGCAACCACGTGGTGGCTCACAACCATCTGTAATGAGATCTGGCGCCCTCTTCTGGCCTGCAGGAATACATGCAGACAGGAAATTGTATACATAGTAAGTAAACCTTAAAAAAACAACAAATAATTGAAAAATAAAGCCACAGTTTAAGAAAAAGGATGACAGGACCCCACAACGATGATCCCACACAGACTATGATAAAGCTGTTAAGCTGATTACCACCACCGAAAGATCGGCTTTGGACTACAAACTGCTCAGGGCAATTTCAAGATGGCTAGCTGAGATGGTCCAGACTCACAGACTACTTGAGCAAGGACTCGAGACAAGACCTGCACTTTCCCATTATGCAGAGACTGGACAAATGATACAACTAACTCTCTCAGGACTTGACAATTAACACAAAAATTTTCTTCTCAGGATTCCCTAAAGATGTCTTCACCCCCCAGAAAGCAGGAAGTAATTTTAAGAATACGACGCCCTCATTCTCAAGAGGTGGGATATGTGGTTTTTGGTAGTTTGAGTTATGGATATTGTCGTTGTTTATGATGATTGGTTACAAGTTGTTAATTGTTAATGGTAAAAAAAAAAGCGCTAAACAAAGGAGATTAGACACAAGGTTCTTGTTTAAAAAAAAAGAAAAAAGAAGATATAGAAAAGGGTAGCTCATTGAATCTACTCTGAAAAAAGAGAAAATACAGAAATGATAAAAGGTTGATTTACTCAAAAAAAGAGAGAACATGGATATAAGATAAAAAGGGAGATTATTGAGTCTACTTTTAAAAAGGAATGACTTGTTTTAAATAGGATAAGTAATAAAAATTTTTATCTGAATTTGTCAAATGTTAACGGACTGGACATTGTTAATATATTATAATGTAGTATTTTGTCTGAATCTGTCAAATGTTAATGGACTAGAGAGTGTTAAAATAATTCTTGACTGTATATATTGTATATACTTATTGGATATAGTTTTCCTTGTATTAGTTATAAGCTTTTTAAAATTTTAGACAAAAAAGAGGAAATGTGGTGATATTGTGTTCCTCAAAATATTGTGCACCCTAATAAACTTATCTGGGGTCAGAGAACAGAACAGACACTAGACAGACATAGAGGCCAGAGAATGGTGGCACACACGCCTTTAATTCTAGCATTCTGGAGGCAGAGATCTGTCTGCATCTCTGAGTTCAAAGCCACACTGGAAGCAGCCAGGCATGGTGACTCACGCTTTTAATCCCAGGAAGTGATGGCAGGAGGCAGAAAGGTATTTAAGGCATGAGGACGAGGAACTATAGCCTGGTTAAGCTTTTAGGCTTTTGAGCAGCACTTCAGCTGAGATCCATTCAGATGAGGACACAGAGGCTTCCAGTTTGAGCAAACAGATCTGCTGAGGAATCGGAGAGGTGAGGAAGCTGTGGCTTGTTCTGTTTCTCTGATCTTTCAGCGTTCACCCCAATATCTGGCTCCCGTGTTTTTTATTAGTAAGACCCTTTAAGATTCATATTACAAGGCAGCATTAATTCGATGTACTTTTTCTCTGTGTGTCTGCACATATGTACACGCACTCTATGTGAAGGCTAGAGGAGAACTCAGGGTATCTTATTCTAATCACTCTCCACCTTATTTCTATTTTTCTGTGTGTGTGTATGTGTGTGTGTGTGTGTGTGTGTGTGTGTGTGTGTGTGTTTGAGTTCCTTTGCACCATGTACATGCAGAGCCTGTAGAGGTCAGAAGAGGGGTCAGATCTCCTGGAACTAAAGTTCCAGAAGTTTGTGAGCTACGTTGTGGGTGCTGTGAAACTAAACCCTGGTCCTCTGCAAGAATAGTGGGTGCTCTTAACAGCTGAGTCCACCCTGGTTGGTATTTTTATGCATTTGTCTGTGGTTCTGTTTCTCAGTTCATGCTCATCAAAAAAAACAAAAACAAAAACAAAAACAAAAAAAACCCATTAACTCTAAAGACAGAAAACAGAAAAAATTGCCACTTGAACTGTTGTCTTTCTCTGCAGCTGATTGGCTCACCAACCACACACAGGCTAGCCTAGAGGATATCTTATGCTACTATCTGGATGTATCAAGTGTAGGAAGGACAAGAGGGCCTCACCAGGGTAGAGGGCACTCCTGCATATAAGCTGAGTTCTTCCCCAGCACTCAAAACACCACCCTGAAGCTAATCTAGCAGATGCCCTTCCCAGGAGGCTGGATATATGCCCTGCATAATGAGTTCTAATAGGAACTTACACTGTTAAGTGCAGGAAGTGAGAGTTGTAAGCCCCTCCCCATGCAACAATCCTGTTCCACTGTGCCTCTCTATTCCCAAGTCTTTAAGAGAGCACTAAGTGTGTACCTTCCTTTTTTGACATTGTTAGTTCTGTAACCCACAGCCTCACACACAGTGGTGCATCTAAATGGGTATATAGCAGACTTGTTTTTGTCACATATGGTGATATTTTATTTGTACTGAAATGTGATTTTATTTGTATGTTAATAAATAAAGTTGCCTGGGGCTCAGAGCTAATAGCAAGCCATAGCAGAGCTGGGCGTTGGTGGCGCACGCTTTTAATCCCAGCTCTTGGGAGGCAGAGCTAGGTAGAGCTCTGTGTGTTCAAGGATACAGCCAGCATGGAGACACACGCCTTTAATCTCAATACCAACCATAGAAGACCTGGAGGTCTGTACAGACAGGCAGTGACGAGGCGGTCATGTGGTTGGGTTTACAACCAATGAGAAGGCAGAACAGAAAGTCTATATAAAGACAAACACACAGGAAGTAGTTCTCTTGGCTGGAGAGGATAGCTGAAGCAGGAAGGGTAAGGCTCTTAGCTCTGACCTCTTGGGCTTTCATCTTTACATTGGCTCTGTGTTTCTTATTTAATAAGACAGTTACTTCTACAGTCACATGTCACAATGTCTTACAAGACTGCAGGAAAACCTCTGTTCAGCTATCTGGTTTAAATAGGTAGCCCCCACCACAAGTACACATAACCAAACTCAAGGATGCTTGAGCAGGGCTGGGGAGATGGTTCAGTGTGTCAGAGCACTTGCTGTGTAAGCCTGAGGCCCTGGTTCAGACCCCAGCACCCACATAACAAGTGGGTGTGGTCTATTAAGGCCTGTCGCTCTATAATTCTAGCACTGGTGGGGACAGAAACAGGAAGATCACTGGGGCTCACTGGTTGCCAGACTAGTAGAAATACATGAGCTCCAGGTTCAGGGAGAGACCGCGCATCAAATAAGACGGAGAATCCTAGAAGAGGTCATTGGTGCCTTCTTCTGACCTCTGTGCATCTACAAACAAACACACACACACACACACAGACACAGACACACACACACAGACACACACATACACACAGACACACACACACACACACACACACACACACACACACACACACACGAATGTAGGTTTGGTCAGCAGCCTATCTTCACCTGAAAGTAAGAAAGGGAGAGACAGAGGGAGAATGGTTAGTATGAGGACAGCCCGGAACTATGTCTCAGAAAACTAAAAACGGGTCTAGGGTTGAAGGTAAGTTGGTGGAGTGCTTGCCTAGCATGTCCAAGGCCCAGCTTTGATCCCCAGTACTCTATAAACCAAGCATGGCAGTATGTTCCTGTAACTTTGGAAGGGGAAGTAAGAAAATTAGAAGTTCATTATCGTTAACTACACAGCAAACTGGAGGCCCTATCTAAAAAAGAACAAGCAATGTAACTCCTAGCAATCTGAGAAGGTGGGAATGGCTTTTTTTTTGGGGGGTGGGTAGTGCTGGGATGAAACCAGGGCCTTGCCAAACTCTACCACTGAGCAGCCTCCCAACCCAGCTAACTCCCTTTATCATCGCCACTAGTACCTGCCTCAAAAAGATCCAGTTAAGCAACAATTCTTCTTGCCAGCCACCTGAAGGGCCGCAGCTGTGGATGTAATCCGTCACTTTCTGCTCTAGTTGGAGTAACTGGTCTAGCCAGCTGAGGCAGTCACTGTCTATAGCACAGACACCACAGAGAAACCGGTGGTGCTTTCCTGGCACGGCAGTGAGCGAGAGACGAACAGCTCTGTGCAGTGCTATGCTCAGCCAAGCTCTGCGGGAGCCTCTGTGACCAGAACCTTCAGTGTGTACACACAGCCACCTTCCTTCAGAGAGCTCTCAGCAGTGAACTGCGCACATGACCACACCCTCTCATCAGGACTCCTCCTCCTCCTCACTGCAGAGTCAAGAGCATGCGGGAACAGGATTAGTGGGAGTGTTCCCACACTGCTGTCAGGGAGAAGAAACGAAGAATGCAGGAAGGGGAGACTGGGCAAGTGGACAGTTAGATGGTAGGCCATGGCACGGAGATCCTTCCTGGGATGCTGCAGGAGCAGAACGCTGAGTGAGGGGTCACAGGGCAGGTCTAGGCAGCCAGGTCTAAGGGCAGGACTCTCTGCAGGGCTGAGAAAGGGTGCAGTGGGGTACACTGGAGGGAGATGGGAGGATGCTGATTGATACACTAGAGATAGAATGCCTACCAGGGTGTCTGTGGACAGAGTCACTGGCCTCCAGGCCAAGAAGAAACACTGTAAATGCTACCATGCAGATAGTCCCTGATCCACGCAGTCAGGAGGTGCAGTCAAGCCCAGCACAGTCTCCAAGAGAAAGAAAAGGGCAATATTAAAAATAACTGCTAAGCCTGGTGGTGGTGGTGGTGGTGCACGCCTTCCATCCCAGCACTAGGGAAGCTGAGGCAGGCGATCTCTGAGTTGGAGACCAGCCTAGCCTACAGAGTGAGTTCTAGGGCAGCTAGGGCTGTTACACAGAAAAACCTGTTTCCAAAAACAAAAAACAAAACCAAAACAACAACAAAAAATGTTAATAGCCAGGTGGTGGTGGTGACCTATACCTTTAATCCTAGCATTTGGGAGGCAGAGGCAGGAGGATCGCTGTTAGTTTAAGGCCAGTCTGGTCTACAGAAAGAATTTCAGGACAGCCAGAGTTACACAGGAAAAACCCTGTCTTGCTGTTTGGAACCTGGGGCTTAAGCAGGGACACTTCGCTCAGCCTGGGAGGAGGGGACTGGACCTGCCTGGACTGAATCTACCAGGTTGAACTGAATCCCCAGGGGAGTCTTTGCCCTGGAGGAGATGGGAATGGGGGGTGGCAGCGTGCAGGAAGGGGGAGGACAGGGGAATCCGTGGCTGATATGTAAAATTAAATTAAATTATAAAATTAAAAAAAAAACCCTGTCTCGAAAAACAAACAAACAGATAAATAAATGACAGTTAAAGCTGGGCATGATGGCCCTTACCTGTAATCCTAGGACTTGGGAAGCCGAGGCAGGTGAATTGTAGAATTCAAGACCAGCCTAGGCTACACAGAGAGACCATGTCTCAAACAAGACAAAACAAAAGAAAAACAACAATAAATCAAACAAAAACATTAGTTAATAATTTATATGCTAAGTCTGAGGCAAGAGGATTGCCACAAGTTCAAGGCCACCCTGTCTCAAGGGAAGAGAGAAGCTAAAATAATGTAAACACACATAGATTTGAATATGAAAATTTGTTTTATTTTATTTTTTATTTATTTATTTTGTTTTTGTTTTTGTTTTTTCGAGACAGGGTTTCTCTGTGTAGCTTTGAGCCTTTCCTGGAACTCACTTGGTAGTCTAGGCTGGCCTCGAACTCACAGAGATCCGCCTGCCTCTGCCTCCCGAGTGTTGGGATTAAAGGCGTGCGCCACCACCGCCCGGCTGAAAATTTGTTTTAATTTGTATAAATAAGAGGAAGTGTTCTACTTAAATAAAAATTCATCTGGGTCTTCTTGTATAATACAGAATTCTTCCATGGGAGTCTGCTGATTCGGAGGCCAGCAACTCTGCTCACATGTGTAAACGAGAATTGTTCCAAATTCCACAGCAAGACCTGAAAAATACCACATGCTCTAGATCCCACCAAGGAGGCAGTTAAAAGGTACATTCATGGTAAGGTGGGTGCTGGGAATTGAGCTTGGGTCCTCGGGAAGAACAGCCAGTGCTCTTAATCACTGGACCATCTGTCCAGCCCCAACCCAAGCCTAACTCATCGTCCTTGTGAAACGGTGTCAGTGTGTTGTCCAGGCTGTCCTCAAGCACGTCCTGCCTTAGCTTCTCAAGTAAAGAGGACAAGCAGCATATCCGCAGCCCTCTAAGCAGTTGACAGAATTAACTAATTACTGTGTGGGTGTTCCCTGTACTTGTGGAGGTGGAGGTGCACGAGTGGCGGTCAGAGGTCAGCTCCGTAGAGGCGGTTCTCTCCTTCCTTATGTGGCTTTGGGGATCCAATGCAAGTCAGTAGGCTTGCACAGCAAATGTCTTTACGGGCTCAATCATCTCGATGGCGCTTATTTTTACTTTGTGTGTGTGTGTGTGTGTGTGTGTGTGAGAGAGAGAGAGAGAGAAAGAGGGGGGGGGTGCTTGCATGTCACATACTCCATGTGAAAGTTAGAGGACAACTTTTGGGAATCAGTTCTCTCCTTCCACTGTGGGATTCAGGGACCAAACTCAGGTTGTCAGGTATTTAGAACAAACTCCTTTATCCAATGAGACATCTACTTTACCCTCTGAGCCATCTTGCTGGCCTCTAGGCAATTTTCTTAGATGACAATAAGTTTCATCTTATTGGCAGGCAATACACCATACACATAAAATAATAAACCTTTTTTTAAAAGTACAAATTAGCTTGTTCAGTCTCAAATTATCAAAATGGCTATTATTCGTAATGGTATTAGAATTTTACTAGATTACAAATTTCCCACATTTTCTATATTTAATAATTAAAGAAAGCATTTCATTGCAGTATCATTCCACACTAAAGTCAGTAAAGGGCTTCTCACCTAGGTTAGCACTGCTGAGCATGCTGACTAGTGCTGGCATAAGCTGAAACTCAAACGTCCTCTGGCCTCCACAGCCACTGCAGGCTGGGATCTCAGAGACTTCCGAGGTGGGACAGACCAAAAAGAGAGGCTCTCCACTCCACGAGTACCTAGGGCAGGAGGGAAGAGTCATGCATCAGAGCCGTACACACCAGCAACCAGCACTGGGGCCACTGCAGGCATCACAAGCAGACTAGACATCGAGGAAAGTCTCACAGCTCTTGGTAGAGCATCCCCAGCCACTGTGTCAAGCACGTCGAGGGAACTAAAGTCTTGGTACAATGCCACTGAAGGCCCTAAGGAGAGGCAAGGTTGGGGTCACGGAACCCCTTCATATGTTACTCTTACCAATGTATTAAGTTTCCTTTGTCTAGTTTCTACATATACTATTTTATCTTATTTGAGACAGGGTCTCATTATATAGACCCTGGCCTGAGCTCACTATGTAGACTAGACTGGACTAAAGAGACCGACCTGCCTAATTATCACTTAGTTAAGCAACATGCACCTTGATACTGTCTTGCTCCCAAGGAGGTCTGGAAAAAAGTCCACCTTGCTTAGGGGACTGAGTGGTTCTCAGATAATCACTTCAGTCCAGGGTGCAGCCTCACCTTTACCGATATCCACTCTCCTCTGGAAGAATGCTCACCCAGGAGTTCAAGGTGACTAGTTCAAGGTGACTAGGTTTAGGACAATGACATCTTCAGCCTTGAAGAGGATAAGACAGGTTGGACAAGACACTTACAGGCCAGCCTTTGAGCCCGGCCCTAAGTTACTCCATATTGTATCAACCAGATTCCAGCTGAGCTGTGTCCTGGTTCCATTTTGAGTGCAAACTCAGAGGCAGGGTGGGTCTGCCTCACCTTGAAAGGACAGATGACACACTTCTCAAGGCAGAAAGGCTGTACTCTGAGCTTACTGAAATAGATGAGAACCACACATGGACATACTCAAACCATATCAGCAAAACCAGGCCTGTAAATTTATCCAACACACCTAACTAACCAAGGAAGGACCTGAAATCGTCACCTGGGCCCACAAAGAGGACACCTGGGTGACCATGACCTGATACATGACTACTTGGTGTGTGTTGCTAACTGCCCAGGGGCTTTGCTCAGCTCAGTCCCAGCTGCAGCTATGACCTAAGGGAAGTGCCCTCCCTCCCTCCCTGCAGACCAGTTCCTTTCCTCAGCTCTGTGGCCTCCACAGTCCTGCCCCTTGTCTCTGCAGCTTGGCTCACCCCACAGCTTGGCAAGGCGTCTCCAGAAGCTTGCCAACTGGATTAGTTGGTATCATCTGTAAACACCCCAGTGACTTCACTGGTCTCTCCATCACCTCCCCACCTCTGCCCCCAGTAAGGCTCTCCATTGCCCTGCGTGTCCACTGCATGGCCCCCACACAGCTGTATGTCTGCAGAGGTGCGTCTATCTGCCCCCAGTAAGGCTCTCCATTGCCCTGCGTGTCCACTGCATGGCCCCCACACAGCTGTATGTCTGCAGAGGTGCGTCTATCTGCACCTATAGGGGTTGTGTGGTATGGAACCTAAGCATTCATCCTGTGATTAAGACCGGGATCAAAGAACCCACGTTTGCCAACAGCCAGCTATCAAGGGAAATGGTATTGCTTGGCAGGAGAATCAGAAGTTCAAGGTCAGGGCCATCAGGACAGCTCAGCAAGTAAGCATGCTTGCCACCACCCCTAAGGACCTAAGTTTTACACTCTATTTATCAGCAAACAGGATTAAAGGAAAGACCCTTAAACTTAAACTAAGACACACAGTTTAAGCCTGTAATTCTAGGGCTGGAATGATGGCTCAATGGTTAAGTGCATGTTCTGCTCTTCCAGAGGTCCTGGGTTCAGCTCCCAGCACCCACATCAGATGTCTTTAACTCCAGCTCCAGGGTATCTGACACCCTCCTCTGGCCTCTGAGAACAACTGTACACGCACACATACACAAACACTAAAATGAATCTTAAAAACAAAAGAATAGCATTCAATGTAGGTTGGAAGTGAAAGTGTGAACACAGGACAGGGCAGCACCCTTGGGTGTAATTGCTGAGGTCTTGGGTATGATTCACAACACACACAAAGTGGGGGACAGAGAGAATACATAAAAATCAATCACACACGAACTAAGAGATGTGTGTGGCAAGACTATTTACCTAGCATGTGTGCAGTTCTGCATTTAATGCTTGGAACTGTATAACTGGACATGGTAATGCAGGCCTGCCTATACACCCCAGTGTGCTAGAGGCAGAGGCAGGATGATCAGATGGTTTTCAAAACCTTTGTTTATTTATATAAATGGATGTTTTGCCTGCATGTGTATATGTGCACTACACGTGTGCCTGGAGCCTACAGTGACAGGAAGGTGTCAGACCCCCTGGGACTAGAGTTACAGACAGCTGTGATCCGCCATACGGGTGCTGGGAAACAAGCCCAGGTCCTCTGCAAGAACAGCTAGTGTTCTTTCCACTGAACCATCTCTCCAGTCCAGGGTCATATTTGGAGTTATTCCCGGCTACATAGCAAGTTTGAGACCAGCCTATGCTATATAAAAAACTGTCTGAAAGAAAGAAAACAAAGATAAAAGCAAACTGAAGATCAATTATACAAAGACCCTGAAAGCCTGTATAGCTACATGAATCAGGCAGGACAGATCCCAAGAAAGGGCAGCATGAGAAACAATAGCAACCCGCCAGTTACAGCAGGCTGAACTCATCAGACAGCAGTGCATTGAGTGCACCCTTACCCAGTACCCAAATCATGGGGCAAAACCCAACAGAACCAGCCTGAGTGGTACTTTACTAGACCTAGCACTGAGCTAATCCTAGCACTAAGACTATGGAGGCCCAGGGAAACTACCAATTCTAAGTTAATCTGGTCTACATAGCCAGTTCCAAGCCAACTCAAACTGTAAAAGAAAGCAAAACCTAAAGTCTGGGGCTATAGCTCAGTGTAGGGTGCCTGCTTAACATTTACAAGGTCCCGAACTGGATCCCCAGCCTTAAAAAAAAAGGTATAAGAGGTAGAAAACAAATACTTGAAAAAGTGGTCAGTGTCCTTCAGTTACAGGGAAGTAAACATTAAAGTTACAACTGAAATACCACCATACACCTTCGGCAGAAACTGCTGATTCCAACTTAATCCTGTGTCCGCCTCGATACTTCTCAGCCTTTCACACACACCCCAACAGTCACATGTGCCTTGGCAACAATTTTGGGACCATGGTCCAGATGTATTAACCAAAATAACTGATGTTTGTGCAAGCTTAAACATAAAACTAAAATAACTAAGAGGAAGTGTAAACCAAAACGCAGTTGTCATGTAGGGTCTGGAAAATACTTCTGAGCTCTGCAAGAAAACAGATACCACTAGGCCACCCCAAACCCTCACTGACGTAATCCCACCTTGAGCACTGTTCTAATTGTGATTTTGTCTTTAAAAACACTTACCCTGAGCTTGGGCACTGCTGTGGAATAATCCTTCTGTACACTAGAATATGTATTACTCTCATGGGTTAATAAAGAAGCTGACTGGTCTATAGCAAGGCAGGATAAAGTTAGGCGGGACAATCAAACTGAGGATACTGGGATGAGAAGGGCAGAGTCAGAAGAGACACAAGCCAGCTGCTGAGGAAACAGGATGTGTAGAAAATGAAGTAACAAGCCATGAGCTATGTGGCAAAACATAGATAAGAAATATGTGTTAATTTAAGAGTTAGCTAGTAACAAGCTTGAGCTATCGACCAAGCATTTATAAATAATATTAAGCCTCTGTGTCAGTTATTTGGGAACAGTCAGGACAGGAAAACTCTGCCTACAGGGCACCAAGAGATTTCAGAGGTGCAAGTCTGCTCTTGGTCTGCCCATTAATAAAAGGACTCATAACCCTGTGTGTGTGTGTGTGTGTGTGTGTGTGTGTGTGTGTGTGTGTGTGTGTGTTTTGAAACAGGGTCTCACTATGTAGACTGGGCTGGCTGGCCTTGAACTCAGAGATCCACCTGCATCTGCCTTCTTGAATACTGGGACTAAAGGTGTACACTAGGACTCATAAACTTTTTTTTTTTTTTTTTTTTTTTTGGTTTTTCGAGACAGGGTTTCTCTGTGTAGCTTTGCGCCTTTCCTGGAACTCACTTGGTAGTCCAGGCTGGCCTCGAACTCACAGAGATCCGCCTGGCTCTGCGTCCCGAGTGCTGGGATTAAAGGCGTGTGCCACCACTGCCCGGCGACTCATAAACTTTTAATTGGCTTAATCAGTGTGGTTGCCAATAACTACCTGGCATGGATCATTTCAATGCCAAGTCTGGTGAAGTGTGCAGGAACCAGGACTATTACACACAGCCCATGGGAAGGAATATAAAGGGTAAAAGACATTTGGAAAACGGTTTGGCTATTTCTTTTAAGAAGTTGAAAGCTGAGGCTGGAAAGATGGCTCAACAGTTAAGAGTACTTGTTGCTCTTGCAGAAGACCCAGGTTCCATTCCTAGCACCTATGTTATGGCTCATAACCATTCCTAACTCCAGTTCCAGGGGATCCCATGCCTTCTTCTGGCTCCATGGGCATCCACATATACATACATTTAAAGAAAGAGTGTGTGTGTCCGTGTGTGTGTGTGTGTGTGTGTGTGTGTGTGTGTGTGTGTGTGTGTGTCCTGGGCTGGAGAGAGGGCTCAATGGCTAAGAACAGAGGACTCAAGTTTGGTTTCCAGCACCCAAACGGAACAGCCCACGACTGCCTGTCTCTTCTGGATTCTATGGTACCCGAAATCTTGTGCACAAACACACACACATAATTAAAAATAGTAAAAATACATTTTAAAATTGAGTGCCTCCCTCACGCACTCCACTTGAGCTGCTCTGGCAAACATCCTACTCCCTTGTTCCTTCCCCAGGGCTCTGCACTTGCTGGTCCTCTACTAGGAACTTCACAGTGGACTCTCCTATTTTCCTATCTTCTCTTGAGAGGCTTGCTCTGCTGTTACTATAAAAGAGCAAGAAACTACTGCAATCGGCCCCACCATTTGTCTCTTCACACACCACAGGACACGCACACCGTCTGTACAATGCTGTTTACCTTAGTAGTGTGCAGGGTCCATGGAAGAGCCTCTCAATAACCCCAGATGCTGCAATTGTTTCCATACAGTGAAATTGGGGAATGGAAAAGTGACTGAAGAACGGATGATTAGCTAATAAAGAGCAGAGGCCCTGACTCTGTCCACAAAATGAAATTTGCATATTCACTAGAAGATAATACTTTACATTCCTAGTGAGAATGCAAGCTGGCACTATGTTTTTAAGGGCAAATTTGCCAATATCTACAAAAAGTTTAATATCCTTTAGCCCAGCAGCATCATGTCCAGGAAACTGACTGCAGATATTCTCAGAAACAAGTACCTGGTGGAAGGCTCCTAAACATAACACTTCTAATAGAAGAAAGATATTTCTTTGTGCATATGTCCATATATGTGGAGACCAGAGATGAACGCTGGGTGCCTTTCTCAGTTATTTTGAGACCTCTCTCAATAAACATGGACAAAGTATGAAAAAAAGAGTGCCTCACTGTTGCTGAGGCTGGCCAGGTGACCTTCCCACTTTACCCTGAGGAGTCCCTGGGACTGTAGGTGCTCGTTGGCGTGCTACCTCTACGGTAAAACAGAAACAAAACATGTTTGTTTGGTTTTTTTACCTCAAAATCTGCTCCTGACAGGCTGCAATTCTCTTCATGAACTTGTAAAACGTTTGGTCTCCACTTTTAATATTGGTCTTCTCATATTTCTCATCCCCATCACTGTAAGAACTAAAGAGAGAAGCAGACACCACATGAAACCATGAATGTCTGGAGAACCAGAGCATTCGCAAGAGGAAGCAAGACGGCTTTCTTTCTATATTTTGTTAATTACCACGTGTGGCGGGGGTCAGTGCACATGTGCCATAGCACCTGTAGAGGTCAGAGGCCAACTTTCAAGGGTCAGTTCGTCCTTCTTTAATGCTTCGTCTGTCTAGATCTACTATTTAGTTCATGGTCTGTTTAGTTCATGGTCTGTCTAGATCTACTCTCTCAGGACCCACCAAAGTATGTGATAAAGGAACTGAAACTCTGCTACCCTATTTCATAAATGAGAACTGAGAACCTGAAATGGCCTCAGAGCCTGAGGCAGTTCTGGAATCACAGCAGAGTCATTACACAAGGGGCGTTTCTTCCAACTCATCATCCTCTGCTATAAAGACACATGAGGAGCTGAAGAGATGGCTCAGTGGTTAAGAGCACTGCCTGCTCTTCCACAGGTCCTGAGTTCAACTCCCAGCAACCACATGGTGGTTTACAACCACCTCTAGTGGGATCTGATGCCCTCTTCTGGCATAAAGTTGTACATGTAGATAAAACACTCATATACATAAATAAATAATAATTAAAAAAAAAAAAGACACATGAAGGCTGGGTGGTAGTGGTGACACATGCCTTTAATCCCAGAACTTTGGAGGCAGAGGCAGGTGAATCTCTGTGAGTTCAAGGCCAGCCTGGTCTACAATGCAAGCTCCTGGACAGTCAGAGACACACAGAGAAACCCTGTCTCGAAAAACAAAGAACAAAAAAAGACCCATGAAAACAGAAGGCTAGCAAGATGGCACTTGCTGTCAATTACAAAGACCTGAGTTCCACCCCCAGAACCCATATGCTGAAAAAAGAGAAGAGGAACAAATGTCCTCTGAATTTCACACACGGACTGTGGCAGCATGTGCACACCTGCACTCATAAACACAGGTGCACACACAAATTCCTTGTCAGGAATTTTAAAAAATAAAATCAGAAAAGAGGGCTGTGGATGTAGCTCAGCTGGTAGAGCGCTTGCCTACCACCAGCAAAGCCTGGGTTCAGTCTCCAACACTGCATAAAACCTGATCTCAGCACTCAAAGTAGAGGCAGAAGGATCAGGAAATTCAAGGTCATCCTTGACTACAGAGAGAGTTTAAGGCCAACCTGATCTACATGAGACTCTGTCTCAAAATTAAAACAACAAAAAAATCAAAACAGGGTCCAAGAGATGTCTCAGGGGGTTAAGGTGCTCCCTCCCTCCCCCAGAACCCACGTGCTGGTGGAAGATAGCAGATTCTCCTGTCTCTGACCTCCACACGTGCACTCCATGTGTGCATGTACACAAACTATGTAAAAACAACTGTTACAAAATGAACAGACGGGGCTGCGGGCACAGATCATTGGTAAAAATACTCATTTAACATGTTGCAGCCCTTCGTTCAATCAAAACAGAAACAAATGAACACACCATAGAACAAAAAAGGAAGCAGCCAGTACCACCAACTCCTGTGTGCTCATCTGGGTTCAGTTCCTGAGGGTACTCAGCTACAAGTCTGAAAGTTAATGCACTGGGGGGTGGGAGGAGGGAGGAGGGAGGACGGGGGAATCCGTGGCTGATGTGTGAAATTGAGTTATGAAATGAAAAAAAAAAAGGAAGAAAGTTAATGCAGGTTGGTTGATACGGATAGCCCTGGCCTGAGTCTGCTTTTCTCATCCAAGGAGAGCAAAACAAAAGAGCCCAGTCACATCCCTTCTCTCTAGAATTCACCATAGGTACCAAGACAAAAGGGAACCCACTGTGGCAGCTTCTTGCCTGACTCTCTCAACCCTGGCAGCAAGTTCTCACCAGAGGGAAAGCAGGTGCTCCATGTCAACACCTTCTCTCTGCTGGTAGTCCTGAAGAAGGCTGCGGGCATGCTCAAGACCCACGGAGTTCCCGTAATCCTCCTCCTCGGCGACACAGATATAGTAGGGCTGGAACTGTGGCACTTCAGCATGGACCGCCAGCCCTTCCCCTGAAGGGACAGGGTGAGCAACAGCTGGGGCACCGTCCTGCAGGCAGAGAGCCTGGAGCTGCGCAGTCCAGTCTACAGCTCTGACACCATTAGCATCATTTCCCAAATCTGAGGCGGGTGGCGGTGGAGGCGTCTCCTCACTGTCACTGCCCCAGTCCTGTGAGCCTTCACACCAGTTCTCAGCTGCAAGGCCGTTACCCTGTGTCTACAAGAATAGCCAGTCACACTGAGATGACTTCATCTACCCCTTCGGCCTCACCACCCATCCCTGTACCTTCCAGGGAGCCTGCATATCAGCCCCTTCCCCCGGCACACTACAATTCAACTTCCTGGATTCTAGTCTAACTGGGTATGGGGCTGTATCCATTTAATCCAAGCACTCTTGAGGCAGAAGCAGATAGAGCTCTGAGTTCCAGGCCAGCCTGAGCTCCAGAGACCCTGTCTCAAAACAAACAGACAAATAACAAAATTGGAGCAGCAGAGCTGGATTAGTGGTTAGAGCACTTGTTGCTTTTCAGAGGACCCAGGTTTGGGTGGCTCACAACCGTGTCTAATTCCAGTCCCAGGGAATAAAATGCCACTTTCTACCCTCAAAGGCACCAGCTGTGAATGTGGGGCACGTATATTCATGCAAACAAACATTGATCCACATAAAATTAAATAAATAAATCCAAAAACAAACAAACAACCCAAACATGTAAGAGGTGACTTAAAAACTGTCTTCTCTTTCTCGGCAATGTGGTACACACAGGTCAAGGTTTCTTCAGTCAGTCTGCCCCACGGCCTTTCACTTGTGCTTCATGTAGTGTAGGGACTAAAGCAGGAAGAACTACTAACAGGAATTTTGTCTGTGTTGTGCTCTGACGCTCACTGGAATACAGCATTGGTTCAAGAGGGGGTTCACATTCAGCTAGTCACAATAGATCATAGAGTTTACTGATGGGCACAAGAGAGAGAGGACCCTGGGAAGAGGAACCGAAGTCAGAAGGTTTCGTGGGCCTTTTGGGGACAGGAAGCGACCGGCAGCAGTGTGTTTTTGTGATTACTTATGATTATCTTAGGTTTTTATCTTTAATATTTGTCCCTGAGTTTTAATTTATAATAAATGGCCCAAAAAATCGCTTTAAACTACATTTCCCAGACTCCTTAGCAGCTAAGATTTTAGATTAGATGTATTCAGGGATTAGCTAGTCAGGTACACATAAAAGTGAGCCATAACCTTGAAAAAAGAGCAATGCCATGAAGCAGGCTGGACATGGTGGCTCATATCAGCACTGAGGAGGTTAAGGCAGGATGATGGTCATGAGTTTGATGTCAGCCTGGGTGACACAGATATCTAGGCTCCCCTGAGGTATGGATCCAGACCCCTGTCTCCAAACAAACCAGAGAGAGATAAGAGAGAGAGAGAGAGAGAGAGAGAGAGAGAGAGAGAGAGAGAGCGAGAGCCAAAGTGAGTTGTTCTGAAAATACAGGTAGAGCAAAGACAGCATGCCAGGCTCCGTGACAAGGGCAGCATCCATTCACCTGTGTCCTGAGGAGGTAGCCTAGCAGATGGGCCAGTTCTGAGATGTGCTTCCAGAAGTCACTGCAGGACTTCTCCCCAGGCTATCAATTTAGCTAGTAAAAGCTTACATATGTCTTGGTTTGATAGAATCAAAGTATTTTTCTACTTCACACACAACCATGTATGTGCCACACACATGCATGAATATGTACACTTCCCTACATTCATTCAAATGGGAAAAATTAGTAAACTATGTATCTCAAGTGTAAACTAAAAAAGTCACAAGGCCTGGGGAGATGGCTTGGTGGTTAAGAGCACTGGCTGCTCTTCCAGAAGGCCTGGGTTCAATTCCCAGCACCCACATCAGGTAGCACAGGAGATCAACTGTCTCCACAGATTTGCACTGGCATGCACATATCCACACACATATATGTGTAATTGAAAATAAAGTCTTTAAAAAAATGTCACAAAACTGTAAGAAAATAGGATTTGACGATTCTGAAAGACTACAATTCATTCAATTGCACTTTAAAAAACAGGTTAAGTTTTGTCTTAGGGTCCTGGAGAGATGGCTCAGCACAACACCTACATTAGGTAGCTCTCAAATGCCTGTGACTCTGGATCTGACACCCTCCTCTGGACTTCACAGGTAGACACACACACACAAATAAACAATTATTTTTGTTTTGTTTTTGTTTTTCAAGACATGATTTCTGAATTGCCTTGGCTGTCCTAGAACTCACTCGATAGACCAGACTGGCCTCAACTCAGAGATTCACCTGCCTCTGCCTCCTAAGTGGTAAGATTAAAGGCGTGCGCCACCACCGCTTGACTAAACAATTTTTTGTTTGTTTGTTTGTTTTTCCGAGACAGGGTTTCTCTGTGTAGCTTTGAGCCTTTCCTGGAACTCACTCTGTAGCCCAGGCTGGCCTCAAACTCACAGAGATCCGCCTGCCTCTGCCTCCTGAGTGCTGGGATTAAAGGCTTGCACTACCACCGCCCAGCCAGAATTTTTTTTTTTAATGTATTTTACGTGTATGGTGTTTTGCCTGAAATGTATGTGTGTGTGCCTGGTGCCACTGAGGATAGAAGAAGACCTGAACCTGGACTTACACATGATTTCACGCAGCCGCGTGAGTACTGAAAATGGATCCTGGGTCCTCTGGAAGAGCAACAAGTGATCTTAGCAGTTGAACCATCTCTCCAGCCTCCAAAATAAATCTTTTAAAAAAAAACTCTCTTAAATAGGGGGTGGTGCTATATAACGGTAACCACAGAAATAGGGAGGGATTTAGGCCAACCAGTTCCTGGCAGTGAACACCAACTTGGGCTACAGAGGTTAGACTGTGTCTCAAAACAGAGCAACAAAGGTTGTCTTAAACGAGACGCTGGAAAAGATTTTCCAGTTATAGAAACGCACAGTGTGCCGATCAGAGTCGCTTTACCTGGGCGTTCAGAGTCTCTTTCTCTGGCACTTGCAGGCACTGGGAGCGGAACACCTTCCAGCTTAGGGGCGAGACAGATGTCGTGAGGGCTCCACCCCTGACGTCCCGCCCAACCCGCCCTCTCCCGGACAAGCCACAGGACTTCCCTGTGGCTACAGGACTTCCCTGCCTACCTGCGCGTCCCGCTGCCGCCGCAGCCCGGGCGGGCACAGGCGAACACGTGCAGAAGCCGGTGGAACGGGGAGCCTTCCAGCGGGCAGTACACCTGCACGACGAGCGCGAGTGGCTCCGCGCAGCCGCCACACCGCGGCCCCGGAGCGGTAACGGCCGGTAGGGCGTCCTGAGGGCGGAGCAGGTACTCAGTCCCTGCGACTCCACTCCGCTCCCCACGCGGGACACCCTCCCCACGCGGGACACCCTCCCCACGGGCCCCGCCAAGGCTTCGCGGCCTCGCTCACCGGGACGCCGCCCAGCTTGCTAGCGGTCCAGGCGGCGGGCCCCTTGGGGCAGCCCTGGACCGCCGCGTCTCGAAGTCCCAGCAGCACCGGCTTCCGGACAGCCGCCATGACAACCGGACTCCCACGTGACAGCGCGAGATACGGTGGCTCGAAGGGCGCGCTCTTTGCGCACGCGCGCCGCCCGTCCCGCCAGGACGGCCCCGCCCCGAGCCAGATGGGGCCTGCCGATTGGCTAAGGGGCGGATCCCACTGCCTAACGGACTGTTGCGTTGAGTCCTGGGCTTGCAATCCCAGAGATCGCAGGTTTTACTTCTGATATCCTCAGATAGGACCTACGAAAAAAATATACCTGGAAATTAAAAACTGGAGGCGGGATAATGGTATCGTCAGTCAGCAAGAAACAGAACAAAAAGTCCTTAATTTTGAAAGACATGCTTAAAAATGGGTATGGAAGACTGAGGTGAAGCATGTAATAGGGAGCTCACAACTGCTTGCAACTCCAGCTGAAGAGGATCCTATGCTTTTCCGGCCTCCGTGGGTACCAGGAACACACATGGTGTACGTGAAAAAAAAATTTAATGAAGAGTTTTGTTATACTTTAATGACACATCGATAAACACGTTTGGAAAACATGCATTACCAGGCAAGGGTGGCTCACACCGGTAATCCCAGCAATTTTGGGACTTCCCAGTGAAACTCAGGCCAGCTTTGGTTATGGTTTGCGACTATCTCAAAAACAAAAACAAACAAACAAACAAACAAACAAAAACCTGGAAGTGAGACTGGAGAGGTAGCTCAGTAAGTAGAGTGTGTCAGCACAAGTCCCCAGAAACAATGTAAAAACAAAAGATCGGCTAGTGGTCGTTTATAATCCTAGTATCTGGGTTAGATATAGGTGGATTCCTGAGGTCCAATGACCAGCTAGTGAGACTGTCTTAATGTAAGGATCGATGGCACCAGAGGAATGACACCTGAGGTAATCCCATGCATACCCTCCACACACATACAGAAGCAAGTACAGCAGGGTGGAAATACACAGGATTTTAAGATTTCTACAATGCTGGGAAAGTGGCATTCAAAGATCCAGTACCTGAATGGTGGGCGCACCACCAGCCTTCCCAGGATTGGCCTCAGCCCTGTCCAGAGATGGGAGATGAAACCAGCTCATTCCTCTGGTTAGTCCTGGTTTATCACACTAACATGGCAGACTAAGGCTCTGTGGAGTCTGACTGTGATGGTCCCTTCAGGTTGAATCTGCAAACTTGGATGGCTTGGTAGGTGTTTTATCTCAGCTAGTATTTTCCAAGGGGTAGTGTATGTGTGTGTGTGCACTGAATTTAGGAATATGTCATTTTTAATTGTGTGAATGTGTAGCTATGTCTGTGCACGTGAGTGCCTGGAAGCATTTGACCCTGTGTCTGCAGGAGCAGTATGCGCTCCACCACTAAGCCACCTCTCCAGTCTCGAGGGTATTTTAAAATCAATATAACAGACAGACAAAATTCTGATTCTGGCCAGCCTAGTATTTATTTCTCACCACTGTGAAAAACGAACTTAACGAAGATTTATTTTGGGTTATGGTTTTCAGGCCGTGGTATGTCAGTCAGCCTTGTTAATTTAGCATAGTGTAGAGCCATCTGAGAGAAGCATCAGTCCTGCATCGATCAGGGTGTTTGGCGCTATCTGTGACTGTCTTGGTTACTGACGCAGGAGGGCCCGGCCCATTGTGGGATGGAGCAGGCCAGCAAGCAGTTCCTCTATGGTTCCTACTAGGATTTCCCTCCATGATGGATTGTGACCCGAAAGTATAAGCCAAATAGCACATCTGGGTTTCACTGCTTTGAGGACAGGATGGCAGTGTGAGAATGTCAGAGAAGACTGTTCATCTCCAAAAAAAGGTGGCAGCCAGGATGCAGAGAAAGAAGTTAGCAGCAAAAATCTCTTCTACCACTTTCCAATAGCACCACCTGCTGGACACAATCCTTTAATACCCGCACCTTTAAATCCAAACCATACCAGCAAGACATCCTCCAGCAGTGGCTGGCCTCCCCTGAACCTCCAATATCTGCTTACCTTATTCAAGTCATGCCTGTGTGTGCACATGATAGACTGAACCCAAGCCTTGAGCACGCTCTGCCACTGAGCTACATCTGAGACCCTGCTACCTATCACCCCCTTTTTTTTTGGAGACAGGTTTCCACTGTGTAGCCAGACAAACCTGGAATTTGCTTCTCTGCTCAGGCTAGCTTCAAATAAGTTGTGGTACCATTTACATTTCATTATTGGGTGTGGGGGGTGGGGTGGAGGGCAGGTGCATGCCAGCACATGGAGGGGTCAGAGGACAACTCTGGGGTTGGTTCACTCCTTCCACCTTTATATGGGTTCCATGGACTGAATTCGGGTGACCAGGCTTGTGTGCCAAGTGTTCTTATTCAGTGGCCCACAATGAACAAGGAGGAAAGTACAGCTATCTGACTGTCACTCAATTCACACCGCAGACCCCGACGGCCAGGACGTGCGTGGAGGTCTAAGGTGACAGTCACGATGCCCAGCTAAAACTGTCTTCTGAGGGCTTTAAGAGATGGCTGAGCAGTCAAGAGTACTTGCTGTTCTTGCAGAGGCCTGAGTTCTGTTCTCAGCACTCCATCTGGGTGGCTCACAACCAACCACCTGTAACTGCATTTCCAGGGGGGCCTGATGCCCTCTCTGTCCCGGCCTCCATCAGCACCAGCACTCATAAAGACACAAACATGCCGGGCAGTGGTGGCGCACGCCTTTAATCCCAGCACTCAGGAGGCAGAGCCAGGGGGATCTCTGTGAGTTCGCGGCCAGCCTGGTCTCCAAAGAGAGTTCCAGAAAAGGCACAAAGCTACACGGAGAAACCCTGTCTCGGAAAAAACAAAACAAAACAAAAGACACAAACACACACATTTTTTAAAAAAAGTTGGATCTGGTGAGATGGTTCGGTGAATAAAGGTACTTGCCTCACAACCTGAGTTCGATCCCCAGAACTGACACGCCGGAAGTCGAGAACTTCCAGAAGCTGTCCTCTGACTGACACACATGCCCACACACCCACACACTAAATAAATGGATACATAATTTAAAAAGTTCATCCCTAGGTTTTGACACCAAAACAATAAGCAGACAAAAACCTAGCCAGTGAACAGAAAGTTTTCCCATGTCTTCAAGGTGAGGAGTGGAAGGTGAGGTCAAGACTGGACACCAAGGTGCCCTCCTGACTGATCCCTGTCCCACAGAACAACCCTCCACTGCAGACCTGCTCACCACTGACTCAATCGCCAACCAGGGCACAGCAGGGTCACCCACAGCTGACAGATAAAGCCCCACCCCAGGAAACTAAGAGGCTGAGCCCATGCCTCCTCTACGGCATCTTTATTCTAGCTGGGATGTGAATATTGGTCAGAACGATCAGATGTATCAAAGCACTTCAGCCCGATTCTACAGGGAGGGTGCAGAGTGGGTGGAGGGCTTCCCACGGTAATTCTCCCCAAAGCCTTCAAGTCCGAGCCCACGACCGGAGGAGTGCTGTGGGCAGGGAGGGGCAGGACCATGCAGCGCACAGGATGGAGAGGGACAAGGACCAGTCAAGAGGGCTGCGGCTGAGTTTATTCTATTTTGACGTCCCGCTGCTGCTTGATGAAGCTGATGAGGCCGTTAGTGGAGGAATCGTGGGAGGTCACGGCGGAGCTGCCCTCCAGCTCGGGCTCGATCTTCTTGGCCAGCTGCTTCCCCAGCTCCACTCTGCCAGGGAGGGGTGGAAGAGGAGAGTGAGCCGGGTTCCAGAGCCAGCGGGTTCCAGAGCCAGCGGGTTCCAGAGCCAGCGGGAAGGCACAACAGACCTTCCTCAGCACTCACCCCCATTGGTCGAAGCTGTTGATGTCCCAGATGATGCCCTGAACGAAGATCTTGTGTTCATACATGGCTGTAGAGGAAGGAGCAGATGGTATCCATCAGGCTGGCCGGCCTGCCTTCCTCCCTCTCTCCCTCCCATCCAACTGATGCCAAGCCTGGCAGTCCCTCTTCCCCACTCACCAATCAAGGCTCCCAGAATGAATGGTGTGAGCTTGGTGAACACAATAGAGTTGGTTGGGCGATTTCCTTCGAAGACCTGCAGGAAACAAGAAACGTCCTCCATGAGGTGCAGAGTGAGAGATTTCCAGAGCACTCAGTCCTAAATGGGGTGTCTCTACACACCCATCCCCAAGGCTCAGGGATCTCCACAGAAGAGGAGTTGGAAAGACTCTAAGAGCCAAGGTGGTGGATGACTTCAGGGAAACAGTATCTTCCAGACACAACAGGGCTGCACTTAGAAACTCATAGACTAAGCTGGGTGTTGGTGGCGCAAGCCTTTAATCCCAGCACTTGGGAGGCAGAGGCCGGTAGATCTCTGAGTTCGAGGACAACCTGGTCCCTGGTTTACAGGGTGAGTTTCAGGACAGCCAGAACTACAGAGAGAAACCCTGTCTCCAAAAAAAAAGAAAAGAAAAAAAAAAAGCAACTCACATAGACTATGACAACATGATGCACAAGTCCAAATCTGATAAAATCCCATGGCGGAGGAGGAGTAGACACCAAGTCCCACCTCTCATCAAAACGCTATTGGCAAATACTGGCTGCGGGGACGGGGAGAGAGCAGTTCTCCTCAGCAGGGCGACACCAGGTCTGTGAACTACACTCCAGGGCAGGACGCACGCCAGAGCTGGCCAATCAGAACGGGCTCCGGGGTTTCCTGCTCATTTGCTTCTTATGCTTTATTTTTGGCCTTTCTTCTTCCTTCCTTCCTTCCTTCCTTCCTTCCTTCCTTCCTTCCTTCCTTCCTTCCTTCCTTCTTTCTTTTGTTTTTTTCGAGACAGGGTTTCTCTGTGTAGTTTTGGTGCCTGTCCTGGATCTCACTCTGTAGACCAGGCTGGCCTCGAACTCACAGAGATCCGCCTGGCTCTGCCTCCTGAGTGCTGGGATTAAAGGTGTACACCACCACAGCTTTTTTCTTTCTTTTAAGTGCATGTGTTTAATCTCAGAACTCGGGAGGCAGAGGCAGGCAGATCTCTAAGTTCGAGGCCAGCCTGGTCTACAAAGTGAGTTCCAGGACAGCAAGAACTAAACAGAGAAACTTGTCTTAAAAAAAACAAAGAGAGAGAGAGAGAGAGAGAGAGAGAGAATATGAAGTTGAGTGGGAGTTGCGGGAAGAGAAAGAATATTGCCAACATACATTGTGTCCGGGGGTAGGGGGGTAGGGGAACCTTTTGGAGAGGAAAGGTACTCTCCCCAGAGGCTGGGACACTTAAATCCAGAGAAACAGACCCTCCTACTGTGTGGGACAAGCAAGTCATACCATGAGCCCCTACCCTGACCCCGTCAGGGTCATCCCTCTAGCTCCTACACGTCACCATAAAGCTGAAGTTCACGAGCAAGGCTGACCTTGTGTGGCAGGAGCTTCTCCAGGTCCTCCGGGCTCTTTCCTGCAGCCTGGAGCTCCTTCTTAGCCTCTTCAGGTAACTTCCCCTTCATCAGGGCCTCAGTCTGGGCCAAGAAGTTGGCCAGGAGGATCTGACAAGAGAGACATGCGGTTACAGCAGCAGGCAGCGCCAGAGCCTGCCCAGTACTTCTCAGGTGTGTGAGGAAGGACGGCACAAGAGCACGGGTAACAGCACGGCTATTCATGTTTCTTCACTGGGGACGGAACCCAAGTGCCCTCTGCTGAGCTACAGCTCTTAAAAACGGAGACAGGTTTTCACACAGTTACTCAGGCTGCCCTGAACTGGCAGATCTTCCTGCCTTGTCTCGGCTTCCTGGATAGCTGTGATCACCAGGTGTGTACCACCCTGCCAAGCTTCCTAACAGAATGTCCAGTACTTGGCAAAGTGTCATGCTAATGACTGTCTTTTAAGACTTTCAGAGAGCCGGGCAGTGGTGGTGCACGCCTTTAATCCCAGCACTTGGGAGGCAGAGGCAGGTGGATCTCTGAGAGTTCGAGGCCAGCCTGGTCCACACAGAGAGATCCAGGACAGGCAGGGCTACACAGAGAAACCCTGTCTCGAAAAACCAAAAATAATAATAATAGTAATACAACAACAACAACAAAAAGAGGGTGAGGCATCAACACCCCCCTTGTCTAGTTGTAGTACGTCAACAGTGCTGTATCACAGATTATAGCCCGGGATGTGGTGACACACGCCTCTAATCCCTACACTCAGGAGTCAGGAGACTGAGGAAAGAGGATTACCAAATTTAAGGCCAGCCTGGGTTGCACTGTGTGACCCTGTTGCAACATGACAGACAAAAAGACACTCAGCTGCCAGTAAGGACCAGACTGCTGGTCCTCCCACAGGGAGGTAGATTCTGCCAGAAGCCTGAATGAACAAGTATTCCCCTGGGAGTCTGGCTGTATCCTAGGCTTTAACCACCAACTTGACATAGCCTAAAGTCATCTGGGACCGAGTTTCTATTGAGAGACTGCCCAGATCAGATTGGCCTATGGGGGATCGTCATTGTTAAATGATGCAGGAAGGCCCAGCCCACTGTGGGCAGCACCATCCCTAGGCAGGTGGACCTGGACTGTATAAGAAAACTCGCTAAGCATGAGCCCGAGAACAAGTCAGCAAACAGCACTCATCCATGGCTTCTTGTTGTGGAATATTACTTTAACTAGGCAAAGATGTGTTACACCTGTTTATGCTGCAGAATATTACTTTAACTGGGTAAAGGTGTGATACATTTGTTTATGCTGCATTTGTTTAACATGTAAGGATGTATTACACTTGTTTGTGCTGCATTTAATTATGTAAAGATGTGTTGCTGTTTGACCTTGCCTGCCTAGGGCACCCGATTGGTCTAATAAAGAGCTGAATGACCAATAGTTAGGCAGGAGAAAGGATAGGTGGGGCTGGCAGGCAAAGAGAATAAACAGGAGGAGAAATCTAGAGAGAGAAGGAACGAGGAGGAGAGAACGAGGGACATGCCTGGGGCAAGGAGCCAGGCAGACAGAGAGAAGCAGGGACAGTAAGACATACAGAGAAGTAAGAAAGGTAATCAGCCCCAAGGCAAAAGACAGACAAAGAGAAACAGATTACACAGAAATGTGCCTAAGCTAGACCGAGCCTTCAAAACTAATAACAAGTCTGTGTCATGATCTAGGAGCTGGTTGGTGGCCCAAAAGGAAAAGCCTGGTATAGTTTCTGCCTCAAGCTCTTGCCCTGGCTTCCTCCGATCATGGACTGTGACCTGTAAGCTGAATAACTGTTTCTCCCCCCAGGCTTGCTCTTGCTAAGAGCTCTTGTCACAGTAGCAGAGACAGAACTAATACAGGCTAACACCTTTTTTTGTTTTGGTTTGTTTTGGTTTTTCAAGACAGGGTTTCTCTGTGTAGTTTTTGATGCCTGTCCTGGAACTCACTCTGAAGCCCAGGCTGGCCTCGAACTCACAGAGATCCGCCTGCCTCTGCCTCCTGAGTGCTGGGATTAAAGGCGTGTGCCACCACCGCCCGGCCAGGCTAACACACCTTTTATGAGGTAGGAACCCAACTCTGACAGCCACTGGGCTTCTGATCCCGGGAACTGAGATAACAGACATGTTGTGTCTCAAGGCAGTAAACCTGTGGTCATTTGCTGTGGCAGTAAGAGAAACGAAGCTAACTGCTGAGCAGGGCAGAGCTGCAGGAGGGTCCAGACAGCCTTCTTACCTTGTGATGCAGACCTTTCCGTATGGGGTGCTGGGTCTGGACAGGGATGAGGAAATCACAGGGTATCATCTTGGTGCCTGTGGAGTGCACAGCGGTCACCCATACAACCCAGGCCCAAGAGAGGTACCCACACAGCCTACAGAAGGCACTGCCCTAAGAAGGAGGTCCCAGCCGTCCCAACCTCATCCTGCCAGGCACCACACCCCCTTGCCCAGGACAGATGGGCCTGACCTTGGTGGATAAGCTGATAGAATGCATGTTGGCCATTGGTCCCTGGCTCTCCCCACACAATGGGGCCTGTCTGGTGGTCCACCCGGGTACCGGACTTGGTGATGTACTTCCCATTGGACTCCATGTCGCCCTGGAATGAGGACAGAAACTCAACCCTTTACCTACAAGATTTCCTTTTTAAGAACTGTGCCCAGATCCTTCTGGGGTGCCTCAGCTTCATGTGGGGAGCCTATAAATGTGGGTCCTCAGGCTCCTGAGCTTTCTGGCTTAGACTACCATAAGGGCCATGATCAGGAGAATATGATCTGGAGGCAGGAAGAGGATTGCTTTAAAAATAAACTTTGTTCTTCCTATAGGTGGCCTGAGGTAACCCAGGAAAACGGCCCACTGCTCTCTTGATCCAGAAAAATCTTTCAAAATCATGCAAATTGAAAGGTTCAAATCTTGTTCACTTTAAGAATAATGACGAAGGGACTTGGGAGAAGGTTTAGTAGTTCCTTAGAGTGCTTCCTGCTCTTCCAGAGGACCCAATTTCAATTCCCAGCACCCACATCAGGTAGCTCACAACTACCTGTAACTCTAGCTGCAAGGGATCCCATCAAACCTCTTCTGGCCTCCATGGGCACCTTGCATACATGTCACAGATACATACAAATTACACATTAAAAGAAAAGGGGAGAGAGGAGACTATGAGTAGGCAGGTGTGCCCAGACCAAACAATAGGGTGGGGCACAGGGTCAGAGGCTCATAAGAGTGCTGATTTTTGCCGCATGTTGCTTACAAATGCAGAGAGGTTAGCTGTAAATTCTCTAGTCATTTAACATATCCAAGTGAGCAACGTACCCAAGATGGGCCACAGTATAGGTCACAGGGGGTCCCAGCTCACACCATCACCCAGAATAGCAACAAATGAGAGCCAAAGAGGAAGACACATGCCCACAACCTATCCAGGATGAGTCTGGTGAGGGCACCTCTCACAGTGGTGAAATTCAGCTGATAACACGGACGGAATAGGTCTTGGTTACCAAGATGTGCCATATCCATAGCCAAGGGTAAGGGGAGACACTGGGACCTGCCACTAGACCTTTCCAAGCACGGCCCGGGAGCCGGTACCTGCTGGAAGTAGGCAGCAAATCGGTGCATGTACTGGTCATAGGGCAGCAAGGCGTGGGTCTCGCACTTAAAGCAGTTGATATACCAGATCCCCAGTAGAGCCAGCAGGACGGGGGCATTCTTATCCAGGGGGGTCTTGCGGAAGTGCTGGTCCTAAAAAAACAAGGTGGGTGGGGGCTGAGCAGCTGTCAGGGAGAGGAAGGAGGGAACAGGACCCATACATGTCCCAGGCCACTCAGCACTCACCATCCAGTGAGCCCCGGAGAGCAGCTGTTCGAAGTGGTCAAAACCTGTGACATAAAAGTAGCATCAAAAGAAGTGACCCTCTGCCCGCCTCGCCCGCCTCCTCTTCCCCCCCCCTCCCCCGGTGTCTTCCTGGCAGTTGGGTTGGGTCAGTTTTTTTGGATGTGGAGCCAGAAGACAGGACCTGGGACCCGGGATAAGGAGGGGCCTGCAGGAAGTTTTGCTCTTCAGAGGTGGCCCTGAGCACAAAAACTACCCTAGGTTCTTTATCCCAGAACTAAAAGAATAAACGTTTCTAGGTAGGAGGAGAGAGGCTGGAAGCCTGCGGGACAAGCAAGGCATTCAGGGATGCAACCTCAACCTCGTGCTGCGATACTGCCTCCTGCAGGCGACTCACCCACGTGCAGAGCGATGGAAAGTCCAATGGCTGACCACAGCGAGTAGCGGCCACCTACCCACTAGGAAAGAAGGAAAAGGCGTTGAAGGAGGGCAGGCACACCCTAACCCCCCTCCCTCCTGCCACACCTGTGCCCAGAAAGCCACGCGTCCACAGGTGCTTGGAGGGTTTGACCCAACCCAGCTCTGCCCAGTGAGCCAGCAGTGACCCTCCATGCAAGGCAGACACAGCCAGTCAACTCAAGATGACGCCATGGCTGGCCTCATACCTGTCAGCTCCCGTCTCCTCAGCACTGACGGACAGCCTCACACCTGTGCCAGCCTTTACCTTCAGTGTTGGCAGAACCAGGACCTGTGCCAGTCTCTGCTTTCTCAGTGCTAACTGAGGGCTCCCAATCTGTGCTAAACCTGCTTCCTCAGATGTTGACATACATAGACCCTCATACCTGGGCCTACCTTACTGCCTCAGACACACTGATAGATTGAGTGTCTCATACCTGGGCCATGCCTCATCTCCTCAGATACTGGCAGTCCAAAAGCTCATACCTGTGCTGAACTTACCTGTTCAGACGCAGGCCCTATCACCTCAGCCACTGACAGACCCAAAACCTCATACCTGTGCCTACCCTGTCTCCTCAGCCACTGACAGACCCAGAGCCTCATACCTGTGCCTACCCTGTCTCCTCAGCCACTGACAGACCCAGAGCCTCATATCTGTGCCTACCCTGTCTCCTCAGCCACTGGCAGACTGGAGTCTCATACCTGCACCTACCCTGCCTTCTCAGGCACTAGCAGACCCAGAGCCTCATACCTGTGCCTACCCTGTCTCCTCAGCCACTGGCAGACCCAGAGCCTCATACCTGTGCCTACCCTGTCTCCTCAGCCACTGGCAGACCCAGAGCCTCATACCTGCACCTACCTTGCCTTCTTAGGCACTAGCAGACCCAGAGTCTCACACTTGCACCTACCCTGTCTCCTCAGCCACTGCAGACCCAGAGCCTCATACCTGCACCTACCTTATCTCCTCAGAAATTGGTAGACCAGAACCTCATACCTGCACCTACCCTGCCTTCTCAGGCACTGACAGACCCAGAGCCTCATACCTGTGCCTACCTTGTCTCCTCAGGAATTGGTAGACCAGAGCCTCATTCCTATATCTACCCTGCCTCCTTGATCAAGGACAGACCCACTAATTTACACCTATATCTACTAGTCTCCTTTGTTACTGACAGACCCAGAGCCTCATTCTCACACTTACCCTGTCTCTTTGGTCACCAACAGACCCAAAACCTCACACCTGTACTTCCATCTCCTCAGATACTGACAGACCAGAGCTCATACCTCTACGGGCCATCTCCTCATATGTTGACTGATCCAGAATCTCGGGCCTGTACCTACCATGTCTTCTTGGTCACCGACACACCCAGAGCCTTGGTCCTACCTGTACCTTGGTCCCACAGCGACTGACACTTGCACCTACCCTGTCTCCTCACACACTGACAGACTCAGAGCCTCAGACCTGCACCCATTCTGTCGCTTCAGGAACCAACAGATCCATAGCTATGTAACTATGCTTACCCTGCCTCCTCAGACACAGAAAAGCACAGAGCCTCCCTCCCATGTCCACTTTGCCTCTTCAAACATGGAAAGACCTAGAGGTGCTGAGACCAGTTACAAACAGAGCCTGGATCTGAGGCAACAGCACCCGGCGTCCAGAGAGGCGTATACAAGTCCTGTAGCGGAAGTAGCCTTTTACAGGAGAATTAAAACTCACAGGAAGTGATAGGAGCAACTTCCTTCCTCAAGTCTCTCAGGCTGACACAGGACTAGAAGCCCACCAGCTGCAAAGGAGGGGTGCAAGACCACACCTACATTAGATGTCTTGTGGTGTTTGGATGGAAGTGTTTTCTGGAAGTCTGGGGAGACAGGCTGGGAGGAAGCACAGCACAATCCACAAGATGGAGGAGGAAGGGAGAGGGACAAAGCTTCGTGGAGCTCTCAAAACTGCGGTCTGAGAGCGAGGCACAAACGAAGACAGAGGAAACCCCCAGGGGACCTGAGGTTATCCTGAATGACGACACCCCGGACTGAGGGTTGAGGAAGCCAACACAGGAGGTTCACACAGGTCCAAAGACCCAGAAATACAGCCAAGGTCCCTCTGGCTAAGACATAATGATTCATCTGGAAGGATCCAGGTTTAGGAAGAGCTTCGCAACCATCTCACAGGCCCCCTCGGGAGAGACATGGACTCTCAGGTCTTGCCTAGTGGACTCAAGGTTTTGAACCTGAACTGGGCAGTCAGCAGCCCTCACACTGACAAGGTTAGCTTCTGACCTTAGCTGAGAGGAACAAGGCCAGATTTCACTTCTCAGGAAGCCTGGCAATGCCAAACAGGGTCTGACCTCCGAGCCCTCATAACCGTACCGTTGGTACTAGGGCAACACAGACCAGACAACAGTGAGAAAGTGAGGCCTAAGGCCACAACACTTGGGCCTGGCTACAGATGCCAAGGCCCCGGCAATAGCCCCAAGTGTGGCCTGACTGAGGATAGGTAGCACCGCTGACTTAGTGCACCCCCCCACCTCCTCTCTCTGACTCCCACACATTACTGTAACTGGTTGGTGTTTCCTTTCCTTTCCTTTCTTTTCCTTTTCCCTTCCCTTTTTCCTTCCCTTTTCTTTTCCCTTCCCTTCCCTTCCCTTCCCTCCCTCCCTTCCTCCCTCCCTCCCTCCCTCCCTCCCTCCCTTCCTTCCGGACAGACCCCAGGCATATCTACCTCTGATTTCAAAGCCCTTGCTTAGAGGACCCTATCTACATACATTTAAATTAGGGCTTGCAGACAGCCTAGAAGACCCACAGCACTGGTCCATTTTATGGGCCAGTGCTGTGTGTCTAATTGGAGAGGTCACTCCAACTCACATGAGCTTAGCCAGGGCGCCTCCACAAAGACTCAGGGATACCCTACCTTTAACTGAGGCCTGTGTACAGCTCAACCCTACCTACCCACATTCTTAAGCCCCTCAAAACGACCCCCGGCGGAACAGCTCTGACTCAGGCCATGCTGGGCCAACCTGCCCACCTGTGCTGGATGACAGCTCCTTAGGCTGCACGTAGTGGGACAAATTTCCTTCCTTTTCTATAAAAATGTATTTATTATGCATGTATCCGTGGCTACCAGAACTCATTACAGACGGTTGTGAGCCACCATGTGGTCGCTGGGAATTGAACTCAGGACCTCTAGAAAAGCAGCCAGTGCTCTTAATCTCTGAGCCATCTCTCCAGGCCCTCATTTCCTTCCTCTTAGTTTGACCTTGGCTCTCGTGATCTCACCTCCCAAGCCGGGTTTACCCACCTGTGCTGGACCCTTGGGTCAGAGCACACCTGGTTAGCTCCACCTACAAGTACTTGAGCCTGCCTCCAGAGCATATCTGGTCAGTCATCTCTATATAAGTCTGGCCCCAGCTTCTCAAACCTGGATGGCCTCTACTCAAGCCTGGACCATACTTCTTCAGGGCTCTCCACCAAGACGCAAGCCTGGACCATACATCTTCAGGGCTCTCCACCAAGACACAGGTATAACTCCTACCTCTGACTGAATCCAGCTTTGGAAAGGGCCAGCTCTACCTACCAGTGTTCAACTCCTCAGGCCTCGGTCTATATCTGGCAGATCAACTGTCTGCCTCTGACCCTGGCCCTCCAGAATCACAACTGATAAGCCAGGGCCACCTACCTGCATTCACCTTTAATTCTCACACTTCCAAAACTGTATCTGACAGGCCAGGCGTGGTGGTGCATGCCTTTGATCCCAGCACTGGGGAGGCAGAGGCAGGTGGATCTCTGTGAGTTCGAGGCCAGCCTGGTCTAGCTCTGTCTATTGGTACAGTATGCCCCCTGGCTTCTGACTCTCCTTGGTGAGTCACTGCAATCTATCAGGATGTTGACCATGGCTCTTCAGACCACACATGGAAGGTCAGCAAAACATCTCGGCTTGTTGGACCACACACCAGACGGGCTAGCTCCACTTACCTATATGAGATTCTGGGTTTTTTAGACCATGCCCGACTGGCCAGTTCTGATCCTGATTCCTTGCCTCACATCTGTCTGTCTACCTGATACTGAATCCTCATATAATTCCTAATGAATCAAGTCCACTTACCCGACCCTGACCCTCACACTCCTAGGAGGCCAGCTCTACCTACCTGACCTAATGCATTTTCTTTCCCGGCTCTGACTATGACTTCTTCGGTCTCAGTGACATGCCAGTTTTGTGACCCCAGGCCTTCGCAGACCGTCACTGACAAACCCTGTCTACCCACATGCTAATGTCACTCTCACCAGACTGGCAGTCCCAAAGATTCAACCTCGTGCCAGGAAAAGACTCCACGGGCCTTACCCAAGACTGACCTCCATATCCCTGTGCCTGGTCACACTCAACCTTACCGAGTGAAGTTTCACGTACTAAGCGTGACCATACCCGGGTAACCCAGAGACACCCACGCATGCCACACCCCCTTAGTTTCCCACTCAGACATGTGCTCCACCCATCTTGTCTTACTTCATTTCTCGGACAGCACTCAAACATCCAATTCTTCTTTGCCTCTGAGGCCTCACCTGACAGATTGCCTCTGCCTGCTTTGCTCGACTGGACCGACCCGAGGAAGGATTTAATGACGAACTGCAGTGTCTCACATCAACCCACCTCTGCTGGTTGGGCAGACTAAATCACTCCCATTGTGCTTGGCCAAGACCGGCAGACTTGGGATCCCAGCCTGGGGCTGACCTCAGCAGCCTCTTCTGTACCTTACCTGGGAGACCAGGGCATACAAGCCTGACCCTTAGCAACTTCCTCTGCCAGTCTTACCGCACACACCTGTAAGGGCCCGGCTTCAATGCCTTCTGGATGGATTAGGAGATGCTAGACCACCTACCTTCGCGCTACCAAAACTGTCCCAATGTCACCAAATCACAGGGTCGGACCTGGTTTCAATCAAGACTCAGTTCCACCTGCCCTTGCCTTCCTCCCATTTCCGGTGATGCCGGGGGCTGAACCAAGGACCTGGACCCTGCCAAGGAGCTGTATCTCCCACCCCTGCACCTTTAGTTTCAGTGTCCATACTAGACCAAGCCAGTTCCACCTACATGTGCCTAGCCTGGCTCCTCCGGCTCCAGAGGAAAACCAGTCACACACTCTTGTCCGATTCCGGCTCCTAAGACCTCAGCCATGAGACCACATCTCATAGACTCCACCCCACACCTGAATCGATGCTACCTGCCAATCTCAGAGTCTTCTGCTGCCAGTGTTAGACTCGGGCCTTAGGTAGCACATTCTCTCAAAGAACTGGGTCTCCAAACCTTGATCTTTCTTGAGTCTCTCCAACTGCGCCCTGAAGACACAGGTCCTCTGCTGTGGAATATTCCTTTATACTGTGTGACTATGTCACTGTGACTGGTTTAATAAAGAAGCTGACTGGCCAAAAGCTGGGCAGGAGGAGAGTGGACAGGAGAGCCAGACGAGGAGAACAGTGGGAGGAAGAAGGGCAGAGTCAGAGGAGTTGCCGGCCAGATGCAGAACCAGTCAGACACACAAAACGGGACAGAGGTAAAAGCCACGAGCCTCGGGGCAGCACAGATGAACAGGAATGGGTTAAGTTGTAAGACTTAACTTACTAGTCAGTAACAACTCTGAGCTACGGGCCGAGCCTTTGTAATTAGTACTGAGCTGGTTATGGGGAAGTGGCTGCTGGGATGGGAAAACTTCCACCTGTGCTTGACCTGGTCCCCTGCCCCAGGCCTCACCTTTTGTACCCCGTCTATTCCTGCTCTTCTCACACCACCCCACACACCCAATGACAGAGCAGCCTGTGATGCCTCGGAAGGGCTGGCCGGGCCGCTGAGAACCTGGGTTCACCTCATCTTTCAATCAGCTAACCGCTATCCAATCTTCACTTCTCAGAAGCTGCCAGAGACTCTGATATGTGCACATCTGGGTCCTCTGCCTACACAGCTGGGCCAAGGTCACATGACCCTGACTTCAGACCTCAATTATCAGAACTATTCTTGTTTGGTTGTTTAAAAACAAGGTCTCACTACATAGCTCAGGCTGGCCGTGAACTTGTGATCCTCCTGTCTCAGCCCCCTGGGATTACAGAGATGTGCCACCATACCTAGCTGATGTCATAGCTGCCCTTGTGTCTTTCTTTGTCCTGGCACGTCCTCTAATTGCACCTGTACCTGTCCTTACTCCCTTTCAGACCTGACTCTAGCTCCTGAGACCTCTGCCATGACAACAGACACACCTTATGGACTCCACCAGACAACCTGAGGAGAATTGGCTTGCAAATCTCAAGTCTCAGATGTCAAAATGAGTTCTCTGATGCTGGGACCCCGAGAGACTCTACAGCCCACTAGCTTACCTCTGCCGGGTCCAGATGCCAGACACGCTAGGCAATGTCACAGCAGACCCCAGCTGAGTCTCATCACTCACCCGTACCCTGTACTGGACCCGACCTGAGGACTGGCCTTGCCGGCAGTGCCGCACCCTGACCTGCTGGCTCGTTATCTCACCTGAGAGACTAATCCAGAGTCTTCACGCATCCCTGCTCCTCAGACATCATCTCCATTCCGCAGTATCCACCCACATCCCTCCTCCTCATGCTGTTAGGGTTACGTGTACGCGTGGCCTGATCCACGAGGTCTCCACTGCCGTCACTGCCAGCCCTGGACCCTGTTCCCTGCAGCTAACTGCCACTCTCTGACCTTTGCCTGTCACAATCTATCAATTTTCTGTACACTCCAGTTACAATGAGTGCCCCACTGTGTTGGGCTTCATGGCAAACAGGGGACACCCACTCCTTCCGTGAAACCGTTTGCTCAGGTGCTGAAGCCTAAGGAGGAAGGGGACAGGCCCCGCCTCTTTTATCAGGCAGGCAACATTCGTTAGAGGCCACAGTTTCCCAACGGGGTTCCTCATCTGAACCACAGGATGTGTGCCAAGGACGATGTACAACTGGTCCCGTCTAGACAGGCATTAACTCATACACAGTGGATGGCTTGGGACATGGAGCTTCATTCTCCTCGAGAGATGAGTAAAAAAAAAAAGTCCTTAGCCCAACTGTGGTGGCACATGCCTGTAATCTAAGCACTTGGGAGGTCAAAGCTAGAGGATCAAAAATTCAAGGCCAGCCTGAGCTACATAGTGAGCTATGGGTTAGCCTGGGCTAAAAATAACTAATTGAAAAACTCCTGATTCAGCCTGGTAGTGGTGGCACACGCCTTTAATCCCAGCACTCGGGAGGCAGAGCTAGGCAGATCTCTGTGGGTTCGAGGCCAGCCTGGGCTACAAAGCGAGCTCTAGGACAGGCACCAAAACTACACAGAGAAACCATCTAAAAAAAAAAAAAAAAAAAAAGGGGGTGGTGGTAGGATGTGGGGTGGGAGCAGCTCAGTGGTATCCTAGGCACTAAAAACAAACTTTTTATTTATTTTTTCATTTAATTTAATGAAAAGGGTATATTAGAGCTTTCAAAGCTAGGCTACCCTGTGGCCAACGATGTCACCAAGAAAAGCGCTCCAGTGCAATGGCTGGTGGGGAGACACCCTGAGGCGTGACACCTTCTCAGATGTACCCAAGACACGTGTTGGAGAGCACCTCTGCCTGGCCACGGCCGCTGCACCCGCAGAGCGCACACACCCCAGCAGTCCTGCACTCCACGCCTTCACGGCCTCTTGTCCCAGCACTGCTGGGCTCCAGCAAGCTGCAAGGCCAGCCCCTCGTCAAGGCTGCATCCCGGTGAGTCCGCAGGACAGTCTGTCCGTCTGTCCTAGCAGGTGGCCTGCATGCGGCTCTCCCGTTCGAAGTGGGGTTTGCTATGCAAGCTGCCCTGGCCTGGTGTGCCTCGACTCCAGGTCCACCGCCTCCTCCCTGCACCCGCCCCAGCTGTTCCTGCAGTCTCCTGTGGGTCCTTTCCCAGGACCTGCCTTGCCCTGCCCTTTGGCCTTTACAGACCATGGCTGCAGCCTGGAGAAAGGTCAGGCCTGAGAATAACTCACCTCAGCTAGTGGAGAGGGCAGGGATGGCTCTGGTTACCTCACAGTGGGTGCTGCTGGAAGGCACCCAGGGGAGCCACTTCTCCTGTAAGCTGGGAGCTCTCCCACAGACAGAGCCTCCCTAAGGGCCTCTCTGCCTTTCCCAAAGTGAGATAGACATGCGGCAAGTGCTCAGTAGATGCTGACCTGACCTCATGGGCCCCTCCTGCTGGCTCAACAGCCATGACCCGGCTAAGGACACGCCCAGCACACAGCACAGGAAGTGCCTTACTTACATCCCAGAACTCGAACATGTTTTGAGGGTCGATTCCAAACTCCTTCACTTTGGTCTGGAAAGTACAAAGGGAACATCTGTTAGACAACAGGAGCTGCAGGAGGGGAGAAGTACTGCCAGAGAGCCCCGCTTCTTCCCAACCCCATGTGGGGAAGGGTGGAGCAGGCTCAGAGTTGAGGGTGACACCCCAGATTGCTCACTCTGAACTGGACACCCAGCCAGCTCACCCCCAACACACCAGGGACCCTGCACCTATGGCACCTCCTCTTGGTGTCTAAGAACCAGACACCACACAACCATCCCCCACATTCTGCCCTTAACATCTGGAACTCCAACCCAGAGGCTACTCTGCAGGCTAGGCAACGAGGCCTGGACCACTACCCAGCCTTCCCCCTTTGAAGATGATGCCACCGGAGAGGTCCCGAAAGAGACCAGTCTCGTTCTCAGGTGTCTAGGCCCTCAGGCAGGCAAAGCCAACCACCCCATACTTATCCTCGGAGATGTCCACGGACATAGCTCTGCCGGCAGAAGGCAGACAAGGTGCTAATTAGCAGCCTTCACACATGCGGCTGGCCCTGTACCCTCTTGGCAGCATTAGAGGTAGAAGTGAGGAGGGGTGGCAAGAGGTCAGAAGGGCCTAGGTATGGTTCGTGGTTCCCAGCTCCACCACCGACTTGCACAGCACCGCCACACGGCAGGGTTCAAGTTTACCTCTGACTTGCTGAGCCAGGCTGAGTGTCCCCTACCTCATACAGGCTCAAGACCAAGCCAACTGTGGACAGGCAGACATGATCTGAGCTCTAATCCCATCAGTACCACCTCACATAATCCTTAACTGGAAATAAAGGCCACATCTGGGGCGCCGGAGAGACAAGGCCAAGACCACACACTGCTCTAGCACAGACCCGAGTTTGGCTCCTCACAGACACCGGGCTGCTCATAACCAACTGTAACTCCTGTTCCAGGGGACCCAGAGCCCTCTTCCGGCCTTTGAAGGCATCCTTACCTCTTGCACGCACATGCACACCCCATCACACACACACACACACACACACACACACACACACAATACACACACACACAATATACACACATACACATAAAATGAATCATAAAAAAAAAAAGTCATGCTGGGTGGTGGTAGTGGCACATGCCTTTAATCCCAGCACTGGGGAGGCAGAGCCAGACAGATCTCTGTGAGTTCTAGGCCAGCCTGGTCTACAGAGTGAGTTCCAGGATAGGCACCAAAACTACAGAGAAACCTTGTCTTGAAACCCGACACCCCTTCCCCCCAAAAAAAGCCACACTGGGCAATGGAGCAAATGCCTTAATCCAGGAAGCAGAAGGAGGTGCTCTGTGAGTCTGAGGCCATCCAGGACAGTCAGGGCTATACAGTCAAGCCCTGTCAAGAGTTCCCAACCAGGGAAGATGGCTGGCTCATGGTAAAGGCACTTGCTGTGTAAGCCTGGAGATCTGAGTTTAATCCCAAGAACCCACATAAAGGAGGCAGGACACTCCACAAGGTTGTCCTCTGACCTCCACTGTAACATGTGTGCCCACACATACATATCATGTACACACACACCTGCAAAACAATAAAAAATTAATAAAAAAAAAAATTACATCCAGGGCTGGCGAGATGGCTCATTGGTTAAGAGCACTTATTCTCATAGAGGACCCAGGTTCAATTCCCAGTAGGGTGGTTCACAACCATCCCTAACTTCAGTTCCAGAAACCTAATGCCTTTTCTGATCTCTGTGGGCCCCTGGCATGCATGTAGTGCATACATACATGGAAAACATTCATACACATAAAAAAACAAAAACAAAAAACCACACCACCACAAAACCACATTCATTTACCAGGCCTAACAGCTTTGGTGAGAAGCAGGATCTATCCTGCACATCCCACATGGGGAGAGACATGTGACAGTGTGCCGAGGGCCAGGGGGTGCTCATGTGCATCATTCTGGCCTGGGAGATGTGGGGACATCATGATCCCTCTGACTCCATGCCGTTCTCAGGATTCCAGACACTGAATGGAGGCAGCAGGAAAGGCCGGCTGGCTCTCAGGGAGTCGTCTATGCCAGCGACCCAGCCATGATGAGGCCCTGAATCAGGGGACTGGGCTCTCCCACGAGG